>NC_092461.1:72056298-72358298 GCF_047495875.1 Pithys albifrons albifrons
GAATTTTGCCTATAGCAAGAGGATAAAAAGTGCTAAAGAGCATTATGTCTGTAGATATAATTACGTACTTGGCAACCTGTACCGTACATATTCCAGCACTGCCACATGGGCTAGAGAAGGTTCACAGCTGTAGACACTGAGCAGCACCTCTGCCAGAATTTCTGTCATTTTCAACACATTGAAGAACATGAGTAAAAGACTTTATGCACGTAGGGGGAAGATGAAAAAACAAAATTGAAGCTTAGAACAATATGAAATCAATTTAAAGTTGCGACACAGACCCTTCCCTTTCAGATCAACCACAGCAAGCCTAGGATACAAAACCTACACTGAAGCAGCAGGAAAAAGCAACCAACGTCCCAAATCCTTTCCCCAAGCTGAAAAGTCTGTTTGCAAACACAAATTTCCTTTTTTGGGAAGGAGTCACGGAAATCCTACCTGCCACAGTTCTACTGACCTAGACAGAGGACACGACTCAATACTGAAATTAAGCTTTTTTGTGGAATTAAAAACCATTAAGCTTGAACTTACATGTTCTTCTGAAGCATAAAGGACTTCCATTAGCCGATTGACAAGATCGTTATTCTCTCCCCCGTGTTCTTGGCAGAGAAGTTCAATCTCCCTTAATTTGCCAAAGTAGAAATCCCTTTCCTTCTCCACGCCTTCAAGTGCAAGTTTTAATGAATGTACCTGCATATAAACCAAATGTGATGCATCAGTTTTGAGGTGCATTACAGACAAAACAATTCAGTCTAAAATAATGCATGCTAAATAATCTTAAATAAATATTCAATTATATAGCTTAGTATGAAGTCCACTATTTTTCTGAAGTGCTAGATTGAACCTTAAAGGATAAAGAGAACAATATTATCAGGCTCCCCCATTATCACTCTTGGATACATCTTAACCTTGATCCTTAAAGGTCAATTTTCTCAGTGCTCTTTTATACTGAAGCCCAAACCAGCAGTTCAGAATCAGGGCTACTTAAGCCATGTCTTCTAACAGGGCTGTCAGAAGTGCCACAATAACAGTAATTAATCAAACTTTCAGCTCAGTATTTGTGGGTTTTTGCCTGGATTAATGTGTAGTTATTGGGAAACCTACAATATCTCCTTGCCTAAAAATATATAGAATTAGCAGAAAAGATCACGAAGGGAAATGGTTTAGTTAGGAAATTAGAAGGTCCTCTAGGTACAAACACTGCTGTGTTGGTTGTCCCCCTCTCCTGTTCTGCCTCCCCACTTACCATACTGTTACAGACCTGTGTTTTAGCACTCTGGTGCCATGTCTGGCTGCACAGTGGACTTTCTGCTCTGACTGATGTGCTGTTTCTTTCAACAAATACTCTCAAATGCTAAGTACCCTTCTCTTTGAAACCTTGTTCAAGAGAGTCTTCAAGCTATACTGTCAGTCTCAATTTCACCACCAGAACTGCTGCAAATCATTTATGGGCAACATAGCTGTTACTGATTATGCTTCATATAAATCATGACAGATGTTCAATATATTTTTATACATATACACACACACACACACACACACATATATTTAAAAAAAGAACAATTTTGTGCGAGCGTAACATATAAACCCCTGTCTAGCAGGTTATACACAATCAGGATAATGTGTAAGTGGCTCGCAAACTGGGAAGACAGCAGTGTAACAATCAACAGAAATAATTACAGAAAAAGCTGTCTACAGTAAACACACTGACCCAAATCACATCCAATTACAGCCAAATTAGCATTCATATTTTAAAGCCTGCAATTATACAAATGATTTTCTAAATAAAACATGATAGATAAATTAAATCATATCAGACTACAATTCAGTAAACTGATGCAATTCAATAGAAAGTTCTGTGCTGCCATTTCCACCGCAAGCTAATTTATTTCTTTCCCTAGCAAAAATACCAGCAGAGTTCAAACAATGCTTTGACAGTCTACTAAATCCTATCAGTTTGTTTTTCCATATCTGCTGAGCTAGTGATGCCTTTTCCTGACCTTTGCTTGCACTCTCAAAGGCATGAAATGCAGCAGAACTGACCTGTTACCAGAGCAGGATCTCAGAGCATCTCATTTATGTATTAATCCATTTCTGACCAGCTGGCTGAGTGTCACACCCAAGTCTTCCCTTGACAGTTTGAATCCATAATGGATATAATGACCAGTCACCTTAAAATTAACTATTTTTTCACTAAAGTAGGAATAGCAAAATGGAACAAGAGTTTACAATATTCTGGTCTGTAGAGGAAGACCTCACACTTAGGACATGCCTTCTGGATCTGCCACAGCATATTGCTTGAGAGCAATGCCTGCGCCCAGACAGAACAAGAATGTCACTGCTTCCAGATCGCTTGCTCGGTGCTTGCTTGAGCTTGGGAAAACAATGAACTTTGGCTGAAAAATTGGCAGCAAATAGTTCACACCATCTCCCCTTTCTGACCTGTTTACCATGAAGACATTCTCCTGTTTTTATTCTATCATACTCTGTTTAAAGAAACAAAATCATTAAACTATGCATATATGCACAGTGTTAGTTAACTACAGTATACAGTAAACGCTGTCATAACCAAACCAGATATGCTTTTCTTCAGTTACATACCAATTGTCTGTGCCACATGAATTCATATTACTTCAGATACTTAGCACATCCACATCCTACTTTTTCCTTCCATGAATACGCCAAAAGGCTGATCCTGCGTACAGCACACCTCAACTCCTGTGCTCTGCTTCTGAACCAAAAGTAGCCCTCTGCAACCCTGCTAACACGTGCAAATGCAGCAGTTCTTACTAACTGGTCTTCTCTCTGATGGCACTTACTAGCAGCAAGAATACCACAGGGCTGCAGATCAAGCACGACTGTAGGCACAGAGCCAAGATGGTGCTGTTTTCAGAAACTATGTGTATACTCACATATGGTTAATGGTTCCTGGGACCATTCTCCATATCTAACGGTCCCTTCCCTGTATGTAATGGCCACTGGTTTTGCCTCCTTAGGGGCACTTAGATGTCTACTCCTTGGGAGAGTGCTAGTTGGCACAGACCAGAGACACAGCAGGAACCACTTTAGTATTTTAATGCTCTGGGTAATCAAGTTCCAGTGCAGAGTGACATTCCCTGGAAGTGTTTAATTTACTAGCTCAGATGCAAAGATAATTTTAAGAGAAACTCTGAGATTGTTGGGAGCCAATAAACTAGCAAATGTTAGGGATGGCTTATGATTATTGCAAACAGCACATTAAGCTACGCTACACATCCCTGCTAATTAAAATTTTCCACTACAAATCGCATGCAAGTTCAGATGCTTCAATCCCCCTTAGCTGCTATCCATGATAAGGCCGAAAAAAGACTGCTACAGTCACACAGAAACTGATATCCAAGACATGATTTGACACTTACTCATCATCAAGACAAAAACTGGGTAAGGGTGGCTGTTGCCCTCACCATCTAAACTGACAGAGAGTGGTAAAAACCAGGCAATTTGGCTCTTCCAGCATGTTCAGACCGGGGGGGGGGGGCAGGAAAACCTGGCTCAGAGCTGTGTGCTACATAGCTTTCTTGGCTCATGTTATATGCCCAGGGTGCACGAGTACCCATTAGTGGGAAATGAGATACTAAATGCTGCCAGCATTAAAAAAAAAGCCTTCCAGACCATTCTAGCTAGATGATGCCTCTTAAAAAACTAGCTATTAGTGCATCAACTTTTCAAATCCTCCAAACTGCTTCTCCTCTTTGGTGATGGGGGAAATTACCGGTTTTCCTTCAGGGTTATTTGTGTATGAAGCTTAAGGTTTTCACACATGGAACATGTGAGGAATATGTTAGCAGGTAATGTGATAGTGACTGCCTAGTTCAGTAAAGATCAAATATTTTTATGGTGCTCAGATCCCATCCAACTCTTCCTTCTGAAGCAAACACATTCTGACTTCTGAGAACACATATCATGGTTTAAGTTGCATTAAGCTGACGTTTGAACTCCACTTGACATTGATTTTAAAAAAAAAAGATTACATGAAAAATATAAACATCCATTCCTTGTGCAACCTTCAAAAACTTTTCTGTTACAGCAACAACCTAGAGCCCATTGGGAAGGCTGGTGGACCCTGCTGTGCTCTCTGCTGCTCAGAATGATACCTGAATCTGCAGTATGCCGTGTTTGGGATGTGGCTATCCATCCATCATCTCTAAGTGCCGAACAGCAACCAAGAACCTGCAAACAGTGCCCCAACAAACTGAAATCTTTGCTGTTCAGGTCAGTGAAAGTCTGAAAGGCCCTTAACTGTGGAAGATTATACTTGATCAAGAATAACAACTGCTTCCTGAATGTAGCTGCAGGCAGCTCAAACTCTGAAATATCAGTTTTTTCCTTTCCACTTTCCCTCATCATACAGGGCTCAGTCCCCATTTAAACTAATGGCATTTACACCATTCTGACAGCACAGTCTTGAGCCAGATGCAGGTATGTATTCATGTCCAGTATAGACACTCTTGCCATGTCCAGGAACGAAAGAGTTGTGTTAAGCTCCAGAGCATAAACAAAAATGAAGCCCTTACATTCCTAACGTTTAGGAAATTCTGAAGCTTTATTAATGAGATTGCAGAACATTATTTATAATATACCTAACTATTCTGACAAAGGTAGGTCATGTTTTTAAATGAAAATGGCGTATTATCTTCTAATGCCTTCCTTCCAGAATGCAGAGTGCAATGAACTAGTCTCAATTCATCTGCAAATCTCTTAACACCTTGGTATTACAAACAGGGTTGTTTTCTCCACGATGACACATTAAATAATTGACTTCATTTGTAATACACAAGAGCAAAGACACTTGGTATTTTTCATATCTAAGTGAAATAAAAGATGTATTTCAACACATAACAAAGTTATTGTAATTCAGCAAGACTTACCTGTCACTCAAGATATTCTTTTAAAAATACTGGTAAACACCAGTCATCTCTGCCAGATGTTATTTTTAACAATATTTTTTTTCCAGTTGAGCTATTTTCATTTTTGTCCATAATTCTGGAGATCATCATTCAGCAGAGGACAGTATTAGATTTCACGCCTGCCTGTGACAATGAATGCATCTAATTCTGTGCCTAAAGCAAATTTACCTGTTCACTGAGCTGTATGACTTGAGTTTCCAAATCTTTATCTGATTTGGATGCTGAGCTGCTTGGTGCAGCTTTTTTTGCTGAAGATGGGCGAGAAGGTGTTGATCCTGGTTTAGAAGCTGGACTAGATTTAGCAGCACCTGAAAAACACAATCAATCAATCAATCAATCAATAAACAAACAAACAGGATTGATATCCATGATAAATGCATTCCTATTAATTTGATACTGCAACAAAAGTATTCATTTTACACCAAGTCTTTCTCTTACTTCAAGGTGACAGTGGAGGAAGTTCTGGTGCTGCTATACCTTGGGAAAGGAAAAAACACATTTCCTAGCAGTCTGAGTTTGCTGCTGAGAGTGAACTAACCTCACAACCAAAATAAACAAACATCAAACCAAGAATATAAAGTTCCTTGAGCTTTGAGCAGCTTTGAGTGGCCATTAAGAGACCGTTTCCCCAGCCCATTACTTAGTGTTATGTAGCTATCCCCTCAACTTCCACAAAGATAGACCTGAAGTAAACTCAGCTAAACTGCCTCTGTGCTTTTTCCTCATTCTCAAATGTGAACTACCCCTGAGTCAAGAGCATTGAAAATCAGACAGAACATCCAGAAGTAAACCCATTGGTGAACTCACAGTTGGCCACAGTGATCAAGAGATGAGTTTTGATCTGCTTAGGTTTCCCTATTTCTATTTTATTACTTGCACTGCAAATCTGCCAGAATACGGAGCAATATCTTTACCAGCAAAAATGACAATTAACGAGTGCATACAGATACTCTTTTCCCCCATGACCAAGGCCCACAAATGCCCAAGCAGAGGAACATCTGTGTGAAAGGGATTGCAGTACCTTCACAGGAACATCACAACCAGCTCCTGGAGCCTTACTCTGCCCCCTCCACCTTTCATGTCCTCGATGCTGGCTGTTTGATTTAGTTGCTCAGCCCAGTGCTTGAGTGCCTGGTTCACAGTCATCCCCCTTGCCTTAGCTCCCACCAGCACTGTACTTTGACTTGGCCGTTTACTTGTTCCCTCCAACCAGGAATAAATTTGAGATGCAGCAGACAGACATCTGGTACAGAAATTGGTTTGGTTAAGAAGACAGAACAGAAACCCAGCCTCTCTCTGACCTATTAGATTTGATTTATTAAGCAGACATGTGAATCAGAAGTCCTGCTCGGCACACCCATGTTTATTACAGTTTCCTACAAAGAGCAAAGTGCAGTTGTCAGATGTGCTGATGAGCTCCCTCCCATCCTCCACCATCAAATGCTGTTGACTCTGAAGCCTGGGCCACACAGGAGACAGCCCTAATCCTGCAAACACCCTGCAGCTCCCAGCTGAGCTCTGAGTTTGCTGCAGTTTACGAAATCCAAAGCAATTTGCCCCAGTTTTCTCAGCCACCGTCTTCTACCCCACACCTCCTAGCCAGCTGTTCCTCCCATACAATTACTAGATTTATGGCACACTACAAATTGTTCTAAGTTGTCATTTCCACAATGTAAACCCAGTGTCAGAAAATGCTCTAATAAAGAAATTCATTGTAAAACCAATGTGGTGCAAAAAGGCCTTACTAGGAAGAAATTGCAAGGAGGCAGGGAGAAAGACACACATTGTGGGGCTGTCCCTGTGACCAGACCATGGAGCTCACACAGTCTCACTGACCTAGAATTGTGACAGCAGTTCACTGCAGGAGCTGGAAAGTGATGGGAAAGGAGTGCAGCGATGGGTTATTTAATCAAGCTTGCTTAAGCTCTCCTGATTTAGTCACAGACTTCCCTCCATAACAGGCATCTCCTCCCACCCTAAGGATAACTCTGTATTAACTGGGTCACCTAATGCCAACAGAACACAAACAACTTGGTAATTCAGTTAACATATGTAAGCACTTCTGTGTAAGATGGCCATCCTCCTTTTCTATGCTTTTTAATATACAGCAGAAAAAAAAAGGGTGGGAAAATATGCTGGTGGGGGTTTTGTGGGGTTTGTTTATTGTTTTTTGTTTTGTTTCTTTGAGAAATAGGTGGCTCCAATAGCTTCCATATCTAATTGTATACATGAACTCCTCTCTAGCAGATTTCAGATATAGTACATGGACTCACTAAAGCTGGGAAAATTCAGTGTTGCTTGTATGTCAGAAATGAAACTTTTTCACATCATACATCAGCAAGGAGTAAATCATCTGTGGAAAAACACTGAAAATGCCAAGATCTTTTGGTGCTGCTTCTTTATGAAATTGCCTGAACTTTAGCACCATGCCTTCAATGCTTTCTAGGTTCAGCTCATATTAAGTTCTAGCCAGCTGTCACTGATACCATCAAGTAACTAAGTAAAAATCAGCTGCTTAAAGATCAGGATTGCTAAAATATTCTCAAAGCCAGGAAAATAATATGCAAAAAACCACACAGATGAAATAAAATCACTTTGACTCTAACATTCTAGTTGGGTCCCAAGTTATTTAATGAGTACTTGCATCACGCGCAACTGCAACATTTACCCATACAACATTTAACATAATATTTATGTAGACTAAACCAAAGAATCGATATTTATTTCTTACTGTATTCTACACATACAAGATGCAGTTCAGGATTATCAACTGAAAAGTAAATGCTTTAAAATAAGCTATAAGGACCTTCAGATGTGAAACTCTGGCTGGCAGATGCAGCTCCCCCCCTCTACCAACTACCTTTCTACCTGAAGGCAGTGCTGGCCTTTACCTAGGTAGCACCTGCACACAAGCACTGGAGAAGCTGTTCAGCTTTTTCAGAGCAGCATCCCTTGGCCTGTCAGCTCCTCATCATTTCTCCTGAGGGGTCATGGTGCGAGACCTAAGCAAGACATGTTGTGCAGGACTGGCATATTGCTCCCTTTCATGCTCAATAGCCCTGTGAAGTGAGATAGTTCTTTGCAGATGGGAGTACTGATCACAGAAAGTCAAATCATCACGTGCAAACCTCTTTTTAACCGTCAGAGACAGTTAAGGACAGCGCAGGCACAAACTTTTAACCCCCAGGTATTCTCTCTAGTTTGCAGCTGAGGGTGCAGAGCAAGCCCACATCCCCACTGCCTGCAGACAGCGAGGGCTGGATAGCACCGACACACTGCATTATCCTCAGCCCTCCTTTGAAAACAACAAAGCCTTTTGAATTTCTACAGCACAGTGTTCCTAAGCTTTATGAAGTCCAGATAAATCAAAAGAAACCGACTTTTGCTCTGCTGCTCAGGATCAGCTCTTAAATGAACATGATATTCCCATTTCAGTAACAGAGATAAAAACCAGCTAACTAAATACTTGATGGTATCAGCAACAGCTGGATAGAACTTAATTGCAACAGTGAATGCTTAGGGATTTCTAATTTAAAATTTCCTGGAGGGAAAAAAAAGGTTTACTGCACATTTTTTCTGAAACATCGGTTTTAGAATCAGCTCGGAGGTAAGCCTCCACATTCTAGCAGAAGCTTAACTTCATACAAGAATTAAAGGATGCTGATTGGTAGAGGAGTGCAAAGTACTGGCAACAGCCAGACACCTAAACAGAGACAAAAGATCTTGGTAGACAATGACTTGCTGTTGAGCAATGGTTTTGCAGTCAATTAGTGCTATCGTAGAATAGCTCCTAATGCATTGCTCAGAGGGATTGTATAATCCAAGCAGTTTAAATGCTTTCCAACATCCTATCTTCTATGAAAATATTTATATATAACTCATTTACATATTCTGAGAAAGTACAAATTTTTATACACATATTTAAAAAATATCCAATAACCAGCTCTTTTTACTGACCAGTGAAAGAACTGCATTGTAATCAGCACCATAAATGTTTCCATTACCAATTCCTTTTCAAGCTTACTGTTGATGTTGAAGAACTGCCGAGCCCTGCCCTGGAGAGGAATAGCCCCCTGCCCCAGAACATGCTGGCAGCCAACAGACTGGAAAGCAGTGTGGCAGAGAAGGATATGGGCATCCTAGAGGACAGTACGTTGAGCATGAGCCAGCAAGGCAGGCCAACAGGCCCCTGGGCTGCAGTGGGAAGAGCACTGCCAGCAGGCTGATTCTCCCTCGTCACTTAGCACTGCTGAGGCAGACCAGGAGTGCTGGGCTCAGTCCAGGTCTCCTCAGTACAGGACAGACAGGGATGAACTGGAGAGTCCAACAACGAGCCACAAAGATGGCTAAGCACCTCACATATGAGTCAAGTCAGAGAGCTGGGACTGTTCAGCCTGGAAAAGAGAAGCTTCAAAGGGGTCCTACCTACACCTGAAGAGAGGGTACACAGAAGATGGAAACACTTTAGTGTTGCTTTCAGTGGTCCCCTAAGGATGGGAGGTAACAGGATCAAAATGAAATACAAGAAATTCCATTTAAGCATAAAACTTCTTCACTCTGAGGGTTATCAAATACTGGAACAAGCTATCCAGAGAGGCCTGGGGGGTTCCAACCTTGGACATACTCTGAATGCATCTGGATATGGTCCTGGACAACCAGTTTTAGGTGACCCTGTTTTCAGCAGAGGGGTTTGGCTGGACAATCTCAGATGTGTCTTCCCACGTTGATTGTTCTGTGAGAACTTCTGTGACAGTGTGCTCTGATTTTAGGTCAACGCAGGGTTCAAACAATAATTTTTTTTCTAAATGGTATTGCAGCTGCTTCAATTAACAACCTGGGGTTTTTTCAACTTTTTTGTATTTGCCCATATAACACTAGCAGAGATGGGAAAAGTAAATTCACAGTGGAAAAACAAATTATTTTGTTCTTGTACTGAAATAAGGTAAGATGAACCAGCTCCAAATGCATTACAGATTTCTATCTGTGGTACTCCAGGAACAATTACTAGTCAGATCCATCATAATTAAATATATCTACTGCAGTTTCAGCTTCACTATTCTTTCTGCTAAAGACCTATGTTTTACAAACAGAGGTAAACTTCTGCAATTTCTAACAGTGGATATTGGCACTGTGTAGGGTTTGGGCACAACAAACCTAGGCTGCTCACTGCAGGTCTCTCTGCAACACAAGCACAGTCTTGTAGACAAGAGACCTACTTAACATTTAGGGAGAAATCTTCCTTGAAGCTATATGAGTAATTAGCACACCATTAAATATTTATGCAAAATTTTCAAGAAAACATGTACAGTGTGGACATGCATAAGGACAGTGTGGAAAGCAATGGAAGCCCTGAGCAAGCACAAGACTTGGCTGAGTCCACATGACCACTTCTTCAGTGGAATTTAGGAGTCACTCGCAGCCTATTTTAGTCAAATTAAAGGATTTCATAAAATGAATATTCCTGACTCATGCCACAGGAGAAAAAACAAACCCAACAAGAGGACACAGAGCTGGTAATTTCTTCACAAATTAAGGAAAAACTCTCCACCCACTTAAACCAAATGAGTGAGAACAGTAGGAGAATATTCACACACACTTATACTTGCAGCTACACCAAGACACAAGAAACTGCTCAATTCAGGGACACTTAATGGCATAAGTGATGACAAATGATGCTTAATGGGAATTAAATTACCTCAGACAAAATCTGACTTGACGTTCAGAATCCCAACACACTGTGGTGCAGCTGCCTAATTATTCTGTGGTACTACCTTCCCTTGGGTGGCAGGACCCTCCTGTCCCCTCAGCTCTCCAACCTCCACTGCTGCTGGACACAGTACAGCCAGGCAGCTGGCAAAGAGAAGCATATAGGAGTACTTTTACAACTTCAACAGAGTTATCCAAGCAAGAACATACAAGGGGATCTACTTGTCCGAAGAAAAAATTTTGCTGACGACGTGACTCCCTTGGTTTGTCTTAATACAAGATTCCCCATCATAAATGAAGATTTTACTCTCAATTTAAAATAACCAACATTCTAAAGGCAACTGCTAATTGTTCTCAACCGAATCCCCGATTTTCTCTAGTAACATCTTCAAGCATGCAAGCATTCATCTGCAATGGATGAAACTGTTTCACAAAGCCTTAACAGAGTAATACAACTTAAAATTGGAAACGCTCTTAAAACCCTGCCTATTCTAAAATCCCACTGTCTGCTTAGCTCCCAGGAGAAAGTCTCAAAAGAAAAATCTGACGCAAAATCTGCAAAGGAATGGATATTGAAAAATGAAAGATCACACAAAAATTTGAGCAATATAGACACTCAAACCACACCCATAGTACAACGAAAATTAAGAGCCTTTTCACCACTGCTTTTCCAAACACAATCATCTTTTTAGAAAAAAGGCCCTGGCTCCTGTACTGCAAGCAGCATTGTCTTGTGGTCTAAATTCTCGAGCTCAGTGGGTTTAAAAAATTAAATTCTCCTCATGCTGGCAGGGGAGGAGTGTCTGTATTACAGCTGAGACACTTTACCTCCCAGGCTGGCACTGTCACTGCACATGCTGTTCCCATTGGTTATTACAGTTCCTTGGCCTTGTATGAACTAGGCACGAAAACATTTTCAGTTTGTTGGCCTGCAGCTCTGCCACATTGTCCTGGAGCACCCCAACACTGCAAGCAGAGGTTGACACTGCCAACACCAACTGCCTGACACCTGGGGAAAAGGTAGCAAGTTTTGGTGGAAAGCAAAAAAAAGAGAAGTAGAAGGAGTTCTCTGGTCTCCCAGGAGTCCTAATTGTCTCACTAGTTGCTAAAATAAAGACTGGGTTCGTTAAGTATTTTTATCCCTCAAGATTAATTTACAGTGTATCTGCCACAGCAGGATATACTATTTCCCTAAAGAAAATCAGTATTTTTCTTACGCAATCAGCTCTTCGATGGCATATTATATATAAAGCATTCATGCACAAACAGTTCATTCTGCCCTGGTTATTTTCCCTGTCATAGTGTATTTTTAGCCCTCATGTGATCCTTCAGTATCTTCCAGCTCTGCTTTAGTCATCCTGCTCTCACTGAATATTTCAAAATTAAAAAATCTAACAGCTTTCAGATCTAAGAACCTCTCACATTTTTAGCTTACATGTAAATAATTCATTTTATTAAGCTGTCTTTTACCCATTTATTTTTGACACTCCATACCCATACACAAAAGAGTGCTCCATCGAGATTTGCTCTGACATACAGGAATACTTACATAAGACACTAAGCCAAAATCCTGATAACCTGATCACTATTTCCAATTTTGATCAGATGACGCTTTTTCCACTATGTCCCGCAGGGAGCATTAGAACTGGCACAAACAGCAGTGCCCTAATATTTTAATCCCGTACCATAATTTTGACTGTACATCTGTAGGCTGTTTACCACTGCATTAG
The DNA here is from genome assembly GCF_047495875.1 of Pithys albifrons albifrons. Taxonomy (NCBI): domain Eukaryota; kingdom Metazoa; phylum Chordata; class Aves; order Passeriformes; family Thamnophilidae; genus Pithys; species Pithys albifrons. Next base: position 72,068,681 of record NC_092461.1, read on the forward strand.
AGAAGAGAGGAGTCTGTTGGAGATCGAAAGTCGGCTCAGGGCTGGCAGATGGCATTATATCTCAAAGCAGCTGTGGTGCTGCTGGCAGAGAGCCCCTACAGCAGTGGCTTGTGCTGCTGCCTCTGCTCCTTGAAGGAGGAAAACACCCTCATTTTCCCAGCAGGGAGCTGCATTTACCTTGTGAATCCTTGCTGCTCCTACTCTTCCTAGAAGCAGACTTCTACACCTTACCAAACCCACCCACCCATGTCAGCTCAGCCACAAATCAGTTCTGTCTCTGATGAAGGGACGAGGCAACACGAGGGTGGCACAGCAGATTAGTAATAGGGACTTATTCATGCTTCCATTTCCAAGCTGCATTATCTTTGACCCGCAGTGACCCCCCAGCAGGATCACCTTTGGAAGGGGAAGTGCTATGGCTGCTGGCCTGCTCCCTGATTAACACAAACTGGTGCATTTTCAAATGTCTCGAGTTTTGGGTTGTTTAAAAAAGTTTTTTTTTTTTAATTTTAAAGACCACAGTCTGCATTTGCAGAGATACAGGTAAATACCCATGTACAGATACAGAAAGCAATTACCTCATACCATGAGTCCTATAAAGCTGTAGTGTCTGATTAAAATACCAAAAATAATTTTAACTCATGCCAGTATACCTTTTTGGTGAAGTTTTTAGAGCAGTTTTAGGAATTTGACCACTTACTAACTGAAAGACATTATCTTAGTCTTACTCTGAAAATGCAGTGTTAGAGCACAGTGTTATAAAGCAGTTATCACTAGTTAATGAGATAAGCATCTTCTAAATCACTCAAACTCAAAACTCTGTCAAAGGGCACTGGAAGGGTTATTATGTGGAACAATAGGAATCATCTAAATGCATACGACATAGTAGTAGTAGCTAAATTAATTGTTCATTTAGAAAAATATACATTTGATAAATTCAGAATATTTTAAAGTCTGCCTAACCCCAAAATAAAGTAAGAATGAGTACCCATTGACACCAAAAAACAGATGCATGCATTTAGAGATGTCTACAGCACACTGTTTGAAAACGTTTGGATTATGTTGAAAGATCTGCTGGGTTACTTTTTCTCACTATTGCTTCATTTTGTTTTGTCAACGAACTGAAACAGGGCAGTACTAAGACTTCAAAGCTTCAGTGTTACTGTGGAGCAAATCATACACATTAAAAATGACACCAAGTTGTGTGGTGGGGTCAACGTGCTGGAGGGAAGGGATGCCATCCAGAAGGACCTTGATAGGCTTGAGAGTTGGGCCTGTGCAAACCTCATGATGTTCCCCAAGGCCAAGTGCAACATTCTACACCTGGATCAGGGAAATCCCAAGCACAAATACAGGATGGTTAGAGAATGGCTTAAGAGCAGCACTGAGGAGAAGGCTTTGGGGTTGTTGCTTGATGAGAAGCTCATGACTCAACAATGTGTGCTTGCAGCTCAGAAAGCCAAACATATCCTGGGCTGCATATTATGGCTCCTGTAACAACTATAATGAACACTCCTTCACTTCCAGCTAAGTGTGCATGTGCACAAGACAAAAGTACAGAAGCACATTTCTCATGGCAATTTCCCAACTACCCAAAACTTGCTCCCACGTCATCCCAATTTAGTTCCCATGGCAGGAGATGAGCCACACACAAGTTTGCAGATGCACATGAAACTCCTCCCAGAGTGTCCTCTGTCAACAGGCAGCCAGTAAGGGCTCCCATCCTGTCACACAACCAGGTTTATTACGCAGTGAAGGTGAGGCACAAAGGCACAATACATGAGTGAAATGAGAATAATGTACTTACCAAGAAATCAATAAACCTACGAATGACTGACACCTAACTGAGTTAGTCCTGTTCTGAAACACAAGCAGCAAGAAAAGCGGGATCTCTCATTTCACCCAGCATTATGTAATGTCTATACCCCATCCCCCATCCTCATCTCAGAAATTAAACTAGTGTCTTGCCTGTCATAGTCCTGGACAATACTTCAGTTAATAATGAAGGAATCTTTCCATGAAGAAGCTAACTCTCACAGCTATAGGATCCTACCAAAACTCATCACACTATCTCAGTTGTCCTATTCCATGCAAAGGCTGGGAAAGCATGGGACATGCTCTTCATTACAACCAACAACACAACCCAAGACTGCATTACCCTCCATATCAGCAGGCTGGTTCCACTCCACTACAATTTCTGTAGGATTGTCACCTCTATAGCTTCAATTTGAATGACATATTTGTGACTTTGGTAAAAATAGACAATCTGTAAGAAGAATTAATAAGCACAGTAAAATCTGTGTTTAATAACACTGTCTTTTCCAATTTCTCAATTGGACAACATCTTGACATTAGCACTTAGGTTTTCTGTTTTCAAAGGGAGTGCAAGACATCACATGGGAAATTAAGAGCCTGCCGGGACCCAAAATTCAGACGTTCAGGCAGAAGACAGTGCAAAACAAAGATGTAAACAAGCTTTAGAAGCCCAGAGCAGCACTGCCCTGCTATTAGGTGCTCCATTTCCTGGAAGCACTAATGAGCTCAAGGCAGCTGGCCAAGTATGCCCCACTTTGACGTCAGAGGTGATCAGAGCAAAAGGCTGAAATCTGGGTATTATTCCAGAGCATAAGCCAGCCTAAAACTGAGGGTGCCTCACATCTGCCCCTTCCCTTTGCCATTACTGGTGCATATCTGAGGCCATGACAAGACAGGTCACAGATTTAAAACCAATGAAATATCAATCCTTTATCTGAGGAACGGGTTAGCATAAACTCAGGACAAACCAATAAAGGAATTAAGTGTGTGCATGTGTGTTTCTTCATGCACAAACCTGTGCACATATAGGCCATCAACTCTGGTAACACTTGTTTAGTGACTAATTTTTTCTAGAAGTATTAGCTGCTCTCCTGTTCACTTAATTCTCAGTTAACGCAAATGGCATCTGCTTAGTGCCCAGTCAAACCTGTATTACACAAACAGCAAAGATCAAGTTTAGTCCTTTAGCCTGTTCCAGAAGCACTGCTGTGATTTAACCCCAGCTGGCAGCTGAGCACCCACAACTGCTCACTCACTGTCCCCTGCAGTGAGATGAGGGAGAGAAATCAGAAGGGCAAAAGCAAGATAATTCATGGGTTGAGATAAAGACAGTTTAACAGGTAAAGCAAAAGCCATGCAAATAATTCATTCATCACTTCCCACGGGCAGGTAGGAGTTAAGCCATCTCCAGAAAAGCCAGACTCTATCACCCATAATGGTGACTCCGTAACTCCAAACATCCCTCCCCACTTTTCTCCTTCTTTCTCCAGTTTTCCTTGCTGAGCATGATGCCATGTGGAATGGATTATCTGTTTGGTCTGTTAGAGTCAGCTGTCCTAGCTGTGTCCCTTCCAAATTTCTTGTACACCCCCTGCCTGCTTGCTATGAAGGCAGTGTGAGAAACTGAAAAGGCTTTGACTCTGTAAGTTCTGATCTGCAATAATTAAACATCCCAGTCTTACCAAGCCAAAACACAGCACCCTACAATCTCCTATGAAGAGAGTTATCTCTATCCTAGCAAAACTCAATACAAATGCAAAATAGAAAGTTAGAAGATTGAGCTGTCTTTGAGAAGGAGCAATAGCTGTACATTGCTCAGTTAAGAGGACTAGCATGCACAGACCATAAGCACAAATATAACCAAAAAGAAATGAATTTTTTTTGCTTCTGGTCAGCCCTTAAGACTTGGAAACATTTTACTCACCACAAAAACTGGAACATAAATTAACCTCTGCTAGATATTTCCTGTAAAAGTGGGGGTGTGAAAGATAAACACACTCCATTTAATGTTCTTGGATACACTTACACATACCACATTCAGCAACGAGATGGTTAAATGCCTTTATCTTTACCATCAGCCATTACTAGAATCCACATAATTTGCATCTAGGTGTTCAGTGGAGGAGACAGTCAGGGTGGGCCAAACTGGAGCACCCAAGAAGTCAACCTTCTGCCATCTCAAGTTAAGGCTATGACAAGCCAAAAAGAATGGCCCAATCCACACAGGCAAATAATTTTAAACTAGTATTTATATAAAGTGGATCACAGTTTACAATTATCTTCAGAGACAGAAATAGAATTCTTTAAAATGCAAAATACCTGCAGTTGGAGAGTTTGCATGGTGAGACTTTTTGGGCAGGTTGAAGATCTGTTCACCAGGATCTGGTGGGGGAAGAGCATCTTGGCCTTGTCGAGCTTCCACAGGATCATACTCCTTCCCATCATAGTTAGCATCAAAGAACTTCTTAAACCATTGAATGAAATCTAAGTTGTCTTGGAAGCGCCCTTTGACCAGTTTTTCCACGGGAATTACCTGAAAGGTAGAATAAAGCTTCCAATAATCTGTCACTGTCATTTTTAAATACAATCATTACATATATACACTCATTTGAAAATATCTACTAACTATATCAGCAAATATTCCTTTGCCAATGTTTCACTCCTAAAAGAAAGGGAATTATGGTTAATTTGCAAGGGGTTTTAAGAAATAAAAACAAAATGAAACAAAGACCCAGCCTTTGAAGCAGCAATACAGTGTATGTAAGCAAGCCTTTGTAACTGCTGTGCCACACAGTTACTCCCTTCCGATTGCAGTGATAGCCACGATGAATGACTGTTGTGGGAGTAACACTATATTCAGCCAACTAGGGATTTCTGGTTTTAAAGGACATGCTACAGTTGGACATATTAAAAATGAACAATTCTTCAAAAAGCACAGACAGGAGTTTCTTGCTCTCTGTCCTACTGTTTGAACTATAGAAACCAGCTCTTTTCCAAGACATGCTAAAGTTGAAACCAACCTACATTTTGGCAGCACATGTTCATCATATGAACTAACCCTGAGGTTTTAACCTTGTAATTTTTTTCCATTCCACACAGAGCTATACACAGAACAGTTTGTGGATACGTAGTAGTTGACTAAAATGCCTACAAAGTCCTAGTAAAACTATAGAAAGTCTATGAGGATGTCTCCATATCCATATCCTAAAGAACTTTCACAGACATGAAATCTCCAAAAGGTGTCTTCAGCCAGTGTTACAATGCTCAAGGTTCCTGGACTCTGTGGGCAGACAGGGACTACAACTGCAGGAAAGTTGCCCTGCTTTGCTTAATTCATGCAGCTGATTAAAGAGCCAAGTTAGATGGATATTAATGCCTCTTGAATGCATTCACTTTTGAGCTGGAAATGGACGCCTAAACCCATTGCAATTTCCATTTCTTCTTCAAGGTTAAGACAACTGCATAGCATTTTACAAATCTACAAGAATTAACATAGCATTTTGCATGTCTTTTCAGGTTGTTCCATTTATGTCTTAATTCCACATTTAGAAGGTACAGTTAAGTTTGCTCTGTACAGGAAAATTGACAGTGTTCATTCCATTAGGCTTTCCAATGTTTCACTAGCAAATCACCCTGTAAATAGAAGCATCCATAACATTTCATGAAATGATGAGGGTTTTCCAGTGCTTTATAAAAGTCTTAAGGGACTCTCTTACTAATATTGTTTAAATTTCAGAATAAGGCAACTAAAAGCCAGAGCAGAATCTTAAAAGGGTATACAGGTAGTGCATCAGTGTAAAACTGTAACAATGACAACATAACTTCCATTATTTGTTTTTATCAACACTGTAATTTATATTGGTGAGTCTGTCAAACTCTCACATTCAAGCATAAACCAAATACCTTATGGCTGAGCAACCTATTTTCTCAGACACTTCCATTTTGGACTTTACAAGATCATATGTGCTTGCCCAACCTATTAAACCACTGGGTACATTATTCCAGCTTTTGAATAATTTGAATTCCTTAAACCCTGTTTTGGATAAGAAACATGCAACACGTATAAGAACAGCATATTTCCAAGTTATTTTGTTGGAAATTCAGGTCACCAGTAATTTTATTGTACGTAAAAATTAAAATTCACTGATGACAAGGAATTTCCAGCATGTGGTGTTTTATCAAAAGGGTCTCTGATATTAAGATATAATGAGTTAGGTTGCACAACTCATCGACAGACACATCGACTTAATTTTCTGTTTGGACCTAAATGGAACATGCCAAACTTCTTCATTCATGCCTAAATACCCTTTTGAAATGACAAAATGACATTTTCACATTCAACATATCCAAAAGTTGAAAAAGTGGACTTTCAAGTATCTTCAAGTTTGTTTCCCCTATTTACTAAGTTTACCCAATTTATACAACTTTTGAGACGTGTAGTGATTGAAATACAAATACAGAATGCCTACCTTATCCACATTCATTCTTTTAAATGATGCCTGCAGAAGTTTGAAATTGTGAATGTACTCATGCTCCAGCTTTGCTTGAAACTTCACTTTCTTCAAGCTAATGCACCCTGGGAACAACATGTCCATGAACTGGCAGTAAGCTGCTCCTATAACAAGAGAATGCATTGACATTAATCCAGATGCACCCAGCTAAGACCAAATGGTGTTTAATGTCATTAGCAGAAAGCATGAGCAGAAAGCAACAGTGCTGAGTAAGTCCCTGCTGTAATTTAACATAACATTATGCACCTAAGAGCTACTTATCTAATGTGTGACACATTAAAGTGGTTCTTTTCCATTCAATCTGAATGCATGATGCACTGTTGTGTAGCATCTGAGGAATCACCATAACTAATGTGAAGTACAATGGATGTTCTTGGGAGCCACTACAATGAGAAGATCACAGTGAAAATTAAAATCTCTTAATAAGCTTCCTCAATCCTCACAGTCCTTTGAATTCAAACAAGCTAAGACCATCTTTATCCTGGCACTTGTAGCCAAATGTCAACCAAGTCCAACGCAATTAAGGCTATATCAAACCCTGGTTTAAAAAATATTAATTGCGAAGTTCCAGCTTGTTAAAACATACTAGCCAGTTCCTACCCCTCTCAAACAAACATCTTTACTGATTTTCATCCCTTGAGAAAAGCATTTAAAAAAGTTGTTTTAGCATAGTCCACCCATAGGTTTCAAAGCTGGGCTGTCAGCTTTAGTTCTCATTCAAAACAATAAGGTCTCTAAGTTCAACTTTGAGGACTCCCTGAACTCACACAGTAGAGGGTGGGGGGAGGGTGTGTGCAAGTAAACTAGCACAAAGCACCAAGTATACAGAAACATTTCTAACTAGCATCCTGAGTATCATTAATAGAGACAGCATTTCTTGGATGCAGGGAGCTTCCTCCTACAGCATCATGCCGCTGTCATTCGCAAAGTCTTTCCTTTTGACTCATTCCAGTGTTTAGAAATCAAGATAAAAATGTTTGAGGAAATCAGTAAAAAAAGCAAATTTTGTTCTTCTTCACAAGAGTCTTCTACAAAATGCTTTACACTCAGCAGAGATTCAGGGAGGTTCACTTCTGGAGCAGAGGGCTGTAGAGGATCCAGCCCCTGCCCTTGAGCATGCAGGGCAGGGAAGTGATGGCCCAAGTACCCTGGACAAGTTCAATTTTACTTCCACAGAAAGGACTGTTGTGCATTTAGTGCAGATGAGTTTTGACAAGTAAGTGTCCAGAACTCACCTCACAGTTCAGCCCAGTATCAACAACAATTTTGACCAAAACTCAATTCTGAGTGCTCACAAAGAAACCAATTTAACAAAGCAGACACCTGACTTGCCCAGTTTTACAGCAGAGTCAACAGTAACTTGAAGTCCTTTTTCTCCGCAGGTATGGATATGTTTTGACAGGACCAACTTTATACATAAGATAGTTCTCACTCTCTATCCAATCAGCCATTGTATGAAGGGTTACAGAGCTCATAACTTCCCAAAGAGAAATAAGAGTTTAAGAGTAAGGTCCAAAAATATTCTCTAACATACCAATAAAATTTTGCTAAGGGACTTAGCAAGATCAGACTGTAGTGTTGAAAACCACTGTCATTAAAAAAAATACGTCTTCACATTGCCTAGCTTTGTGTGGAAAATCATTATTAAAAATTTTGATTTTCCAAGGACACCTTTTGCTTAGCTGTTTGCAATAGTCTTGATATGATTAGAAATCAAAGTAAAATATTCCCTAAAGGAAAAGGAATCTTCTGGCAAGTAACAAACATAAGATGATAAATTTGTACCTTTGTACACAAAACTATATAAACAATTATTTATTCAAAACTCATCCTTAGCAAGAGAACTGGTAAATACATGGCAATGGAAAAATTACATTACAGTTAAAAGCATGGATATACAGAAAATGCATGGCTTGACTACACTTACTACTATTTAATTTAATGCAAAAGTATTATTATGCAATCATTTAATGTTATAAATTAAATTTTTTCCTAACTCTGTCCTTTCATCCTCCCCATAACCCAATTATAAGCTTTACTCTGATATCTAAGTAATTGCCTGAAGGTCTTAAAAATGCACTGTGCAACCTTTCATCTAGATCGTTTTGGAAAACTAGAAGCCCAAAGCGTTCACACAAAATTTTTCTCCTTCTGCTGGTAATGCAAATTCCTTCTGCATGCCTTTGACAGAGTCTCTCTCCAGTTACGGTATTTCTTGTGTTTTCTTCCCATCAGACTGGTAGTTGTTTCTGTGCCTCTGCCAGCCACGAGGTGGTCCTGGGTCTGCACAACACTCGAGGGCAGAAAACAGTGGACTGCATCGACATGGCAGCACAGACCTGTTCTCTGACACAACACCAGAGCTGGCTGCTGGGCTGTTTCCCCAACAGGAGGATTTTATTACATGGGCAAACACAATCCATTAAAATGTTCCTTCCTGAAGTACAGATGCAACACACAAACATGGACTGAACAGTAAACTACAAAGAGAGGAAATTCTTTGTGACTCCAAAAAGGCAGAGACCTGCCTACCACAGCAACAGGAGAAAGCAAAATATCATTTCAGTCAACTGGGACTACCTGATTTTAGACATGGAAGTTATATATGTATTTAATATTATATAGGTATCTGTAATTTAAAATTTTACTCCCTAAAGTTTGTAGCAGTCAGATTGCATTTAAATGGTACATGTCAGCACCAACAGAATGGGGATGCTACTTTCTGCACTGCCCATGGCTGAGATTTCCTGCAGGCAGCAGAAAGAGCAGCCCTACTTAAGTGATGCAAGACTGCAACGCCTTTACCTTACAGCCACGGCATATATTGTAGTTCCCTGCATATGGGAAACCTCTTCAGGCCTATCCAATTTACTATATAACTGATGTTTCAGTGCAGGTGCAGGAAAAAGGCATATTTTTAATGGAATACATAGAAAATGAGAGTAGAGACAATGACATTATGGCTTGTGACATACCTCTTGCATAATTTACCCAAACAAAAGGATTTTTATGGAACTATATTTATTCTATATTAAAAAGCTTCCCTACACTTTCTGCAAAAAAGGAATTAAAAAAACCAACCCAAACCTTACCCTGCCCCTCCAAATACCATCTAAACCTTAGCAAATCTGTACAGAGAAAACACACCTCTTGTCCAGAATGGCTCTCTATGACCAAAAAACTTCTACATGCATAATAAACATGCACATACACACAAACAGAAATAATTTGACATCTATTCCAACGAAAGATGAAAACTACAGTTGGTGGCAATGCAAGAGGGATCAATGGTAAAAACCTATTATCCTTTCTTAGCTAACAAACAATTTAGAATCACTGCCTAGAAGTCCTTTTGTGTTTTGATCCAGAATATTGATGCAGCCATTATGTCACAGAACATATTCACAGGCCAGATTCCAAAACAAGCCTGCAAACACGGTTGAGCTGAAATCTCCCCCAGCAGTCGCTATTTTTAGCCCCATTAGTGAGCAGGAAGAGCTCAGCAGCATCACTTTGTTTGCTGGGCATCCCTGGTTTGGGGCCAAGCAGGCAGCTGCCAGAGCAGGTGAAGGGATACTGGGGGAGAATTCAGATACAAAAGAACAAACAGAATTGAAAATGTGGCTATTTAAAGCCACTAAAAATCAGGAATTTTGCCACATGCAGTGGTGAAGCTGAAAATTACTACCAAATCTATGAAAGCAGAATATTTTACAGTAGTTTCAGAGCTGTAGACAATCATTCACTAGTCCCTTGCAGTAAGCAATGCTGAACTAATTTTAGCTTTTTCCCTGTACTTCTCCTTCCCTGCTTCTATGTTTCTTTCCCAGACTGTCCACACTGACTTAGAATGCTCTGAAGCATATGCACTCTACATCATTACAGATTTTCAGTTTTTCTCCTCTCTCCTCCACCATCTGGAGGCTGATGAATCCATAAACGTTAAGAAGTATTTTCTTGATAATTAAAAATACTTCTACTTCTGACTATTTAAAGCACAGGGAAATTAAAGGAGGTAACAATGAAGACAAGAGACTCCTATTTGCAGCAAGTTTTTACTGCTCAGTAAACCTCCTGGGATTTCAGATTAGACATCTGAAACCAAGAATAGACCCTTGTTTTCTTTGGCATTGATGTTTACATACTTATAAGTGAAAAAGAAAACATTATATACAAACTAACTGCTTTTAATATATTATAGTTAGAACATACTATGCTGAAAAATATTTAGTATAAACACTATAATACAAGCTTAAGTATTGCCAATATGTACATGCCCTATACAAGTTAGGTCAATCCTTCATATCAAATGTGAAAAGACTGTCCCTCCCTGCAGTCTGTGGGAGCAAGATCCCTGAAAGTCGTATAAAAACACACCAGCAAACATGGAACACTAAGGGCTCATGAAAAGACAGGGCCTGTCTGGGGCAACAGTAGAGTTACTTTATTTTAATTGATACTGAAATCATAGTAAATAGAGCTAAGTTCTACACTAGAATTTTCATATAAATACTTAGCGTGAATTTTTTTCTAAAATTACATACAATTCAAGTTTAAACCTTTTAACCAGCCCTCAGTTTGATTTTCACATACTTGGTTTTTAGAAAATCCCATTTGGGAAAAAGACCGACACTGTCCCTTTTTTTGTAATTCAAATTGTTTGTTTGTTTGTTTCCCTTAATGAAATATTTTTCAGATACTGTAAAAACATACATCCAGTCATGTTAGATACAAATTCCTTCGAATCATCCATTCCCTTCAAAACTGCAACCACCTGACCGTGCATTTGGAAAATCGGAACAATTTGTGTGTATATGAGTCATCAGTACTTCAGTTCACTATGGTTGCTAAGGCTGATGGGAAATGCACACACCCTGGACAACAACAACAATAAAAAAAAGGCAGTGACTTGCAAGGAGCACACATGACCTAATAGTTTTGATAAGAAAGGTGGAGGAACCTCACAAATGCCAGCAACCACTGCTTACAGTACAGCAGCACTTAGGGCTTGCCTTTTACCTCAGGCTTTCTAGAATTGCTTCCTCATGAGTGATGTTAAGGTAAGCACACAGCAGTAGGTTTTGGACTTGGCTTCAGATTTTCATTTGGATTCCGAATATGGGTGTTCTGTTATGCCACACGAAGTTGTTCTGAAAAAATGGGCAACAAAGCTGGTGAAGGGTCTAGAACACAAGTGTTATGAAGATTCAGAGGCTGAGGGAGCTGGGGTTGCTTAGCCTGGAGAAAAGAAGGCACAGAGGGGATCTCATCACTCTGTACAACTCCTTGAAAGGAGGTTGTAGCAAGGTGGGGAGTCACTTGTATTCTGTCATGAGTAGTAAGTGATAGGACAAAAGGAAACAGCCAGTTACAGGAGGGAGGTTTAGGTTGGATAATAGGAAAAATTTCTTCACAGAAACGGTGTTCAAGCACTGGAACAGTTTTCCCAGGGAAGTAGTGGAGTCACCATCCCAGCTGGTACTTAAAAGATGTGCAGATGTGGCTTTTAGGGACATGGTTTAGTAGTGAACTTGGCAGTGCTGGATTAACTGCTGGACTCTATGATCTTAAAGGTTTTTTCCAACCTAGATGATTCTATGTCTGTGAACATAAAATTGTGTTACTTACAGCAAGATGTTGAAGAAATAGCACAATTCATATTGAGCACTCAATTGGAGAACATGGTCTTCAAATTCCTATTTGCAATTCCAGGAGCACCTATATGACCTAGAATATAAGTCAACACAATTCTATTTCTCCAACTAACTCCCCTCCTCAGCCCCAATTTAAGAAGTTTCAGCCTGCATCAATTTACCACCTACTTGGCTGTACAGAAGCAACCATTCATATGAATGTGCATCAATCAAGACACCGGCCAAGCTTCACTCTTCCCAGCAACAATCTTGGGAGGGCACTTAGAAAAACCTAAACCAGATGCAGGTTAGAGTGCAGGCCTGCACTTCTATCCACAGTTGCCTGAGCACAGCTGCCCCACTTAGAGCAGAGTCAAGTGCCTGCATACATATCGGAGCTTCCAAAAGCAGTGCTGGCACCACAGAAAACAGCCTACAAGAACTACGCGCTTCCTACCAGCCTTACCAACAGCCACCGAGACACGTGCATCTAAATGCCATCTGCTTCCAAAAGTCCTTTTCCACACAGGTGAGGTGAGTGTGACACAATGCGGAATATACAGCGATCATATTAAATAATAGATATTGGAGGGAGGTTTCCTCTGTGTTAATTTATGTTCTCCTCTTCTTAAATGTCTAAATCATTAAGCTGCTCATAAATAACACACAGCAGAGTTTTTAATGCTTAAATTTTTGGCAATAATATATTTTGGAATTCATTAATTTTTAAACAGGAAGATCAGAGCAATTTCAGAAAACACAGCTCCCATTTAACTTAAAATAACTGCGTAACTCATGCTTTAAAAAAGTAGCACACAAAGTTAACAAGCTCTTTAAACTAGAAGGAAATCAAGCAACAGACTGCAAGTGAGTGCTGTGCGTAATTAAAGAACAATTTTTAAAACATAAAAATGTTCAAGTTCTATTCCTCCTGAATTCTTAATGAGTGACATTTAAAAAATAAATTACTGGCTGAAAATCTCATGATACTGCTTCGCAAGCTTCCTCAGAAAGTTATGGAAATGATTTACACCCAATCATTAACATCCATTGTATCCACCTAATCCTAAACATCATATGGAAGACATTAGAGAGTCACTGATGCAGAGTATGCTCTGTGTTGCATGACCTCAGGACAACATGCCAGTTCCTTGAAACATGGCTTGGTTACAGAGTGCAAATGGGATCAAGCCATGTTGTAATCATGTTCCCAAGTTGCTCTAGAGACTCAGGCTTTGCAGGGCTGCAAACAAGGAAAAAAACCCAAACCACCAACACTGGAACATGCTTTGTCTTCTCAGGCATTACTAGCACCCTCAGCTGCACAAAACCATGCTGGCACTAAATGCTCCAACAAGGTCCTACAATGCAGATTTTAGTAACACACATGTAGGAAGTTACAGGTTTATAGAGGTACTGAGCAAAATACACTTTCTGAGACATGAAAACACAAACCCTATGCAGCTAACCCACAGAACACACTGTGCTTTCGTGTGTATATACACAAATGACTTGCAGAAGAAACAGTCCTTCTCACCATTTCCCTGTACCTTCTTGTCAAGCCACCTCAGCCCTGCTCAGGAAGATCTTTCTTGCATGCAGAAGAGCTGGCTCTCATGGAGTGCTCCTCAGGAGGCAGCGTGCCTGGCATGCCTCTCCCTGCTGCTGCTGAGGGTGCTGGAGGCACAACAGCCACCTCACGAACAGATGCTGGCCTGCCTAGGGCTGGTGTGCAGCCCCATGGCTCAGAACCCCCAGACTCAGCCCCTGGGAACAGAACACCATGGATACCCTTCACAAGGCAGCACCAACCCTCCTCCCTGCACAGCACCAGTTGCAAGGCACAACAGCCTGAAGGGGCTAAGATCAAGTTCTCTCCCAAATCCTGAGCCAGAGAGGTGACATAAAGTTAAACAATGGCATCTGATCGTCACACTGCCCGCGTTCCTCTGACACCAGGGCAGTGGAGTACCAACAAAATGTATGTATAGAGGGACTACGTCTTTCCACAGGAGGAATGACAACTGAGATACAGTACAAGAGACAGCAGTCATCACATGAAAAATTCCCTGTGGCAACATCCAAGGCATCTGTAGAGAAAGCACCAGTCTAAATCTGAAAATGCCAAACCACATGCTTGCTTTATAATACGGTCATGCATTAAAAGCAAGGAAAAAACCAATCCTGCATATAATCCTCGATCCTTGCATACAAATCCTCAAAGACAGAAGGTCTGTATGCACTGGAGGCCAGACAGTTTGCAAATTTGTAATTCTACTGAGAATTTTCAGATGTATGGAGGGAGGAGAGTCTGTACCTCCTTAACCTCAAAGGATCACACTAAAACAAAAATTGTACTTCACCAGAGGCTGCATTTTCATTTCTATATACATTTACTATTTCTGGCTTCCTTGCTCATTATACAGCTCGTACACATTGTCTTGTTTATTTTTAATTCATATGCAAGCCCTCTATAGTCTCCTGCCTGACTCTTATTTTGAATACACTCTCATGTAGCACTCTAACAGTCATGAAAAGCTCTGTAACACATTCATTTGGTATTCCCTATAGATGAAGAACAGCCTTAGTAAAGAAAATTCAGTTATAAGTTGTTTAGTCAGAATTCTTTTTAAGAAGCCACTGTGTACGCATGACAAAAATAGCATGACTCCTAAGAAACAACTCGTGTCATAACTCATATGAAACTGCTGTTTCTCAAGCCTATGGGTTTTGCACACGGGATCCTACATTAAATCCACTCAGTTGTTCTCTATTATTTTTCATTGATGTATCAAATTAAATGCTCTCAAGTCTAATGCCAATTCAATCTAAAGGTAATGCACTATGCCATTGATTTAAACCATGATTTATAAATTTCATGTTCAGGCTAAACAACCTTCCAGGAAGTTAAACTCAGAGACCAAAACCTGACAATATGACACTCATCTAAAGCAAAGAAAATTGCATTGCTTTGAGATGCTCAGAGAGATTTTCCCTCTGAAGTTGTCAAAACTAAATTACCAGAGGAGCTGCAGACTAAATTTAGACTCTCCAGGGCTGCACCCAACCATAACCTGGCTTTTTTGGAACATCGCTACCACAGCAGGCATTCAGAAAGCTCAGGGGACACTGCACTTTGCTTGGCCTACTTAGGAGAGACAAAAACCACATCTAAGACTCCCAAAGAATACAAATACTTTATGACTAAGCCAGTCTCTTCCTTTGCTGCTCCTTATTGTAGCAGCTCTGTTCCTGTAAGTGGGAATTGAGAAATAGGCTGGTATTGCTACAGCATGTGTATTATCAGAGCTACTTCTCTACAGCAATGAGAAAAAAGTCTGATTTCTTTTTCTGTCATTGAAACTACTGTCACATTAAGCCTCAGATATGTTCTGAATAAAGCCTTTATAAAGGCAGAATGCCACATTATTCCTTCTTGATTAAGCTCAGAATGTCAAAAATCATTGATAAGTTGGCTGCAAAATGCAGGCACCCAAGAGGTCTCCCAGCCAAGTGCTAAACACAAGTGTATGTCATATCTAGGTTGCTCATACTTCCTAAAAGTAACATTTTCAAGCTTTTAATTCAGATATAACATCCCCCCTTCTTCCCTCTGCCACTTTTTCTGGCCTTGCATTTAGCTTTTTCTGGAATTTTGATTGCTCCTTTTTAACAAAATTGAACAAGAACTGAACAGTCATAAAATAGCATGACTAATCTTAATGCTTTTTTCTAAAAAAAGAAGAATATGTCCATACAATTATACAGTAGGTCATTAAAATACAGTTATAACAGCTCTGCAGATCCCTGTTAATGCTGTGAAATGCTTCATAGTGGTAAAGAGTTTTCCACATATTCCTTTTCTTTGAAATCCTGGAGAAATGCTCATATTTTATGGAAACCAACATTAACTTGCATGAAAGCTGACAATGATTCAAGGAAAATCAGCCAAAGAATGCCAGAATGAAGGAGTTAGATTGGCTGTTCTGAAACTACAGCACATACAATGCTTGCTGGTGCTCTGCCTGTTCGTTGGCTGGTCATTTCTCCTACTGTTTCCTTAGTTTCTCCTCCTGAAAACTACACTAGAAATATGCAAAATAAAAGACAAGTACATTAAATAAACCGCTTTGAGTTTACACAGTGAACTATATTAAATGCAGAAAGATTCTCAAAGCTTCTTGCCCATCTGTCTTCAATCCCTACACATGCATGCCATGCACATGAGAAATAGACTATCAAGTCTCAAATGGGATGGACCTGGTCCTAAGACTACTGTGCCATAGTGTCTGCAATAATCAGTGTTTAGATTCACTAGTTCAGAGACGAAAGTATTCTGGAACACAGGAAGGACCGTCCTGGAATGGTTCTTTACATAAGAAAGTACTAAAGCCCCTTCTGGATTGTAATGAACATTAACACAAAAATAGGAATGTGTAAGTATCAAGCTTGACTATCAAACCAAAACTGGGAAATTCAAGTTAACAACTTTCACCTGTTAAGATAAGAATGTTAAAAGCATCAGGTAACAATAGTAATCATAACATCCAGGAAATTCTAAAGGAAGAAATGTTTTAATTTTATACAGAATGGAGCAAGAGCTGTAATGACACAACCCTTTTTTAGTTTTTCCCTTGTGGTGTGTTCCAAAATCCTCACCGGAGGTCACAGAAAAAGTTGTATAAGAAGCTGTGTGATGAAATGGGACAGTAGATTTGTGACAGTTCCCATGCTTGCCTGCCCCACCCAGATGAAGTCTCTCAATCTGATCTTCTTACATAATTTTAACTCACTGTATTCTGCTCAGTTGAAAACTAATCACTTCTCCCTTGTTTTGGGAAAGGATTTTGGTGGGGGTTTTTTTGTCTTGAATTGGGTTTTTTGGTTTTGTTTGTTTGTTTTGCTGGGAGGTTTTTTGGTGTTTTTTTGTAAGCCCACACACATTTAACTTGATCGAGAACTCACTTCAAAAGCTTCCTTTCAATTATTTATGAGCATTTAAATAGCTACACAGGAAAAAGTCAATATGCTTCCTGTTTCCAACAATGGCAAACACTGGGTATTTGGGAATGCAAATGTCCATTTTCTTGTACCTACCTCCTTAAGTATGCAGTATTTATATATATATACACATATATAAATATCTCTCTGTATATAGCTACTCCCACATTTACATGCAGGTGCACACACATCCTTGTGTGAATATAATAATATATAAATACTTACGTTAACTTCTAGACATGTAAATATAGCAACAGCTAAGGATAACACTTCAATTTCAAGTTCATTAACAGTTAAAAAGATTATTTCCAATAGTCTATGTCTTCAGTTATTCAGTTTATATCATTTACTTACATGCACTTTAACCTGCACTTTTTCAACCTCAGTTTTATGGTGCAAGGCTCAAGCATGCAACCCCAATTCTGCAGCTGAAAATTGTTTTTTAAAATTTGAAGAATATGCTGTGAGACTATCAACCTCAAAGAATTATCTCTATCTTTCAGGGAACATCTCCAAGACAGAAAATTTACCCAGAATGGTAGGTAAATTCAAAGATATAAGACCCCACTTATGCATTTTATCGGAACCAGGAAACACTTGAAATGTGGCAATGTGATTCCTCTTCCACGTACTTAGAGCATTCTCTTCATAAGAAAGATATTCCCAGCAGGTTAGTTGTCTGCAAGTAGCAATCTAAGTTAGATCTCTTCCAACACAAACATCTTCAAATTTAAAGTTCACAGAAGGAAGTCAGAAAAAAATAATTTCCCAGGGGTATATGTATTCACAGTGAAACATCAGCCTTTGTCTGTGTCATTTCTAGCCATCATCTAGTTACATATCCTGTTGTTTAACATCCGTCTTGTAGGTCCCACTCTGATTAACCAAAATGTCCAAAGTATTCCAATCATTACCCTTTTTTCAGGACCCATTACCAAATATACTTACAACAAGAATTCAGTTACATTTAAATGAGAAACAGACAGATTTACTTGACAAAGTTCTAGAGCCCTCACAGGAGCTGGAGGCTCATTCCCTCAAAACTATGTTTTTCTTCAGTCACACTCTTGCTCTCTTCCTGCACAGATCAGCAGCGATTTGAGGAACCTCACCAGGAAGCAAAAGGAGCTGGAGAATTTTGTTCATCTGGGGTGTCGGTTCTCTATTTATCTCTTTCTCAGTCAAGTCCACTCTCCATTTGAAAAGATACGACCCCAGTAGCTCAAAAACACAAAAGCTTATCACTGTATTTTTTTCTTGCTTAGACAGCATTTTTCTTACTTCTGTGTATCTTCTGCTACACTTGCCCCACTCACCTCTGCTTTGTTATGCTTTCCCATGGCACCTTATCTTTCTGCGATTAACACAAATGCAAAAATGCTTCCTTCAACATACATCAGTCTCTTTCCTCAGAGTAACTGGTTTACATCTAAGTTAAAAGTTATCTATTTTCAACAAATCAGACTTTTAAAGTGGTTTTAAAATAAACACTTGTAGAGCATACTGTGCTTTCTTACCTGAACAGAGTTGTTCAACTTTTGTGTAGTTTAAAGCTAATATATCATTAACCCATGCGATGATGTCATGTCTGCTCATAGTCTCTTGGGTTATAGAGGTAGAGTACACGTTGACCGCCATTCCCCAACTAGGAAAAAAGAAAGGACAAATATATTTTTGACATTTTGATAATTGTTTTCTGAATACAATCAATATCTGTTTCCTGTTCAAATAAGGGCCAGAAAAGGTGCAACACTTGCAATCCTCTCTTATTTATTGAGAAAGGGGACTTAATTTTTTATCCTCTGATGATATGTAACCCTCTCAAGGTCCTACTGGAATCTATGACCATATTTCTCCAGCTGTCACTGTGAACTTAAAGAATATACAAACCTACTCTGCTTCATGCTAGTAAGGTAGAAAAAACAAAGACTCAAACATAGCCTAAAGATACACAGACAGGATCAGAGATCTGAGATTCTGTCACACAGTGCTGCATAAATACAGTGATCTGACCTCTGTCACTTTTTTTGCCACTGCATGATGATCAGGCTGCCTAAACCAGGATTTAATTTTCAAATAACTTATAGATGATGCAGCTGTTCTACTTAGTGAAATATTGGTTTGTCTTGGGGACAGGGGCCCTTTGGATCATTAATTCAGTTCCTAACAGTCACAGAGTGAATACCAGATGATCTTTGTTATCAATTTATCAGCTTCTATCCTGAAAACAACTGAGACTTGCATCCCCAGCTGTCTGGTTGGAAAGCTGCTGTGGAGCTCAATTCCTCTAAAACATCAGGAACATTTCCTCTCAGCTTAAACCCATTTTTCCTTCTGCCAACATTATTCTCCAGCTCTAATGGCTTTTTCTTCCCCAGAGCAGATTTCCTAATGCGTTAGGGACAGCACTCGATAGTCTGTCCCAGTGCCCAGGTAGTCTAGATTAAACAGATCAATTTGAGTCTCTTATATCACAACACATACACGTCGTGCAAAAAGTCCTCTTTGAACAGACAGTTTCAAACTGTGTTCAGATAACATTTGACCAAGACCTTGGAAAATGGCACTCTGTGCTCTAAGTTTTCATAGCTGCATCATCTTACATAGATTCTTCTCGTTAGCTAAGGTCCCATCCTCCAAGTATGTAACTCATAGCAGCATTATCATCAGTCACAAAGTACATAGACTAGAAATGCATACTACTACTGAACTTTCATCACAGCTGGGCTTTGCAAACCAGGATTTGGGAAGGGCTCTCCCTACATGGGTGTGCCCTTCAAGCCTGCGCAGTGGATGTTTTAGGTGAGGCACAGCATGCGCAGAACTGGCCCCACCCTTTAACTCCTAAGGTTGATCTGCCACGGCCGAGAGAGCTTGGATGGTAACAGAGAAGTCCTCAGGACTAGAACCTGCAGCCCCTGGTATTCCCAGGAGGTCTCCCATCCAAACACTAACAGGGCCTGACCCTGCTGAGCTTCCGAGATCCGATGGGATCAGGCATCAGGGTGGCATGGCCGTAGTCACTGAACTTCACTCCCTGTTATCCTACCCCAGTCACCTCTTTCTGTTGTGAAACACTGGCAAGAGAAAGGATGAGGACATTCAAGTTTATCTCAACAAGAGTTTCAAAGAGTGGAATCAAGACCATCCATGAAGAGAGTAAATAATATTCTCATGAGTAATGGACTTCAGAAAGTCCACCAGGAACAATCTGAGCACAAGGTGTCCCAGAAATTATCAAACAAAGCTGAACAATTATTCTTGGAAAGAATATTATTCACAGTTTGGTGAGGACTGCATACCTTCATTTCTAACGAGACTTTGTAGCTAACACTTAACTGTTCAGTTTTGGTGCCAGTCCTGCCACCTCAGCCTTGGACCCCAACTTTCTCTCTCAATGCAAGAGAGCAGGAACCTCTCTGTAGGACTCGAGGTCTGCATGGACTATTTCCATGGAGAATTTGCAGAGATGTAACCCTTTGAAACTTGGTAAGACAATCATGCAGAAAACAGACCGCAAATTAACTTCACCCACAGTTAGGCGTGCTGGAGCAATCTAGGTAAAAAGTGTGGAAAAATGCAACAGCATGAAACTTGACTTGGTAACGTGTAAATGTATAAGTACATAACACAGAGAATAAATTTAAAAACAACATTAACAAAGTTCATAACACAGGTCACTTTCTAGGAAACTAATCTCACAAACATAAGGTTGTTTAACTTGTTCCCATCTACTGACATAAAAATCCAAAACACAAAATCTTCAAATTTACTTTAAAGTGAAGAGGAACAAAAAAAAAAAAGGTGGGAAAAGAAAAAAAAAAGAAGAGAAAATAGGGTCAAAAAATTCATGCTCCAATAGTCATGCTACTACTGCCAGAAATTCATTCATTTAGGCTGCCTCTCCACCCGCCTGTGTACGGGCACCTCTGAAGCGTGGAAGGAACCAGCCTGTGCTCAGGCTGCTCACTTCCTCCTGCGGGCTCCCAGGCAGCACAGCCGATTGCATGAACACAGCCCTGTTTCACTGTAGCAGTTAGCAAAGGTCACTTTCTTGGCACGCACTAAGTGCTGGGATTGAACCAAGCGCTAGGAACAAAGTTTTAGAAACAGGGAGGGCCCTTTCACTCTTAAAAACTACGCCATAATGGTTAACCACAAAAGATTCAGCGTCAGGATGGAAGGGACTGAGCAGGCAAACAGCACCTTTGATACTAATCGCATCTGAAGTTAGAAATGTCACTGTTACCATGGTCTTTATTATTTCTAGACTGTTCATATAGATAAGAAACTAACAGAGGGATACTGCCACTATTAAACTAACATGTTAAATACAGTCTGTACGACCAGCTGAAAGACCAGCTTAATAGTGAATTTAACATTCACTTATGATTGAGAGTAGTGAGCTTAATATGAAACCAACAGATTGATATGGAAGAGTCCACTCAATTCTAAAGAAGCTATTTAGATTATAACACCTGAAATAAAGTTACTCTGATCTGTAATTGCCACTACTTTATGAAAACTTTAATTGGCCTCTCGAGGCCAGGCAGAGCTCAGAACAACCATCAGCTACCAGTAGTGAAAGGGGAAAGTTTATTCTGTTAAAAAGATCAAGAAAATCCACACACAAGGAGAAAGCAGACCTTCCCTCATCATTCTTTTCCACACAGAACTGCAAAGAGAAACACCCATCTTTCTGCAACCCACAGGGGAACAAACAACCTTCTCCGTTGCAGCACATGGTGTGGGGAACTCTACTGGCAGGAAACTGAGTAAATGAATAACCTTGAGTTTTACAATGATATCCTGAAGGATACCTGCAATACAACTTACACTGTGTCTGCAAATGAATTATTACAGTCTATGGGTTAAACAAAAGTTCAGTCTATTTGTTAAGAGACAATAGCTTCACATTTGTACACACAAGTATGCACAAGGGTGTATCAGTACCATTCTTAACAAAGTTAGGCAAAACGAATCAGAATTTCTATTAAAAAAATCCGTAACATGCCATTGCCATTTATTCTCAGGGACTTGGTGTCATGCATCTGAATCTTCCACAGCCTCTTCTCTTGAGAGTTCACCCTGTCTTTTCATCTGCTGTTCCCCACCCTCCTACTAGTTACATTCTAAATAAACTCAGCTGGGGAAACGTTTCCTTTACAGTAAGCAAGTTCTAATTTGGTGCTCAGACACACACATATCCTGTTTGCCACACTGAGGGGCCTTAAACAAAAGAAAAAAA
Organism: Pithys albifrons albifrons; assembly: GCF_047495875.1. Lineage (NCBI taxonomy): Eukaryota > Metazoa > Chordata > Aves > Passeriformes > Thamnophilidae > Pithys > Pithys albifrons. The sequence continues at coordinate 72,090,889 of NC_092461.1, forward strand.
AAAGGGAAAAACCTCCCAAAAAACAAGAAGGTGTAGGTAGCACAGCCACCATGCACAGCAACAGCCAAGAACCCCTGTGCTTGACATCTACAGCTGGGCTTGGGTTTTCTGCGCAACTTAGTTCCCTGAGTGCTGAAATACTTTGGAAAATGTGATTCGGCTTCAAAACACATTAATAAACATGTAACACGATGCAAGAGAACAGCTGGACAGGCAGAGACACACAGGCCATACTTTGAACAGCCAAGCAGCTAACAACTTGATTTTATACCCTAATACACTACTTATTTCCAAAAACATTATTTCCATGTTCAACCTGTTAGGCTTCCTCTTGATTAGCCTGAAGGCTCTCAGGCATAGGCTTGCGATGGGACTTATAAAAGTCTGAAAACCAGCATCTACCTGAGATCCTCCACCTACCACAGAGATGCCTCGCGATTCTACAGTAACTAAAAGCAGATGAGGATAGGACACCACACCCCCCACTTCAGAGCACACAGGTGGAAATTAGAATCCTCTGGCTGCTACAGTACTGCCTATACACAGAGGACTCTCTCCCTTGTTTTACTTCAAGTCATAAGAGAATCTTTACATATTAGTCCAGGCCATTTCATAAACGCACTTCACACATGCACTTCACTACACACCACAGACTAAGCTCAGAGGATTAGCTAGGTGCTGAAAATCATGTATATGCTTAAGCAGTTTCCCCAGTCAGAAATATACTGGCTCAGCATGTCCAGTGGTAAACATTACACCCAAAGGTCTATTACTTTTATAAGCACTGCATGTAGCACTGAACATTCAGCTATTAGGCATTTTCCACTGCTCTTGCTGCAGATAACTGCAGCTGTTACAAGGTGCTATCCAGCTGTTCTTCAGGACAGCTTTGCAAGAAGCATATTTACTTTATTTTTCCAGGGATGAACTAACAGTTGTTGACAAAAGAAGCTGTATTACAACAAACCAGCAATAACAGCAAGACTGGAAGGATTACAGCAATTCATCTAATTTGTAATTGTAAAAACTCATCACACACGCCATCACCTCTGAACCTGCAAGACCTTTATGTTTTCATGGAATAGGCAGGTTGGAAGGGACCGCTGCAGGTAATCTAGTCCAACCTCCCTGCTCAAGGAGGGCCACCTAGAGCACATTACTCAGGATTGTGTCCAGATGGCTTTTGATTATCTCCAGAGGAGACTCCACAATTTCTCTGGGGAACCTATTCCAGTCCTCAGTCACCCTCACCATAAAGAGTTTCTTCCTCATATTCAGATGGAAGCTCCTGTGTTACAGTTTCTGCCCACTGCCTTTTGTTTAGTACAAACAGGCATGGTATGGTATTAAGCCTTCACATGCAGTGGAAAGTCTGTGTGACAGTACAAAGAAGAGCCTTCTGGAAGCTGGCACCTGATAGATACTGCCAGTGAAACAAAAGATTTCACACCAAAAACTACTGAAGCAGAAGATACAGCAGAAAGGCTAAGATGAACCTAAGACTGCTGCAGCTGCTGTTGAAAAGGCTTTCTAGATTAAAGCTACTGCAAAACAAAAAAAATCCCTTAAAGAAGAAACCTGCCAGACTCAGAGGTTAAATCGCTCTACAAGGAAAATTCATCCTTTCATGAATCATCCTGAAATGGCAATTCATTTGTTGGACTTCGCCTGTTTCTTTAACACTCACTGCACACAGCCTTAGCCACAGTCATTAGAGTCCAGTTATGCTCAAGGTTGTCTTTACTGAAAGGAGTCCTGAGGACAGAAAATCCACACAAAAAGCTCCTGTGTGTGCAATGCTGACAACACTGTTCTTACTCTCACTTTTGCAGCGAATACAATGGCCTCACGATGCTGCAGCTGAAGTGATATTTGTAGCAACAACATAAAGGCTCTATCTAGTCAGAAACTGAGGTGGATACAAGATTAATCACAATGAGACACTGCCATGGGAAAAAAAAAGAAAAAAGGAGAAAAGAATCCTGTGGTTGTAATACTGTGAGAAATCCACATCTTTTAAGATGCTGAACGTCAAATCTCATACACTGTTCCCATGTTACTAAAACAGCCCTGAAATATTAAGAATATTTTTATTATCTGTATACTTCACTCAATTCTGAATATGCCATTCTACATTTACCACATGGATCTGCCTTGACCTAAAATGATTTGTGCAGCATGCTACAGAGTCTAGACGAGACTGAGGCAATCCATGTTCATTCTGATTGCTTGAGTATCGCAGGATTACCATTTAACACAGCCAACAGCATATTTTCTGTTGTACTCACTGCAGTTTCCTGTTAAAATGCAAGTGAGATTAAAGTACGAGAGATTTACTTTGATTGGATTATGGGATTTTTCGTTTTTTTTTCTTTTAAATTAGAGGCTGCCAATGCTGGGAAGTTCTGACCTACGCAAGTATCTATGATGTGTCTCAAGGACTGGTTTAGACCCCAGTCTGAGTAATTCTTACAAAGCAGAGTGGTAATTCTGGTTTGTGCTACACATGTCTTTAGAAAACCTTGCCCCCCTCAAAAATACCCTTATCTGAGAGGCAGAAAAATACTGGTTCTTTTTCAGTTCCCCCAAATCTAAGAAACACAATGAAAAGTCTTCACATAATACGCACAACTTGAGTCAGAACCCCTGAGATGGCCTAATAACTAGCAATGCATTACACTGTCTACTGCAATAGCTTTTAGAAATGATTTGAATTTTTTTCATTAATCAGTTATGCATTGGGATAGTTCACAAAAATGAAAATAACAGTTAAAAATTCCAAGACAATTATTTAAGGCTTAGAAGACTTTAGGGCACTTGAGGAGGACAAGCCACATTCACTGACTCATTTGAATCTGCCAGTCACATTTGCATAGCATAAGATTATTTCTCCAACTACCTTCTCACTTCTGCTGCCACCAAAACTGTACAGCAATACAGTAATACATAATGCCATGTCTCTACAGTAGCAGAATTTTTATTTCAGGATTCACCTTTGCTTCCAAAAGCACAATGCGATATTAACACTTAACTAGACAGTATCTTAATTGCATCCAAAAGTATTTGCATGCTTTTAAAGGTTCCTTATCAATTTCTATGAGTAAACAAATCTTAACTAAAAAAATACATTCTTGACAAAGGACAGAGGTTCAAGAAAGGCAGACATTAATAGCTTACACAAAATGGAAGAAAGAGTCTTTGGCCACCACCATTCCCACACAGGTATAGCAACTCTGGTCAGAAATGAACCACAGTGATGCACAGCACCCTCAAACTGCATCTCAGAGTACGTGAACAAAGCAACAGTAATGATCTGCACTGAACAGATAGGCAGTAGTTAAATGGAGTAGGAACACACCCATTTCAGTGTAAAAATAATGTTACTATAAATCAAGAAGGAATTTTATTAATGAAGAACAACAAAAACCCTTTGAAGCAGGCTGAACAGGAGGAACGTTAAGTGTGGCAAGGATGCAATGCTGAAGACCTCACTGCTTTCACTTACAGTTATTACCCTCCCACTGCCAAGGCTTTCAACTCTAACATCTTAAGCTTGAATTGCTGCTCTGATGCCCTTAAGGAAGACATTCGACCTGTAAAACTTTTGCAATAGACACTGGCAACTAGTCTACCTTTCACAACAGACAAGTGCATGAAGAAGGAAAAAAAATCCTGATTTAAAGGAAAAGAATTCTCAGACTTATACAATAAACTCCAGTCAATTAGAAATACCTACATCTTAGAAAACAGAAGAGGTCTATGACCACTTTGTAACTAGAAAACCTTGAAAAAGCTGCTGAATAAACCAACATTTAATCTTTTGTTAAACAACGTCTCAATTCACCAAGACAAACATGGGCACTTTAATTCTCTTTTCATTCATTAGTCTTCCTCTTATGGAAAACAAAGATTACTAAGGATACACACAGACATCGCTAGAGGATTTCTAAGAGGTTAAAAACATGCCATCAGTGCTGAGTACTGGAGAAAGGGTGCTTTGAGAAGCAGTACATCAGCAAACCTCAGTTCATAGCGCAAGTTCTCTTCATAAGAGGGGAACCTCCTATATTTTGTTCCCACTAGATGATGGATGAGTAGCTGTCCTTTCAGACAGGAGATCCCCAAATGCTACAGCAAATGCAGATTTACTGGAATATGAAGACAGCAGTGAAGGAGAGCTTGTCTTCAAACACACTGCCCCACATGAGTGCAGCCCATGAACTCCCAGGCAAAACACTGCAGACACAGCCACACACCTAAGCAGCCACCTGCATCTACACCAAGCAAATATCTGCTTGTCATTAGGAAGGGATGAGAACAATCATAAATCCTGATTAAGAAAAAAACACCGCTGGGCATCCAGATCACTGGGCACAGAGCCGCTTATGTCAGAGGCAAACCCACCGGGACAGCAGCCCAGCAGCAGCACTTGCAGGGCAGGCAGCCCTGCTGCTCCTGACTCCTGTCATTTCCGCCTTTTAAGTCCAGAAAACGCTGTGGGCAGGCTTGGGAGTTTCAGCAGGGACGAGATCCAACTAGAGACAGATGAAGTCACCAAATGAATTTAGTTTTGACCTATCTGGGGTTTTGCTGCCGCCCTCCTCCTCTCAGACATGTACACATTCGGAGGTGAAAGGCTAAAGGAACACACTGATTTACTCCAAGCATAACGTAATGGCAAATGAAATTTTGTAATACTATACAGCCCTCCTGACAGGGGGCCTGAGCAGCCTCCAAGTGCCTCACAACCCTGAATGGAGCCAGGCAAGGGAGGCAGTGACTCAGCAGGAGATCAGCACTGAGCATCCACGGATTTCAGTCTGGGAAGAAACAGAACAGGAGGACTCAGCAAGGAGAAAGGCAATGCCTTTCCCCCAACACATTAATTGCTGTTTCCTAACAAGAGATTGCAGTACACTTAATAAACCCTGACTGTTCAAGGCAAGTGCAGACAACAAGCAGAGCACTCTCACTGGAAATCCCCTGCACTAGTGAAGGAGGCACTGCTATAAACCCTTCTATTCACAAATGATGCAACATGATACAGAGAACAAGGACTTTGTCATGCATTCACTTTTCTCTCTTCTGCATTAAAACCAAGTGTAGATACACACTGATTTATGCACTGCAACATTTATTCTTACCTTATGAAACATATACGTTGGAATTATTGAATATCATGAGTTGGAAGAGACCCACCAAAGATCATTGAGTCCACCGTGTTAACCACATGGAACAAGGCCCTTTGAAAGTGCCTTCTAAGGCCACATTCACTTTGAAGGTGCCTGAAGCGACACCAAGTAAGGGATAAGAAACAGCACAGGAACCACTTGTGCAACCACCCCAGGACCTGTGGGCGAAGGTGCCAGAGCACAGCCTGCACGACAGAGCTGCTGAGGCAGCAGCCAGGCAGCTCGCCCTGCTCATCCCTGAATGGCAGGAAGGTGATGACATGATCAGGGTATAAGACAACAATTATTTTAAGCCACTTTTACCCTGAAGTTGTGAACAAGCATGTGACAACAACTGAAGGAACAGGCAACCACGCTCACCGCTTTCACTGGTGCATACATGGCTGTGTACTTTTGTAATGTAAAATATTCAGCTCCAGTATGGTAGCCCAGGGTTTCCACTGCTAACACAGCTCTGCTGGCATTTGAGGTGGAAAGGAGAAGCACCAGGCTTTCTGCTGGGTATGCAGGGAGTTCGGTGGGCAGGTTTCTAGGAATAAGCTCCAGACAACCTGAACTAACTGTAGGTTCCCTGCTACCAGTGCCTCTGCAGACCCCTGCACCAACACACTATATAGCTTTTTACCAGGCCCTGCATTCAACCTTTCTCCCATTTCTCCCTCAACTGCTGGTGAAAACTAGACTAAAAATAATAATAATAATAATAAATCTTGGAGTTCTGACATCTCAAATGTTGGTAATACAGGCTCAAATAAGTACCCCTGTCTTTGGCTTATGCAAGCTTCTTACAAACCATTATTAATATTATACAGATTTCAAGTGTTAAGACTACCAGCCATAACACTTAGTTTTGGGTTTGGATACCGAAGTAACTTGACCTCTTCCCTTGTTCTCTTGAGTTAATAATATAACAGACAAGGAAACACTCTTAAATTATCCTGACGCTCAATGTATTACCAGTAAATGACTAGCACTTAAGAATTAATCCTACCACATACTATCCAGAACAGGGCTGAACTTCTGACTGCAGTTGCTTAACTACTAAATTAATTCTGGAGCAACTAAAACTAGAATTCTCTAATCCTTCAAGAAGTATATTGCCCTTTAGGAACATGCTAGCTCAACCATCTGTGATTTATGTAACATACTATTCTTGCTGTGTGCCAGTAACCACAGACTGATTTTACCACTGTTGCACTACCAACACAATTGCTGAAGCTAACAGCATCAAGGAAAGCTTCCCCAAAACTTGTTTTTTCAACCACATTGGTCTTCTAAGGTCTGTGAAGTCAGCATTTTCTGACAGATTTTAACTTTAACATCTTCTGCCTATCTAAAGGGAGAAATCCCCAAACCTTTGTTTTCCAAGTAATGTTCTTTAGGTGGTGCTTAATGCTTTGATGCAACTGTGATTGTAAAAAAAGAATTAGTTACAACAATCTTGATCTACAAGCCCCAGTAAAGCCTTGCACCTTAATCTAAGACAAGCATAGATGTACTGTTTAATAGGATTTGGCCTCCTTTCATGGAATATCTTGAGGTCAATTCTGGAAGTGTATTGCTTCCAGCTGGCAAATGGAGACATTACCAAGTTCAACTCCCACAACAAACAAGGGGGAAACAAGTTCGTTATTTGAATTGCCTTCAACTACATTTAAGTGCAGTTAAGAAGGTAATCTATGCTGCAGTGTGAAATTTAGTTTCTTCAGTCCTCTCAGTGTTGCTACAGGCCATGCAACAAGACAGTTTTGCAACACTCCTTGTAAAAGCATGTCAAACTAAGCAGACATCTGACAGTTTAAGAACTGTGCTCATAGTTAAACATCTTATGCAGATTAAACTTAACAATAAAGAAAATCCTGTATTAAAAAGGATGCAATTCCTTAAAAGCAGAGTGAACAATTTATCAGCTATTAACTTCAAGACATAATCTTTAATTGCAATGTACATAATTACTTTTATGACATAGCAAAACTATCCTTTTGCCCTGCTCTGTCTCTAAAAACTTTTGGTCGTCCCTGGGTACTAAACTGCAGAAGTTGCTTCCAGTGATTTAGAGAAGGCAAAATGAAGTAACTTCTACAGTAGCAATATAGATTTTGCAAGAATTAAGCTAGAAAACAGTTGCAATTCATGATGTCAAACTGAAACTGCATACACATTTTTCTTTTCCATTTGAAACTTTTGATGACAAGGATGATTTTACCTTTGTGGCAGTATCAAATTTGTTGTCAGATGATATTCCTTTCACTTTTAAAGCATGCGATTTCATTACTTTGTTTTTAAGCCAAGAGTTGTTTATGCCTATTAAGAGTACAGGATGGGATCAGAAAGTGATTCAGGCAGGGAACTCCGGAGAGTTCTGCTCCAACCTCCCATTCACTGCAGCACCAGAAACAGAGGGCTGCTGCTGATCCCATCTATCTGAGTTTTGAGTCCCTGCAAGGACAGATACTCCACAGCTCCTCTGGGTAATGCCTTCCAGTGTTTGACCGTCTCTACTGTGAAAACATTCCTTCCAATACCTAAAGTAATTTCTACTGTTCCAGCTGCAGACTGCCATCACCTCTCATCCTCTCCCCATGCATCTCAGAGAACTTGGCTCCATCTTCTTGAAACCCAGACTGCAGTGAGCTCTTCCCTAGGCTGAAGAAACACAGCCCCCTGACCATCCTGGTGTCCCTCCATCACACTCACTTAAGTATGTCATTGTCTTTCTCAGACTGGAGAGGCCAAATTCAAACACGGTATGTGAGATGTGGTCTCAGAAGCACCAGAGTGGAAGAATCACTTCCCCGAATTGTTGGCTACGTGCCTGCCAATGCAGCCCAGCATGGGCTTGGCCTTCTTCCCTGCAAGAGCACACTGCTGACTCATGTTCATCTTCTTCACCAGCACCACCAGATCCATGCTGTGTAGCACTTCAGGAACAATTGGGGTGGGTGAGGGGTGGTGTTGGGAGTGTGTGCTTAACGTTGTACTGGAAGAAAACACCCCACCATATTAAAAACAGAGCTGCTTGAGAGACAAGGCAGTTCTAGAGAATCCCTGCTGCTGTGGAACATATTTCACATTTTGGGACCACTGATTAAAAATGTACACTAGAGTGTCAAACTTCTGCAGGCAGAAATATATAGAATAATGAAACAGTTTTGGTTGGAAGGATCCTTAAAGATCATCTAGTTACAACCGTGTTCCCATGGCCAGGGACACCTTCCACTAGAGCAGGTTGCTCCAAGCCCCATTCAACTTGGCCTAGTACTCTTCCAGGGATGGGGCCTCCACAACTTCTCTGGGAAACCTGCTCCAGTGTCTCACCACTCCCACAGTAAAGAATTTCTTCCTAATACCTAATCTACACTTACTCTCTTTCAGTTTAAAGCAGTAGACCCTTGCTGTATCACTACACGCCCTTGTAAAAAATCCCTCTCCATCGCTCTTGTCAGACCCCTTTAGGTACTGGAAGGCTGCTCTAAAGTCTCCCTGGAGCCTTCTCTAGCCTGAATAATCCCAGATCTCACAGCCTGTCTTCACAGGAGATATATTAAATGAAGAAAAACAAAAAATTCCTTATGTGTCTTTGAATCTGACAACTGGTACAACATGTATGTGTTTACTGAAAACAGTGTTTTCAGACCCTGACAGAATCTACATCACGTATAACTTTAAAACATTAATACGGCAAGGAATGATATGGATCCCAAACAACAATTCAAAAAAATATAATTAACACTATTCTGTGTAACAAGGTTTCCAACAGAATGGCTAATTACATGTGAATTTTGTCCTTTTGGCAAAATGTATCCTTTCTATTCAACCAATTACCACTACCTTCATGTTCTCAGCCCTCCTACACACCATGGTCTTGCTGTATACGCAAGCTCTCCCAGGACTTTCATATCACTGCGTTATGTATTCCACTACAAACAATTACTCATAGATTCTACAGTTATTTTAACAAGCCATGATTTGTGTAACATTGATTCCATAAGCAAAACAAATGAGTATTCTACTTCAAATATTTCAGTGCTCCCTATTCATGATATTACTGGACTAGCTCCACAGAGATTAACCTTAAGAAGCGAAGCATAACAAGCATGTAAAATTTGCCTAAAATGAATTTTCATTCCCCCAAAATTGTTTAATACATACTGCCAGCAAGCCCTTCCAAGCATCAACACTACATTCCACAGTGACAGGCAAGAATTTGCATTCATGTGCATCTCTGAATAATTACAGCTGCTTGGGCAGGAAATCTGTATGGTACTCAGGAATCCTGCTGTACGGGGGAAAATTCAGATTAGTTGTTCTTAAAAGATAAAACTCAAGACCATGGATCTCGCTAACCACTCTCAGGGTTCCAAAAGAAACATAATAATGAAAATTAAAGTTCTGAAACAACATAGTGCAAGGCCAGAAGATCAACAGCACAACCTGCATGGCATATTCCTCTTCAGGCAGAATGATTTGGCACAGTCACAGTATTTCCTACGGAAGTTACATCCGTAAGTCTCAATTCACTGATGAATGTTTACACTTCCTGTTTGGATAGCATAGCAAAAAAACAGATTTAACACAAAAGTACCCTTCACTAAGTATGGGGCTCAATGGGAAACAAGTATTTTAGAGTGGTTAAACTAAGACATTTAATGAGTGTGCTTTCAGTAAACAGAGCCTTTTCTACAAAATATTTAATAACTTAGCATACCACTAGAAAACTTGACAAACTTCTGCCAAAATAGAGGAAAGATTTTAATTTTGAATGAAATATTGGATAGTAAAATTGTGTTCAAAAAAAACCCCAACCAAACATGGCTTTTAAAACCCCAATAGTTAAATGCATGCTTAGTGAACTTTTATAGCTGATATTCCCCTTCCCCTCCCACTTAATTACACTGAAACAATACGAAGAAGATACTTTATTGGTGAGTCAGGCAGCAGAGATCTGACCAAGATCCAAACAGCTATACAGTGCACAGCTAACATCATCCGCAGAAGAAACACGGATGTTTTCCATTTACGTTCCCTAGCACTGATGCTGGAAGCAGATGATCAGTGCTGCTAGCTGGAGGCCAGGATTCAGGGAGTGAGGAGGATCCAAGGATACAAACGCTGTCCCGGTGCAGTGCAAGTCTCGCTGCCGCCACCACCACCACCACGCTTATTCTGCACCACATCCTTTGTGCCAGTGGTTTGCATGATTGAGAACAGATGTGGCAAGACCACTCGTTTTCAATTATCAAACAAGGGCTGAAAGTTTCATGTCCAAAATGAAAAGCTGGCACACGATTTATCTTCTTCCTTACTAAGCCTTTGCTATAATTAGCTTTGGGCACGAGGAAGGTGAAGAGACTGTCAAATTAAACTAACTGCTCCACTAAACCCCAAAACCTCTGAAGATGTTTTTGAAGAGTCACTCATTCAAATGCTAAGGCTCGAAATGTGGATCTTCCACACTTTTTCTTTATTACTGGTCCCAAAACAAGTTTTACATCTCAAAAGGTTAGTCCAGGTATGCCCACTAGGAGAACATTCCTATGGTCCAGCCCGCTTGTCATGAGGCAGCTGCATCTCCCTAGAACTAGCCAAAGAAATAGCTTTAGTAAGTGTGGATCTCTTGCTCCACAGCCCCACCTCCAAATCACCTGTCTTTCACAATGCAGCATATTTTTCAGTGCCTGTTTTCCAGACAGAAGCCAAGATGTCTGTTTCTAAAAATGACAGCATCAGGTTCAGTTCTCACATATCCCAAACCTGCTCCTATTTTTGTTAATATGCCAAAAACACATGGCTGTTGCTAAGCAGCTCAGCAAGGTAGTTTAAAAAAACCACATCACACAACAAAAACCAGAACTCAGCCTCCCACCTACAGGATGTTTCCGAAACCCACAGAGGCTGCGTGCAAATTAGGCACTCTCAGACCTTTCTGGTGAGAGTGCTCAGATGCAAGCTGAGAAGGCAGTGCTATCTGAAAATCACCTCCATTTCCTGACACAAAATTGGGTTGTCAGTGAAGTGTTGTTTTCTTCCCCTCTCCCCGCATGCCATAGAGCTACCCCTTGTGAAGTATTTCCTTCAAGGAAGATCAAATCCAGATCAAGAGATGTAACCCAATAATGTAGGCAGGGATTATCTAGGTTTCTAGCTACTGATGCAGTATTGAGCAGAGTCATCTTCATAACCCTCAGAGACATTTACATGCTCTCCCATGTGATTCCCAATTATCTTCACACAGTTTCATCCTGTGCTTTCTGAGAGCTGGACCTGCCCAGCAGAAGACACCACAACAGCTCTCTCTAGGCAGTGTATTGCCTAATCAGAAAACAAGATTAAAGAAGAGCAGCAGCGGCAGTGATAGGAAGACAGCTTTATGAAAGTGAAAGAAGAGAAAATAGAGGGTACCTAAGCTCACAGGAACCAAGGAAAGATTTCTGCAAGGTCCCTTTTAATGGTGGCTAGTAGCTGCCAGCTCTAAGTCATCAGAATGGTCTTCTGCACAGCTAGTAACTATCTTGTTGCAATCCCGACACTAGAGACACAAGGGGGTTATCACAAATATCACTTTTAGAAAAGCTCAAGCCAAATTTACAGGGTGTGATTTATGCTGGTTTGTTTTAAACGTTTGTTACTGCCTTTCTCCTGCTTTCAGTGAAATCTATGGCAAAATTCTCATAATCTGCAATAAAGCTGTTAGGCCAAAAGCAAATGCCTCTCAAAATAATGATTCAGTTACTAATATATTTAGTAGCATTTGCTTTGACTAGCATTTACAGTTTGAGAAGTCACACCTGTTTGTACTCTGAAGTGAGAAGACAACTCACTACTTTTACTCTGTATTGTCTTCCCAGTTGGGCCTTAATGTATTACTTTTTTCAATACAAGTGGTCTTCTTTCTTTCAGAGGAACTAGCTGCCTACCATATTCAAGAGAATCTAATTTTAAAGCAAGAAACTCCTTCTGCCTGGAGTCAGGTGAAGCAGTAGGTCTCCCTTTGAACCCTGAATAAAGCCACACACATGGGAAAGGCACAGTCACCAGAGACAGGGGCAGGTCCTGTGGAGGGAAGGATGCTCTCTGCTGCCCAGGGCCAGCCTGCATCCGGCAATTCACTGAGAGCTGGGAAGGCAAAAACCAAAACAGATTTTGCTGTAATGTAAATCTCAACTTTCAGCATGAAAGTTATCAGCTCATACTGCTGTGAAAGGCAGTCAGATATGCTTAGTAACACCCTACAGCTTATTTCAGCAGTGCGTGAGGAAATCGCCACTTCTGTCCAGCTTTCATTAGTATGCGCAGCACCATCGCTCAGTGGTGGCTTACACAATGATTTCTTGAAGGAAGACAACACTTAGGAAAACCAATTATTTAGAACAGATAACATTAGAAAGGTACATACTCATAGATAAAAACTAAAACAAAAATACCTTTTCCTTTTAGCTTAGTGATTTGAAGAAAAGTAATCAGGAAGTTGGGCCCCTTCCCCCCACTTTGTGCAAGTTCTGGGTATAAAACTAAATATAGCGAGGGAATGAAAGACCAGAAAATCATTTTTCCAGCAACACACAAAAACAAACCAAAAGTTCAGTGCAGCATCCTACAAATGAGGGTACAACAGTCTGCTGTTTTAACACCAGAGTGGTTTAGGCTACTTATTTCATTCAAACCCGGAAGTATTCAAACTCTTTGTTTTAAAACCATGATAAGCTGATCAACCACACAAAATGCCTCGATTCTGGCAATTAAAACAGTGCAAACACATCCTATTTTAAAAAAAATTCTCCACACAGCTGTTGATTTGGTTTCTTATCAAATTTTTTCGGCCTTCTTTGAACACAGAAGTAACATCAGAATTAATTAAATGTAATGTCATTTTCAGAAATGACCCCAAATCTATTTCAGACCAACAAAAAGACACCTCAGCACCAAAAACATTTCAAACTCAGTCTCCTGATCAGGAGCACATGAAACAGCATTTCACTAGAGCAATACAGATTGATTACAGTTATTAACTCTGAAAGGTAACATCACCCTGTGACTAAATTTTATGCCAAAGTGCCCAGTTTCTATTTACCACCTAAGTAAAGCTGGATGAGAAACTTAACACCTTGGGTCTGTATGTCCCAGTCTGCAAAGTATAATATGTCCTTTGGAAGACTTGGAAAAACTATTTGTGGCTTTGCATATGGAGCACATGGTTGGGACTTGTGGTATAGGTTCAATTCCCTGATGCATCCTCAACTCAGTGGATACCTTTAGGCAACTCCTTCCATGTCATCCTCCTAGTCTGTAAAAAGTTATAAACTGCAGCTGTTTATAAATCTGCTTCAGGAGTTGCATATCAAATCTTTGGTAAGACCTGGTATCAGAAATCACTTTTTTTTAAGGTTTGAGAATATTGAACCTGATAAACACAAGTTTTCTGATCAATAAAGACTACTTCTGTTTTAAAACATCTATGAAACAGCACATGTTAGAAATTGTAAAAAGAGAAAGCATTTCTGATACTACAGGAGAGAAGGACTGAAAGGTAAACACTGAACCTCTATACGTAAGGCAGATACAGGCTGACATAAAACTGCAGTATGCTCAAGTGTTTTGCAAGCAAAGGATGTATTTATAGCTTTGTACAACTAACTGCTGATCTGATGTCAAGCTCCAAGGTGTGTTTAATGACATATTTATTCCATATTCCTAGATATCAATGGAACAAGCCAAACCAAGAGAGGCACAGCAACTTGATGTGTCACATGGTGAGGCTGCACAAGCTGCTCCATAAAGTTGAAGTCAGCAATGGCACTGACAGTCCAGCACAGCTGCAGGCACGATACTGATGGTATTCATCTATTATACTCAGTGATGTCCTGCTGCAGCTCAAACTGGACAAGGACCAAACTCACCTAGCTAGTAAAGGTTTCCATGGAAGTTAAAAGTCACTTTTTTCCACTACCAAGGAGAGGTGTCACAACAGGTTTCACATATTTTCTTTAATGTTTCTCTTCCATTATGCTTGACATTTACTTCCTAAAGTACTTAGAGTTACAGATGAAAGCAAGTTAAGTATCATAAATCAACAGGTATGGGTGCCATGACTGTGCAGATCAGGGTAAGTTTCCAGAAGGAAAAGAGAACCTTAATAAAATTCCCCAGTGGAAATTTTTATTTGTGCAGTAAAGGTTTTTTTTCTGAAATACATTGAACCGTATTACTTATTTACTGCCCAAAAATAACACACGATGTAAATAGTTCTGTATTCCTTTATATTGCTCCAGAGAGGGATGCAAATGCATTGAAATGCCTAGAAGAGTCAGGAGTACTTCTCTGGATGAAAGGCTATTCAGAAGCAGAAATACTTCAAAATTTCTGGAAAACTGGGCAAGTGAAAGAAATAGTTGTTTCTGTCATCAGGGGCTTCACACAGCAGCCTCACAAAATTTCTTTTCTAGATATAGTTCAATGTATGGTATGACAGGCAGAAGGACAAGAAAACTGACTTGATGGCTGCAGAAAAACACACAAACCTACTGCAAAAGAAAAATGGAGAACCCCATGTAACAAAGGAGGTTTTCCAAAAAACCCTTGCGAAGAAGTGAGACAGCAATCAGTAGCACCTATGACAAGTCAGAATAACTAGAGATGGATGCATGGTATTTCAAATCTATTTCATATTTCTGCTTAGGTGCATGATGGAAATATAGCTTCCCTCTAAAATGGAATCTTGTACTACTCAGCTGAAATTTTGATACAGGAATTGAGAGCTCCAGGCTTTCTGTATATAGAAATAGGTCCTTACAAAAGCAATGTTGTTACTTTGTGCTAAATGTGTGCTTTGGGGCTCCACCGGGTAAAGTATCAGCAGTTTCAGAGTGAGACAGACTAAATTTTGGGCAATTTAAACAAACCACACACTAGAATCTCCGACACACCCGTCAGTGTGTGGTCAACAATGAGACTCACTGTTAAGGTTATTAATGGCCAGCTATGCCAGTAGCAGCTCCATCATTCCTCAGCAGAAAAAAAGTACTGTGATATTCTTCAGAGAAACAAGCCATGTCATCCACGTTTGTTTTCATCTAATCGAGCCTACAACTCGCCACTTCAGTCAGATATTTGAGAGCAGCATCATTTCCTGCTGCTTGAAAATCAGCTTTAAAGGGGCGTGTTCTCTGCAGAGGCACTGCTTGCTGTCACCCAGGCAGCATTTAAAATAACTGTATGTTGGCATAAGGGGAGATCCCGGCCGTATTATCACCCTTCGAGCCGGCAACAAGGCGCACATCAAACCAGTTGCGTTCCGGGCTGCGCCGCGACCCTTATCAAACAATGCAAACAATTTTAATGAGCTTATCTGCCGGAACATATTGTCAGAGATGTTAATGCAGAAGCGCTGCCAGCAACGCATGCCAAGCGATTCATTAAGAATGCCTACAACTGCGACAAAAGGCGTGTGTCCTCCCAGACGAGGGGCGATAAATAAACACAAAATGGGGCTGGCGGGAAGCGGGGCGGGGATGGACCCGCCCTCCCCCGCGCAGGCAGCGGGGACAGTGTCACCCCCGGCCGGGGGCGGCTGTCACGGCGCTCCGCGGTGTGCGGGCAGTGCCGGGTGCGGGTCCGGCCCCGCAGCGCTGCCCGCGCCCCGCGCCCGCCGCCCCCCGCACGGCGCCGCCTCCCGCCCAGATCCGCAGCGAGGTGCTGCGGCTCCTTTCCAGGGGGAGCTGGCTGCCTGCGCGGGGGGCGTGCTTTCCTTCCTTTTTATTTTACCTCCCCCGTTTCGTTGTTTTTCTTTTTAATTATCATTTTTAAGCGCCTCTCTTCCGCGCGGGCGCCGCGAGCCCCCGCACACATCCCGCCAGTGCCCCGACCGCTCTGCAGCCGGACAATGCGGGGCCGGGGCGAGAGGAGGGGTCCGCAGCCCGCCCTCCCTATGCAGGCGCCCCCCGCGCCGCCGCAGCCCCCCCGCAGTACCTGTAGGAGCGCTCTCCCCGCACCGTGTGCTTCCTGAAGGGGATGATGGTCCCGTTATCCTGGATGATGTCGTTGTTGTTCTCGCCATTTGGGGACAGGGCTTGGGTCGGTCCGGGCATTGGCGCTCCCGCCGCTCCGCAGAGCCCCGCGCTGCTGCCGCTGCTGCTGCTGCTGGTGTGCGGAAGGTGGCGGCACCCGCGACTCTCACCGCCCTCCCGCGCCAGCCCCGCCCCGCGCCAGCCCCGCCGCCGCCACACGTGACCGCCCCTCGCCATAGCAACGGGCCGGCGCCGCGGAGCGCAGCGCGCAGGGAAGGAGGGAGGGAGGCAGGGAAGGGGCGCCCGCCCCGCCCGGCGCCCCCACACAAAGAGCCGCTCGCCCCGGGCGTGCGGGGGAGCCGCCGTGCCCCGCGGGGGCACAGCCCGAGCTGTTCGGCGGCCCCTCCTCGGTGCGGGCAGAGACAAAGCACTGCGGCACCTCCGCGCAAACCCCGTCCCCGCGCGGCGATCCCGCCGCCTCCGCACATGTCCCCACACCCGTGGGCGGCTCAGAAACACGGCCTCGCCCCTGCGGGGACCGCGCCGTCCCCTGCTCACCGCCCCCCGGGACAAGGGCAGCCCCGGCGTCGCCCTGGCTTTATGAGACCAGCCGAGCACCCTAAAGCCCGATGCCGATTCATCACCCTCCGTTCCCCGGTACCTCCGCATCATCCGCCTTTCCGCCACACCGAGGAGCTATTTGGGGCTCAAGCTCCTCCTTTGGAAGGAGCCCCCACACCAAGCTGCCGGGTTACACGCCGCCCAGCCGCAGAGGGAACACCGCCCAGCCTTCCCCGGCATCTTCCTCGGTGCTGCTGTGCGCGGGGTTATGGACATCCCTCACTGCATAAAGCTCGCCTGCACTGGCCGCAGCTCACAGAAATCCAGAGTGGTCTTTGTGTTTCATACGGCAAACACTTTATTAACAGAAGAGTACATAAATACTAAGTAACATGAAAATACAAGAATGGCAAAAATCATGGACTTCTAATAATAAAACTAAGCACAAGAAGGTCTAAGTGAATTTATGCTATTTTTTCCTGGTTCCTGTGTCTGCTACTGCACCTGCATTTCCAACTGAGGCACCAGCATGTCCGAGTTACCAGGCTCTGTATCTGTGATAACAGCTTTACTGGAGAGCACAGTACACGACTTGTCAAGCTGCATTGCTCATTTCCAGCCTTCTCCTGCTCTCAGGCTTACACAGAAAGACCATTAGAAGACACATCCTTTATAATCTTGCTTGTATCAGAAGCAAGAAGGGAAAAAACCTGTCAAGGCAGTAGCACTGAACTTCTGGCACTGTGAGCACCACCATTCACAAAACTCTAATCTCTTCCTCCCCTTCATCTAAAAGTTTTTTATCCTTCTCACTCCATTTCCTTCTGCATAGCTCTATGATCTCTGGATATCTCCCCTTGCCTCAACAGCAATGCCCTTCACAGTTTGACACTAACCACAGAGCAACGCTGGTCATCCTCAGGAGCAGATCTGAACTTCACTGTGGCCATACCTACCTACACAATAGCAGATCAAACCTCACACATTTACCACATTAGAAAAACAAGCTATCCAACTGTTTACAAATTATTTTCTCTAAACAAAACCCGAAAGTGACTATGGGCACAGTCACTAAACAGCTCTGTATGACCTCAAGGCTGTTAGATACAAAACATCCATCAACATCTGAAAAAATACGTGGCCCCAAATTCAACTCTCTTTTAAAATCAGATTTAAGGTGGCAGGTCAAACAAAAAGAGCAATGTGAATTACACTGCTTACATACAAAGCTAAGAAATGCTACATGGTGATGGAATATAAAAATAATAATCTTTATCTGGCAGACATAACCCTACCTGCTCTGCTAGGCGGAGAGCAGGAAACACTCTGCAATACTAACTTGTAAAAATATTTTTATTTCTTCACCAGTGGCAAAGAACAGAAGTTTCTTTATTGAAGTCTCCTAAACTGTTTAAAACATGTACCGACAAAGCTACAGAAGAGAAGTGCAGGTGAGGAGAGCATGGTAACCTCCCTTTAGACCCCTTCTTGCCTCTGCATTAGGATTCAAGGTCAGAAAACAAATGCTGCCTAAACACAGTACTTTACCTTTATGGAGGCTGAGCCAGACCTCAGCCAAAGGAGCTGGGCAGTGGTTTTCAGAAAGCACATGCTTTTTGGTCTATCTAGCACAGCCTGGGGGGCACAGGGTGCAATATGGATTCCATATGCATGTCACTCCCTCTACCTACATCTCTGTTCCTGAGCACAGTGTGGCCCATAAGTACATCTCTTATTTTTATGTGCTGGAAGCCACCAGCATCTTCTTTCCACTTCTATTATTCCAAGCTAAGAGGTCCTGCAAGAAATAGGAAACCTGTTGCTGTTATTAGGTGTCTGTACAGCTGTGCTGCCTTTACAAATTACATGTAGTAGGCATACAAATAGAAAAGCAACCTGAAGAATAAAAGGTCAGCATGGTGTTGATAAAAAAGCCCCCTATGGTATCTTGAAAGTACTGAAATCTAGTAGTCACAAGTGATATGCAGACTAAGCAGAGCAAAGAGCTAGGAAAGCAAATGCCAAAGGGTGGAATTACAAAACCTGATGTAATAGATCTTCAGCACCGAGAATCACAGAAGCAATGGCTGTCAATGGTTGTAAGTGACCTACAAAAGTCATCCAGGCCAATCTCCCACTCAGAGCAGGATCATCATCAACACAAGATCAGGTCACATTGGGTGACGTGATTATAATCTACCCAAATCTCAAAAATCTCCAAGGATGGAGATGTTGCATGCTCTCAGGGCCACCCACTCCCATGCCACATTAGTTACACAGAAAGTCCCAGGTGTGCTGCTGCTGAGAAAAGCACCATCCTACCCCAGCACATGCACTCCAGTACTTTGATTTCTGCTGTGGTGAATCAGGTAGGGAGAACACGAGCAAGTACTAGAGCAGGTCTAACCATCATTCTCCAAAATGTGGTTGCTCTTTACTCCTCAGAGCTTTTGTTTTCAATTCCTCTCTCCTTATTTGCTCTAAACCTCACTGCAACAGAAAGACCTGAGATAATCCCTGAGAGTGAAATCCTCTAAAAGCCCAAAATGCAGCATTAGGAAGACCTCAGGCATGCTCAAGCCAGAATTTTATACTAGGTTGATAAGAAGCAATCAATGTACAGCCTCTGAAAACAGAGGTGATGGCCACACTAGAAACTTCTGCTGGTATATTTGTGAGAAGATTTAATAAACACACACAGTTTTAGGGACAGTTGTATGTGACACAGCCAAACTAGAAATGCAATTAATGGTTGCAGAAATTCCCCACTGCTTGGATAACTTTGGTGTGGTGGGAGCAATAGTGCAATAGATTAAGGAAAAAATGCATCTAACCCTAGAGTGGCCAGTGAGCATCCCTCATCTCTGACATCTCTGTTCACATTTACGCTTGTGCTATTCCTTGCACTGTTCTCAGAATACAGCCCAGCTACAGCTTTAAACTGTAGTAAACACTACACAAATATAGTTATTTTGAGCCATGTACATCACTTTTCTGAAGAGTTTCATGAACATTCCTATCACAAGTGTAGTTTTTCCACTGGGAAAGAAGCCTAAGAAAACCAGATTTCAGAAAACAGTTCAAAGATAGCAACAACTTTTGGAAAGCAGCAGTCCTGAGCAATGCAGTATGCTTTTCTAATTTAATTATTCTCATAGTCTTCCTTTATCAGGACAAAGATTAGCAGAATTCTGCAAAGCCACAGATGTACACACTGCAGAGTAAAATCAGTTATTTCTAGCACTCAAGTTTTATCAGAAACCATGCAGACACAGGCTCTCCCTCCTAAAGGAGTTGGCCAACAGCATTTAGATTTGAAAATAAATGAATAATGCAAATCAGGAAGAAAGTTTGGGTACAGCTAAAAAAAGCCATTCTGTTAAGTCTTGGACACATCTTGGTTCTTCAAGGAAGTCCCAATTCATAGAGATACATACACATACTTTATTCCCAGCATGAGTAGATTCACTAAGATGGGTATAACCATGAGTATACGTTATTAGGCTACATCAGGACTGGCCTGATTGCTTAAATTGCATCTAGTAGATTAAGAACAGATTTAGGAGATCCAGATTTGCATGTTATCTGTAGGAAGTACAGATGAGGTATCTGCAACTGAATGTCTAATACAGACCACTGGCTTGCACCACCTTAAATTAATGATAAAATATTGCACAGAAATATCCATAAAGGAATCAGCAATAGCAATGTTACTAACAGAGTAAACATACATCAGACATGATACAGTGCATGATAAATTTCAGGCTGACCCGGATTAAACAGAACTCATGTTTCCAATTTTGCTGACATACTGATCAGCCCAAAGGAAAACTCCCCCTATAGCATAAAACCACTTCAAGTGAAAACTTGAAACTATAAATTTATAGATTTTCTTTGTTTACAAAGCACGGAATGAGTTCTCTCACCTCCATCTCGTTACCTCATTCTATACCTTAAATTTCAGGGCGTGTTACCCTTAAACTCACCATACCAAACAGCAAATGATAATTTTGTCAGGACAAAGAAACACTGCATGAGTTTTATTAAAACAGCTACTTATCACTGCAGACATCCTGTAGACAAAGAATGAGCTTCACACCCTTGGGGATTCTAGTGTTGCCACTTTAAGCAAAGTCTTGATTATTTGCCTTCCCTGGAGAGAGACAGATAAAGAGAAGAAAAGAAAGAGAGGGCTGTCCCGATTACACAATGTGCATAGACCACATCCCTATGAGGTAATTCAACTCTACTTTTAAATATACAGACATTTATATTTCAGAGGTCACATTTAACATTTTAAGAAATGTTCTGTGCCTGTGAGGAAGAGTTAACAAATCTTAAGAGTCTTTGTCAGTTAAGCATTCTTGAAAATTTATAAGATGCTAATCCAATCTGACCATTAGTGTATGAATTGATCACTAAAGAGAGACATCTTGAAGCACCAGAGACTAGGTGTTTTCCTTTAAAAAAATCTGCAGTTAGCTTTTATAGTTACTGTAGAAATTAAATAAAAATCAGAGGATTAATTCAACAGTCAAACTGTCTAAAAACCGAGGATTTTTATGTTCACAGGAACAGGATTTCAGAAACCCTTGAATAACAGGTATTTTAAGACTAGTTAGATACTTCTAATACTAATTCTTAGAATAAAGTTCATAAATAGGTTTAGTGGATGTTTATTAAATCCACTTAGCTAAATCCAGCTGCTTTAAAGAATAAACTCTCCAAATTTCTATTCAGAAAGAAGCACTCTTCAGTAGACATCAAAGGACTCTTTATAGAAAACATCAGAAGTTCACACTGAATAGCCAAAATGTTTTTATCCAGCGTTTCTACATAACAAAAAGCTCCAGAGAGAGCAGGAAATACTTCAGTGAGGGATGGTTCCAAAGTGAAAAATTTTTTTTCTTCCATTAACTCCAGACCAACCCAAAATTTGGAATGCTTTATTGTCTCTCATACTTGTCTTACAGCCACTGGGCTATAGCAGAGTTTCAGACACACCTCGGGGAACAGCTCTCATCTAAAAACCTGTAAACAGAGGCTGTGATCAATAAATGCTTGGAGTAAGGACTTCTGTGTCTCACTCTGCCTTTAATACTGATTGAAAGGAATTGAGACAGGAGACTGACTCATGGCTCCTTCATGTGCATTTACACAGAATTGTTTGGCGGGAGCTGTTCTAGATGTGCAATTGCTGCTTCCATCTGCACCAAAGTGTTAACTAATTTTCTAGGGTTGTTTTGTCAGAGTTCAGGTGTTACTATTATAGGAAAGCCAAAGTTAAAACATTAAAAATATTCAGCTAATCTGGATTCCTAGACTTTTTCAGAGACTGATAAAATTTTCACTGAGAGATTAGTCTTCTAGAAGAGAGTGATTTGGGATTTTCATGTTTCTGTTTATGACTGTTACCATTGGGATAAGTGAGACCTCCAGATATTCATATTTTCCATAGAGCAAGTTATAAATGAAAAAGCCTGGAAGGACTTGGAAATGTGAGAGAGCAAGTCTAGAATTTCTTCACATATTTTCAGCTGTTGAAAGATCTTTGGCTTTTTTGGGGCTAAAAGGGGTATCTTGAAAAAGGCAGAAAGATGACAAAATCAAATGGGACTGGACAATCTACCTTTCTGATGTTATTTCTTACTGTTCTACACTGAGAGTATTAGCAATACTTTGAAAGCATTTTGGTCTATTGATACAAAAGCAACACTGAGACATAGAGGAAGACAAAGGAGAAGCTTTGCAACACTTTGTGAAGGGCAGACATTGCTAACATGAAAAACTGGTATGGCTATATCCCATGCTAAACTGATACCTTTATTGGTAGACAATGACTTTCAACATATTACATTACTCTGCTGAAACCTTGGCATTGGTATTATATACTAAGAATTCAAGAGTTGGGATTAATGATTTTCTGTTGCTATTGCACAACAGGTGTTGTGAAGCTGATAGCAATTTTATTTGTAAGTTATCCAAGTAAGTTAATGCTCTGCTTGACTATCTGAAACTGCATATAACACAAGCAGCAGTTTAAATGCTTTGGAATGATTATTGGCCATGATCTGTCCAACATACAGCGTTGCACCTTGTCAAATGTCAGCATTAGAGATACCAAACACATGTAGTTTGCAAAGGGTTTATAACCCATAACAAGGACAGATTTATTAACACTTAACCAACCCATCTGATCTGTCCGAAATGCTCACCTCTGCTAAAGAAAGAAAGCTGGCACAAGAAAGTACTGAATCCAGCAGCTAGTCAGTTAAATTTTTGGATACCTATTACAGGATCAAGAATGTTTCAACCAGCTGACAGAAAGGACTGGATCATTACAAACCAGGATGTGAAGGGGTTACTTTGTCCCAGGAAACTGTTAATTTGGTGTCTGTCCTCCCACACTCAGCAAAAAGCCAACATAAACAGTATTGCATGCTCTAGCTAATGTGAAAGAAATACAGAGAGCCTTCATGCCTGACTGGGATCAAAATCACACTGCCAAGTCATTCAGTACTGTGTGAGTATTTCTGTGACTGCAAACTGCAGCCCAAAAACCCAGTGCGCCTTGCTGCAAATACTCCATGCAGTTTCCTCAGGACCTTAGAGTGTGGTACAAATCATTCTGTTCCAGAGCCAATGTGTCTCATATGCCCATCAAATTAGCAAATGCCAAGAAATAGCACAGAAAGTGGTATGCCACCTTCTCTTTCTCTTGATAACTTCTTTTTATCTGGGAAATTCATACCATTTTACAGAAACTAATTTCTGTCAGCTTTCCTCATTTTACAAGCACAAAAGCAGACCCTGCTGTTATGATCAGCTTCCTCAAAACACTGTCACAAGTCTGTGCAAGCTTCATCCTCAGTACTACTATGGGTCCCCATTCTTTCTTCCATGTGTTGCTTTCTGATTCTTGCAGTACTTCCAGCTTTGCAGCTAAGCCAAGCCAATCCAATCCCTTTTGTTTAATGCTACAACTATATGAAAGCCTCCTCCCTTTATCTCAGGATTTCTTCCACACCTGAGGTTTCCCCATTGTTCTTTCTCCTATTCTTTCCCACTCTTCCTTTGTCAGGCATAATCCTTTGTCGGCTTGGGCAATTTCCACTTCCCTTCCTCAGCCACCTGCAGAGAACCTGGGTCAAATTGCTTTCCTTCCCTCAGACAAGTCCCTGGCACACTTACTGTCCAGCCAACATACTGTCATCAGCTAAGTACGCCTCGTGTCATCCAGGGGAAGAGGAATGGGCTGCAGTACTTGCCTGCTAAGGTACATGCACATTCACACGCAGCCATCCCAAGAAGTGACACCTGTATTTAAGGGCTGCATAACAGCAAGAATTCACACACCTCGAGTGACACATTGCTGCTATTAACACTAAAGAGTCAAAATCCCTGGGGCACCTCAGCGCCTTTGAAAAACTAGGTTGAGAGGATTTGCTTGTGATCACTAGCCCACAGAGAAATCAGAAAGTGCTTCCTCTTTGGGCAAGAGCAAATATAAGTATTACAAGCTTTTTAAACAAAAATTTGTCTCACCATTCCAATAGACTTGCTTTTAGATGCTTCAGGCTCCCTCCGGGCAAATGCAAGCATCTGAGGCATTCTGCTCTTTCCTTTCTGAGACTTTCTAACACCCATGCTTTTCCACTTGTTGTTAAGGATTTAGACCTGTAACACACCTGTAAGTAATAGTTTCTATTTGCAAATACTAGAGCATCTGGGAGCAAGAAACTGTTATGTGAGTATAATTTATTTGCTACTTAACACGGTACTCTTACTAATCTTAAAGTTTTAGTTTCCTCGCTTATTGATGAAAAACAGATTTTTTTTTCATTGGCAAGTCAATGTTCATTATCATCTTAGTGTTTATGCTAAGTCTTTATGAACAGGAAAACTAATTTTCATAGCTTTAATCATGTTACATGTCTATTAGTACTCTGAATTAAAATAAAAAATACTTGCAAACTGTGTCAAGAAACTTATCTCGCTGACAGACATTCCCCAAGAGGGCTTTTGGAGCTTGACCTATTAGACCAACTTTCCATTAATACTTTGAGCACTTTATTAACCTAATGCTGGATTGCTTTATTTAGATACTAAGACCCTACAGAAAGCTTACATAGCCCTTACTGAAAGCCTGATATTTCAAATTAGCAAAAAAAAATGTGCTTGGCCTGATTGTTAATAGTGAAAGCTAGCTGGGAGAAAGCTGCTACTGCTGGTCTGCTTTAGTAGGTGCATCTGTTAAGAAGGTGCATCTGTTAAGAGCACCACTGAAATACTGGAGGCTTGGGTAAGAGATATAAAGAAGCAAGAAAATTTTCAAGCACTGTACAACAGTAAAGTTTCCTTATGAAGCCAAAGTACAACTCCTAAAAAAAAATTACACATAGTAATTAAATTAACAAAATTGCTGCCACAAATATATGAATCAGGTGGGATACCAGCTGAAATTAATACCATGATTCCATTTTATTTAAATACAGGGAAGAGATGAAATATAAAGCTCACACCCATACTCTAAAATAGAGGAAGGACCATTAAAAATGTACACATCTCCATTCTGAGCAGACAAGAGCATACAAAAAGTGCACGATTTTACTGAAAAGATAAACAACTGGATTTACTTGCTTCCATTAACCAATGACCCACTTGTCAAACATAAGCCGTAGATTTAAAAGAGTGATTATGTGAAGCCTCTTACATTATACAAAAAAAAGATCCTAGCTATGAAATCAGATCAGGTCCAAAAATACTTGAGCACAGTCAATATTTTTCTTTTATACAGACACAGGACAAGAATTAGTTATTTGTTTAAAAACCTACAACATGATGTAATGGTGTTTCCTGTAGTGCTGTTCAGAAGGCATTTATCCCATGCATCCCTTTCAGGTCATTCCTGATGTGCCAAATCCAGACCTTTTGTAAGAGGATGAAGCTCTAATGGAAGCCATTCCATAAATCTGAATACTGGGGCATGGCCAGCTTCCTTCTATGAGGAGTGGGTGCTGATAGAGATGGAAAACTGTTGCTTAAAACCATTTACTGACAGCAAGTGGTAACCATGACATGTACGTGGCTTGTCTAATCACTTAGAGAGGATTTTAGCAGGGGTGGCAGCTGTGTACACTTTGGTGGCAGATCTCCAGCTGAGGTTTTTAAGGGCCAAGCCAGTTGCTGTCAACTTTGCCCACACGTAAGCACCTCCCACCACATACCTGTTTCTGTGCCTGCTCCAGGCTCAGGTAGGAACAAACATGCAAAATGCTACAGATGATTACAGTGTTTCGGTTTGAGTGCAAGGCCTGAATTAACAACAGTGCAAATGTATGAAGGACAGCAAATTACTAGGTCCCAAGACCTGAAAACCTCTAATTTTGCCACCTTGTATTGTAACACAACAGCACTGTCCACAACAGGGGCCTTCCCGCACTTGACCTAAAGCTAAACAAGTCTCTACGAAGGTCGAAGAGGCCATTATTAAAGGACATTTTTACTGTAAGGACAACTTACATGTTGCTTCCACCTGACCTCATGACTGTGCATTGCAGTGACTCCCACTTCACTGTGACTCAGTATATATAGGGTGATTTTCTGCAAGCTTCAGATCATGGAGCAACTTAACGATATAAGAATCCCAGCAGTCAGCTAACAGAAACCAAAGTTTCCAGCCCCAGTGACTGCAGAGAAATATTGGAAAATGCTGATACTTGTAGCCTGTCCACTCCTGGACTTTACTCCACTGCTGGAGGGCCTGAGCGCTGCAGCTTAGCACCCCAGTGCCTGATGTGCAGGTGCAGGCTTTAGCAGCAGCATGAGAAAAGAGCCCAGGCAAGCTACACAATGCCTACCACACAAGACAGGGACACTTGCCCTTCGTAGTAGAGAAGGTACAGATGGGAACACAGTGATAGCACGCCAAGCTCCACATGTCTCCCAGTTCATCCTGCAACAGCATTTTGGTTTCAGCTCAGGTTTTTTTTGTATTACTCAGCAGCACTTGAGGGTTTCCTGTGCCAGGCTGTCTCTATTTTACATTTCTTTCTCCATCTCTGCTGTCTTTGTCTTTCCTTCCCTAATACGGGATATTTACCATTTTACTGTTGGTACCCTTATGGACTTTAAAGTCA
Organism: Pithys albifrons albifrons; assembly: GCF_047495875.1. Lineage (NCBI taxonomy): Eukaryota > Metazoa > Chordata > Aves > Passeriformes > Thamnophilidae > Pithys > Pithys albifrons. Next base: position 72,117,784 of record NC_092461.1, read on the forward strand.
TAAGCAAGGGGTGACACTTGCAGACGGAATTGCAAACACCCTAGAAATGCATACACTACCAGAAAAAGGTCTTCTGTTTTCCTGACAAGTTCAGCCTGATGGCAGACTTGGGATGACTGGACAGAATCAGAACAGGTCCTACACACATATGCAAGATAATATTTATAAAAATTGCTTTGAAATGACAGTTATTTTTAAAGCATCTGGATGCACTATAAATACTTGATATATCTGACAAGGCTTAGTATATTTCAAGGTCCTTAATTTTTTTTTTCTTCTTGAGCACAACTCAAATCATTACTTGAATTCTCCTTTAACAAACATTCTCCAACTTTTTAATGAAGTACCATTGATAGACAAGATGCAGAAGCCAAAAAAGATTACTAGGAACAAGGGTATCTTTTGGTAATATTGTATATTTATCATGTCTTCAGCAGTCATGGCATAAAGTAGCACCATTTTGTAACCTCTGAACAGTCACACTGTGTATAAAATAATAATAAAAAAGGCTTCTAACATTTTGAGCACAAAAGATACTAGTGGCAAGAAAACACTCCCTTTTCCTCATTACAATAGAAAATGAGGTTTCTATTTAATAAAAACCCCAACCACAAGACTACATGTTTTTTTAACTGTAAATGTATGTCAGTGCTGTTGACAGCTTCTGCGTTAGAAGGGATTTCATTATTAACTCTGAACAAAACCACACGTTATCTTTCCAAAAGCAAAGCTACGTTCCTGATGAATCATCAGCTACTTTTCTGAGCTCCTGTGGGATATTATTTGGTATCAGGCATTGGAAAAATAAATACCACCCCAAAGTTCAGAATATTTTCAGACAGGACCATAAAAGGCTATCCAAGGCACCCAATTCCTAAGTTAAGAAGGGAATGGGGCTGGTGAGTACACAGCCAGAAACAAACATTCCATTTAGTAAACTTTGCTCTTTCAGGTTCAGGCTTTATGTCTCCAGTATTCTCATTTTAGATTAAAACCAGATATAAAGCATCTGTGTTCCATGCAGGACTGACTCCTAAACAGATGTCCTCCACTATGTTTTTGGGGGACCTTGTGGTGTTTACACTGACTGAACATGCTTTAGAAACACTCCACTCAGCCCAGAAGTCCAACTGTTTCATACTCCTTCAGCCCTTTGGCCGAAGTTACAAGGCATCTGTTAGGCAAGTCAGGTCTTCTTTGGTGGACATTGTGGGTACCACTTTGGGGAAACAAGCAATGGGGAACTGAGTGGCAAAGTGCCCTTATCTAGAAATAGTGTTTCATTCTGCACCAGTGCTGGGAGGTAGGGGTAAAGAAGTGCGAGAAAGTGCTATAAGTTTGCCTGATTTAGGTAACTACACATACCTTGATCACAAATGACCAGACTGTTTTTGTCTGCGGATAAGAAAAAAACCCCTACAGGCCTTTTTGTTCAGATTTCCCCTGAGCACTTTATAAATCAGTGGTTCATCATACAAACATACTTTATATACATGTATATACACTTTATATACATACTTCTAATCTATTTTCTTTCTCTTCCCCCATCTCAAAATTACTGAAATTTAACAGCTAATTCTTGAGCTAATGTTCCAATAGAAACCAGACTTGCTTTCTAAAAATGTTAGGGTGTATTGCAATTGTTTTGGTGATAATATATCAAGGCAAGTCCTCTTATCTGTGTGTTGCACACGAGAGCTCCTAACACAAGAACTGTAAAATTCCTTGGATGTTCCAACATCCATTCCTCATGTTGTTGTACTTATAACTTAACTCCTTGAAAAGATACACCCATTTGTCAGGCTCAAAGGCACTGAAACCTGACCAGAGGGTTTCCTGAGTGAAGGCCAGCATATAACACCATGTTACATGGATTTGGCTTTTGCAACTGTAATAGCTCAGCTAATTCTCTAGCAGTATAATGAATCTCTGGTATTAGAAGGCTGATAGCTAGATCTTAATTTTGACATATGAAAGACCTTAAGGACTAAGGGATTTGGAAGGAAAGACTACACAGTGAGCACCAGTCCCTGGGGAATACACTGGAAAACCGTCTGTTGCTTCACAGAGAGGGTTACACACTGCAGGAAATCTGCACATGTCAGATAATTTCTATTAGACCAGTAGGATGCAGTCTGCTTTTATAGATGTCCACTTGGTAGCTGTGCATTATCTCCATGCTCACAGTTTTCTTTTAGATTTCCTGTTGTTTCCAAGTGCTTGTAACAATGCCAGTGTAACCACAGTGATGAAGCTTGACTTCAAGCAGCGGCATCTACTTCATGCCAGAGTGGAAAGTGACAGATGAAAGTCTCTGTGGCAGAGCACAAGGCATTTCCCTGCTACACTTCCATCTGCAAAACCTTCCTGGGAAGGATTACATTTTTCTAGTCCTTGCTCTCAGATGCCTCCTGTAGTCTAGATCTACTGCTTCACCTTATTTCAATAAATTATGTACTATTCTTCTCCAGAGAATCTCCAAGTACACTTGAGGCCTGTATGTCTGCCAATTGCTATCAAAGTTACTCTTCTCTTGCAACATGATGAACCTGGACTGTGTGGCTCCTCATTTAACTCTCCCTCTGTTCTACTGACCTCTATCTGTGTCAGTGAACACAGGCAATTCTTGTATCTCCCACAGAACGTATCCTGAATTATTTCTCATGTCTGTCGTATATCTAGAGAAATCATACTGTAAACATATTTAAGGGTTGACTTTTTTTGCAGGGCATTAAATAACATGGAACAAATTCCTAGTTTCACAGCGAAGCAAGTCTTTAAAATAGCTCAGACAAACCTTTTTACTTTTAACTATAAAGCACAAACGACCTATCACTGCAAACTGAGATGTCTCGTACATCCAAAGTTAGCATTTATTTATACACTGTAACAGTTTTTCAAGTATTAGCACAAATTCAGCAGCATGTTTGAAAAACAAAAGTTTTTCCTCACACAGCTGTAACATCATTTTAGTGCTATGCATGTGTTTATCACCATCTATGAATAAAGAAACCCCACACTGTATTACAAACCACTAATTCTGCAGCACATTCTTGCCAAGGGAAAAATCAGGTGTGGTATCCAGCACAGCATGGTGAGCACTGCCATAGGTGGGTCTGTTCAAACAGGAGGTTTAGTACCGGGTATCCTATACTCCATTTTGGCCACAGTGAAGGTTTCTTGTTTAACAGCACAGATACAGCAGCAGCAATACAAGGGTAGCAAGTGATTGCAAACACAGAAAGCACAGATCTATTCCGGACTCGTCCTTTCCGAAGGCTTTCTAAACATTGCCACCTTGTGGGCCTCCTGTCTCCTGATATTCACTGGTCCTTCCACTCTCCCCAGGTGACGCCAAGGTGGAGCCTGGACTGTTGAAGTTAACATCCAGCTCAGGTGGAATGCTATTTAAATTCCCATAGTTTGGGATCAAAAAAGGAACAGCACCTTAAAAATTCTGTCTGACATTGATTACTGACTCTGTATGTGATGTTTTGTGTAATTTGCTCTTTTTTTCATTTAACATTATGAAAGCAGCAATAATAATGTGCAGAAGATAACATTTAACAAAACAAAAGCAAAGATGCAATTTCTCAAAGCTCCCAAACAGAGGGGGAGAGGGAAGTTAAATTCATTGTCCACCTTTAGGTGTTTTTTTTAATTATTATTCCTTTCTGTCACCATTTCCTTCTCACTTTAGTTTAAAAAAAACCCACACACAATTATTACCAAGAAGTATGTGGCATCTAGTTTAGCTTTCATCAGTTCTGTTTCATGAATGAGAAATTTCTGATGACTTGAATCTATCAATTACACAGTCAAAGATGGTGCAAGGGAATACGACTTGTTATCGAAACAAAAGTATTTAGCTATTCCCTTTACAGACATCACACACAAGTTTTTGGGTACATTCTCAGTTGCTAGCACTGTAAAAAACATGTAGAAACGCACAAACATACTTACTTTGAGCATCCAAACACTTTCCTCGGTTGCCGGCTTGAATTATTCCTTGCAGCAATTTGGTACTGGAAAGAAAACACGAAAACCTTTAGTTCAACAATCAAATAGGGGAAAAAATTAAAAAGACTCACTGGATGGTCTTTGTCTGTAGCGGTTGACCAGTGATGCAACAGTTGTATGCTAAAAAGGAAACAAGAGAAGAAATCCTTCATTACAATGCCATAATTCAGCTGTGTTCACAATGGCTCAGTGTCTGACACATCTGCACAACAATCAGATGTTCCCCTGATATAGTAGCAGATCTATGAGCTCCCTTATGCAGTGCTACATTCAGAGTTTATTCATAATTGCTAAGCACATTGCTCTTTCTTCATCCAAACAGGCTTTTTCTGAGCACAGGCAATCAGTTATGACTGTTGTGTCATGTAACTGGAGCCTTGCTGCACTTGCCTGAACAGCTTTTCAGAGGAAAAACCACCCCTGCCATTGAAAAACACAATTAGTGATATCCAGGAAAGCCTGTGTTTTTGCCAATACAACACAAAGCAGCTGGCAATCCTTTGAAGCGACTCACTTAGCAATGAAATCATGGTGCTGCCTACTTGTAGCCACATTAAGGCCCATTCCCTTCTGTCTTCCTAGATGGAATTCTCTGTCAATGCTAAATTTGTCCTCACAGCCATTCTCTCAAGTGCTACATTACAGACTGCAGAAACCTAAGATGGAGAAACCATGTATGGGTTTTGATTTCTGCCCTGAATTACGTGCTACAGTTATGTGGCTAAGTTTCTTAATTCAACTCAGTCAGCAGGAAATATCATTCCTAGCAGGTAAATAAAGGTCTACAGTCAGACCAGGGCTCTGGTTATTGCTTGTTTTGCACACCTAGTCAACTAGTGGAGACAGCCGAGCAAGAGGGAGTATTCCAAAGGCATCTATTGCTGCATAACAGCACAAAACTACACCAAACAGGATCCCAGGGGTGTTCGAACTGCATCAGGACTGAGGGATGTAAGAAGCTCCCACTGGTGAATTTATATTCATCAAACCCCCTGTTTTAGCAGGAAGAAAATATAAAGCAATTTTCACTATAAGTAATTAATCATATGGAAAAGGTAAACAGAGCTTTAAAGATGGCTTGTCTAAAAGGACTGGATCCCAGCTTCAGAAGCTGTGACTCATCCTGGGAGATAACTTAGGAAGGCTGCTAGCAGACGGAAAGGCTGAAGCTACTTTAAAGCCAAACCAGAATGGGAATTAGCTATTAAATATGTTATTGGTTCATTTCTTTGAATCTCTCCAAGCCTCTCAAACTGTGCTTTTCAATGTACTCTTTTTCCTCTTTTTATTTAATGTGGAAAGTGATTCCAGCACAGCTGACAAACCTCAGGCATTCTATTGGCAAGGGAACAGCAAATCCGTCATGCTGTGTTGGCTTTTGCTCAAGTAGACCCCCTCTGAACTTAGTCTGGGATCTAACAACACTATTCCAATAACTTGTAAGGATGGGACACTCTTAAGATGATAGTTAGAAGTCAACTCCCACCAGAAGGTGTTAACCAGAATTTCTAAGAGGCTACAGCAGTGGAGAGACACAGTGATTCCCTTCGAAATAGGACATTTAATTTACTAATGGAATGTTTTCCACAATATACTTTCTGAAGAGAGTGATATTTATGGCATACTGAAGACAGAGATAACTACTTAATTGTCTTCAATATGTAGACCTCGGTTTGCAAGGGATTTGATTCACATCATCACACTGAACCCCATTAATATAGTTTTAGGTTAAAAAAAAAAAGAGTCCTCATAGGATAGGTTCCTAAAGCTTGGAAACTAATTATGATGATGATTGGACAGGTCAAACCAAAGAGGTACATCTCAGCAACAGCTCCTGCCTTTTTGCCTGACAACAGGTACTCACCTGAGCTGCAGGGAGCAGAGTGATTGCAGTGGCCAGATGAGATAATTGGCACTTGCTGCTGTGTGCAGCAGCTCTGCCAGGTCTCCACCTGTTCTGTAAGCCATGCCAACATCTCAACCTGTACATCCAGCTCGAGATGCTGGAGCAGCACCCAGGCAAGGGAGTGGTAGGAAACACTGGATCATTAAGGTGGAATTTAATTTAGGTGGACAAAGGAATGCAGTAGAGGTCCTAGTTAGTGGGTGTGAGGAAGGTATTTATGGAGAGCTGGAATCCTCTTTGAAAGGATGGGGGGATAAAAGTGTGCACTGAAGACAAGGAGAAAAGGATGCATGCTGTCCTCCTCCTACATGCCAGGCCATGAACTGCTCTCAGCTGCAGACACTGGCATTTTGTATCACTGCCTATGTAAGCCAGCAAGCACAATCCAGTTTGTCAAAACTCCCCAACACACACAAGCTGCACTGATTTTATAATAGGTTCCCATCTCCTAAAAAGTCACCTGCCAAGATACCTGAAGATATTGCTTCTTCCACACTGGCAAATATAGGAAAAAGGGGTAAAAACCAAGAAGACAAAGATGTAGAGGATCTGGAAAATTGAAAAGATCTTAGAAAACAGGAAAAAAAATTAAGAGCAATTTGAAGGGTAGTTTCAGAAAGTCCTATGGAGCAAAACAGATAAAACAGATTATGCACTTTCTTCAGGATTGAAACTTATCATTGTTCGACATTTGTGTAAATTTACCAGTTTGCAAATGGTTGGAGCTATTTGAAAAGCTATACATAGCTGCAAGTTCCCTATATTATTCATTTCCCTGGTGGTTAAATTACACTGGGAGAAACAGACTAATGGCCATTACAAAATGCACTTTCAGTTAAGCTGTTATTAACAGAATTGAGCAGATTTTATTAATAGCCAATGACTATTCACCTAGTGCATTTAGTTCTCCCCCTTCCACATTCCCACTCCCACCATCCCTTGTGCCATCCCACTGCAGCAACAGTTGGGAGGCCAAGCCCACGCAGGGGAGTCAGACCTGTGGGCCACTGCCTTCCAGGTGGGCATTCAGAGACTCCCTCTGGGGGTCCTTCCCTTGCTTCACCAGGTGCATATACCACCCTGTAGCCTACATCACCTCTTTCTCATATACAGCTGGGTTACATACGCTGCTTGGATGTGCCGGTGCAGGCCTTGGGAAGGTCTGGCAGACTGTTCAGAGTTTATGGGATCTTGGGGTGTCCAGTGGAGTCAGTTGCTCTCCAGGGCTTACCTGGACTCAGGAGGCTTCTACCTGCTCCCTCTCACTGTATACTTTTCCTCCCTGTGCACAGTAGCTATTGCTACACCCACAAACTCTACCCACTGAACCCTTTGACACAAACTGATGCAGAAGAGGCTTCTACAGTAATACCCCTTGAAATGCTGCAAAACATTAATTTAGTTTTGAATTAATATTGACTAACAAAAATAAAAAAAAGAAAAAATTCCAAACAAAACAAGAATTGAGCAAGAGGGATGTGAGAAAGCAAGAGGAAAGCAAAGCAACTAAGTGAAAAAAGTAAGTACAGCGAGACAATCTGCAGTAAATAAGGTGCAACACCATCTATAAGCACATCATACAGCCATGATATGAAAAGTAGTACCCACAGTTGTTACTTTGAAGGACCAGAGAGGAAAATTTAGGTCAGAATGTAATTAAAGTGATTTAAATCAAATGCCTTCTAGTACATTTGATGATGTATTTTCAAAATGTTGTCTCCAAAAACTGTGTTTCCCCTGTGGGCACAGAGCCCTGTCTTCTGCTACTGTGTCTCTGTGCACTGGATGCTTTCTTCCATACTGCACAGATCTATTTTCTTCCCTCTGCCAAAGACTGGAAATGTGATGTGGCATGAAAACAATTGGTAATATAGGCTGACAGTCACTGATTATTGCCTCAAATATCCTCAGCAGTTACAGAAACAAACCAACTTCAAAACCAACTTATTTTTAGCAACTGAAAGAATGCAAGCAACCCCATGTGGCTGCTGTCCAGGCATTTACTGAGTTGAGAATAGCTTGACAAATTACAGAAATGGACAAACTCGGAGTGTAAATCAGAAAACAGTGTATATCACTATATACATATGCTTTCTTGTTGAAAAGATGAATCGAAACATTAAAGCTTCCAGTGTCAAAGGAAAGAACAACTGTTTTTATGAGCAGTGCATGAATCACAAAAACCAAAACAAAAAACCCCCATACACTTCACAGTTTGGCAGATTTCTCAGCTTGCTGGTAACTAACAGCCCAACCCTATGCTGTCTCACTGTTCCTGGGTAAGTCCTCTGCGTCTCCTCAGGACTGAGCTTTGCAGCACTACAGGGAAGGCACAAAGGCAAAGACTCAAAGCAAAAAAGTCAAGAACAGAGCTGAGTTTAGTATTATCTCCAAATCCCAAAATGCAAGAATATGCTTCACAAAGACAGCAGTCCCAGAGGGTGCTGCTATTGAGCACACAACAGAGCTTCCCACCTCTTTTGCTCTTCCCATTTCAAACACGTCTTTGTCCCAGCAGTTCTGCTGCTCTCCAGTGCTCTGATTTTAACTCATCTACTGGCATGAAAAAGGTCCCAGAGACTACTTTTAAAACTCTGTTCCCTCCCTCTTATTTACAAAGCAAACAATCTTTTTTTGGTGATTTACATATAAAGTATATCCAAGCATGTCCTACTTAACAACTTCGTAGGAAAGAACATTCATCCTTTCTCAGTAAGACTTCTATCCTGCTTGGGGTGAAGCCTCTAGATTTTTCTTCTACAGAGCAGTAAACCAACTTGTGTCATTTCTGTTGTTCTCTCCTGTCCCTCCTCAAATTCTTGTTAACAGGAATTTCCGAGATCCAAGTGCCTTGGAGACAATCCTGTGTTCAAAGCTCCAGTCAATTGCAATGTGACATCTACATTTTTGCAGCAGGCTACCAGCCCTCCTCCTATTAACAAAGACCTTCACTGCCTTCCTGCCCAGTAACTCTGAGATCCAGTCATTATCAGGCAGTAGGTGGCAGACCTAATAGCATGAACAGATGTGACTGTATTTTTCATTCTTCGTATTTAGCACCAGGCTGCCACATCTCGCATTCCATTTCAACCTCTCTTTGCTCCTTTTCAAGAAAACAATCTTCCTTCAATTATTTGAGGCATCCTTTTCTTTCAAGTTTAGTTTGGAGTCATTGATGTCTGCACCTCAATTTCTATTGCACAGCTAAAAGTCTGTCCTACTTGCACTATCAGTACCTATGTCTGTTGGCTTCTACATCCAACACAACCACCAGTTTTATTCAGCTGTGGTTTGCACATTTGGACTGCAGTTTGCTATTGATGCATTTCTGTATGTACTTACGCATTACAAGTGTTTTTTCTGGCTGGCATTATATCTTACAGAAAGGACTTGGTTTAAAAATAACTATAGTTGATCAAGTTTCTGCTTAGTTTCATGCACTAGAATCGCTTAGCACATTTCTTTTTAATACTTCCTTGTAAACAAAGTTATGCTGTGTTGATGCATATGTTTTATAGAGAGGCAAGAAAAGCCAGCACTGACTAAGGTTTCCCATTATGAAGAATTTGGCAAGAATATTGCCTTTAGGCATTCCAGTCTTAACTGTTTGCTCCTTATTTATGTCTCTGGGCTTCCCCTCAGTTTTGCTAGAACTCTGAATTTAATCCACTCTAAACCAGATGCGGAAAGGGATTTAATTTCTAAGCAAACTTTTTTTTCTTTTTAGATTTCGAAAAACAGATCTAGGGCAGTTCCCTGTTTCACAGTATACAGCATGGCCCCATCAACAGTTGGGTTGGCACAACTGGGAGGACAGGATTTCACTGGCTGGTATTGCTGTCCAGAAACAGGTATAGGGAACAACTCCACTGAGTGGGATGGAATATCAAGCTTTAAAAGCAGATACAAACTCCTCAGGTGTGTTCTAGAGACTAGAGGATACACACAGCTAAGGCAGAACATACATCAGCTTTTCCCTGTTCAATATGAGAAGAGTAAGAAACACATGGAGGACAGCTAGCAGCCACTGCTTTGGCCCAGGTCAACCCACCAGATTTCCCAGGACATTTATAGTTTCCTGTACCCAGTTTTAGGCTTCATTTTGTAGCTGATTTTTATAGATTAATCAGCAACTTAGAATTAAAAAGAAGGTTCAAGGGAAAAGCATTAAAGTATACATTCAGAATTCAAAAAAACCAAAACCTGTCTCTGTATTCTGACCTGAGACATTTTCTGAAGTTCTTTTAAAACGGCAAAGCCTGAAGCTTAACATGGGAGTCTTGATGTCAGAATAATATTTTGAATTACCCAGGTTGACATTCTTTGAAAACAAGCCTGCTGAACAAGCACAATAGGAAGTACCCAAAGATAACTTCCATAGGAAGGTTATATGGACAGTTGCAGCATCTGTGGAATTCTCAGAATTGCTTTGGGGTTATAAAATATACAAGCTTCAGGACTAGGAAAACATTTAGAAGAGTGAGTTGGTTTAAAAGACAGATGTTTTAACTCAAAAAGTAAATTCCATTTAAGTGCCATTCTTCACTGTAACCATTACACTTCCAGACATGCCTGAGAAAAATGCAGATAGTTCAGCTAGAGTGCCTGAGATTAGATGGGCCAAATCCCCCTATTGTGGGATTAGTTTTTCAGATCTTTCTTTACAGTGACTGAAGAAAATTAGGCATATCAGAGAACATTCAGCAAAAATAATTTAGGTGGCTACACAGAGAGCGATAAATGCTCCTACCAACACTATTTTAACCTGGTGCTCTGCTATGAGCACTATGCCTCCAGATTGTCTAACCTTACAGACGAGTGGTCTTTGCTAAGTTACAGAATTCAGTAGCTTTCTTTTAAAAATAAAAATAATCTTAAAACAGTGCAACATTCCCTGCCTAAGCCTATTTCAGACCAGGAAAGAGGCGAGGACAGCTCTGGAAAGCAAGTATGCAAATTCTTGCCCCTGGGAAGGAATGACCTTGCTGGTTGCCAGCTAGCTGGAAACAAACTTCAGAGAAAAAAAAGACCTGGGGGTTTTGGTGGACAAGTTGAAAAAGGCTCAGCCTATGCCCTTACAAAAGAGGAGGACAGGCTGGGTTTGCAGATCCAGGGCACTAATTACTCCCCTGTACTCAGGGCTTGCAAAAGTGAAGCACCTGTGTACTAGTGAGCCACAAACCAGTGACAGACATACTGGAGCCCAGTCTACTATACCAAGATAGTTAGGGAGATGGAGCATATGATGCAGGAGAGGCTGAGAGAGTTGGGTTTGTCCAGCCTGAAAAAGAGAAGGCTTAGGGTGTGCGGGATTTATGACTGCAGCCCAGGAGAGGGTGTAGAGAAGATGGAGCCAGGATCTCCTCAAAAGAACACACAGACATAGCAAGAGGCAACAGGCAAGTTTCAACAGGGGAAATCCTGATTACATGTTTGGAAGTGTTTTCATCATGAGGGTGGTTGAACATCGGTTCTAACAAGGCTGGAAAATCTGAATGTTTGAGATATACAGAACTCAACAAGCTCCTGAGCAACTTGATCTGTTTGGGATAGCTTTGAACAGGAGTGGACAAGATTATCTCTTTTCAACCAGTATCATCCAATGATTCCATGTACATGTGTCATCACCACAGGCTGCTTGGTGCCTGCTTGCCTTACCCAGGAAAGAGAGCCCTAGTTAGGATATTGACTGCCATCTCAGCCCTTTTAACAGTTCCGGCACATCTTTCTGTGCCTTAAATTCCTGAACAGGAAAAGGAGACTAGCCCAAAGATGTAAAGATCTGTGGCAATATTAAAAACAGCTCAAGTTTGTAACTTGACTTTTATTTCAATCCATAGGAATCTAAAAATATAATGCATAAATATATATATAATACATAATATCTAATACATAAATCTAGACCCAAAGGTTTTGCTCTTTACTTCAGTGGTGAAGCAGGTGATGGTTCGTGGACTTCTGTCTTGTGTGAGCAGAATGGATTACTCACAGTGAATCATGTATGTACAAACCTGTGAAGGCTATAGTTTGTGGAAATTACCTGTGAACCTCTGATTAGATAGGGTGCTCATATGACAGCTGAAGGGACACTGAAGGGTGTAGCATCACCTCATTTGTCCGGCACAGATCACTACATGTGCTCTGTGTCATAAACCAAAAGCCAAAGAAATTTGAGTGGTTTCCTCTCTCATTTTTATTTAATCAATCCTAACCATTCAGTTTTCCTAGGTGAAATATAAAAGCCACTCTTCCATGGATGCGCAGTGTGACAATCATTGCTAGGTTCCAATCTCTGCTGAAAGGACTATGTTAATCTTTTTCACTGCTTAATCAGTAGAAAAAGGTGGTCCAGATAGTCCCAGTGATCATGAAACTCTAGAGGAACATGTTTTAAGCCTTCTCCAAGCTGTTGAGGGGCAGATCCCCTTTAGGATCTCATGCACTGGGTCAGTCCTTTAACCCTCCTCATCTGCAAGGTGGAGGAACAGCCCACCAACACATCACTCCTCCACACACATTTTGACTGAAAGGAGCCAGCAATTGCCATGTTTGGCACAGGTAACAGGATGTGGGTATGTTGATCGGTTTGGGTCTCTTGGGGGAGTAGGCAGAGAAATACTACTCAGTATTTATTAATGTTTCAAAGCAGTGATTGCTAATTTGCTTACCCTAACTGAGTGGCAGCACCCCTGATCACTGGAAAAAAGCAGGATGTCACTGACAAATGTAACAGCTACCTACATTCTCAGTAAGGATCAGAAACCTGCACTTGTAAAAGATCTGTTAAAAACTGTGGGCAAGTTTTCCTCCTGCCTGCAACACTGGAAAGTTAAATGCCCTGAAGCTTGAGGACACTTGTACACCACACGTAATTAGAGCTAAAACCGAAAAACCTGTGTGTTTGACAAAGAGAGCAAAGAGCCAACTGTGCTTTTTTTTTGATCTTGAGTGTATATGGAGCTGCAAACTAGAAACAGCTCTCTTTAAAGGCACATTAAAAAAGTCACTAAGGGGTTCTTCAGAGCAGGACAGGATTTGAAAACTGCATATATCCCTTTTACTCCTTCAATTACAATAACATTGCCACCTGATCACAGCTTGTGAACTTCAAGTTGAAGGAAAAATATTCCAGTCTGTGAGAGAAGGGTGACAGCTTGTTATCTCATTTAGGTACACTATGACACTACACAATAAAGAAAGTCATAGGGCAGGGGGCTCAAAAGGTGGGCTGCCAAACTTCAACCCCTCAAGTTAATGTTGCTTTACTCTGAAAGGATAGTCTGGATTTCAACTCTATCAAATTAGAAGTTTTCAGGCTGCATTTTTAAGCTGCAGCATTTCCTCCAAGAAGCTGCAATGCAAAGCTCACATGAATTATTGTTTCTTTATGTTGTTCTGCAGACAAGAGCCATAGAATGCAAGAGCCACTAAGTTGAATGCATGTTCATCACTTACTGATTAGAAAAAATGCTAATTGTGAAGTTTCCATTTGATTCTGTATTATCAGACTGAATTTAAGCTTCCACAACATTCTGCTTTGGAAAGGTCTTCCATTAGCACACTGCCTGTAAGCTCTGATTTGGAGGAGCACTAATTTCAGTAGTATACACAATTTAAGTGTAGAGACTTCTCTCACTTTCCCAGACACTTATGTTTTCTGTTTGCTGCCCAAATCGATCAAGAGAACCCACAACTTAACTGAAGACACAGCTACTTTGGATTGATTTGCCATTTACATGCACACTACTTCCCTTATAGACTTAGACAACAGCCAAATTTTCACATTTAGAAGATAAAGCCTTTTAGCTTGAATTGATTGGTAAGTAAAACTGTGGCAGTTTTGGTGTTTGGGTTTTTTTGTTTTGTTTGTTTCTTCCATAAACCTATCAGTACTGCAGATCCTGTGCAGAATAACAAGTCTTAGTGTTTCTTCTCAGGCACATGCAATCTGCCCTAGAGAACCCCACCCCTGTTCATGTTGTATATAAGCTCTCTTCAAACTGTGGTACCTTCTGTAGCAGCAGCCTCCTTGTAGCTGTTTTTCTTTGGAATGACCAGAGGGCTCCTGAGATGGCAACTATCAGATATTTTCAGGCACGACTGCTTAAATAAACGGTTCTAGATATAAAATACATGTACAAAAGGTGAACATGCATTTTGGAGCTCTGAATAAAACTTCTGAAAATACAATCCTTATTTCCAAGGTATGCACTCATTTAACAAAGCCCTTGTCTTTTCAGCAAGATTAGTAAGGTATTGGAAGTCCCCGTAATTAGATATTACTGAACTGAACACGCGCAAGGTAAATCAAGGCAGCAACTTGTGGAACAAATGAGCAGATGCATGGCATCCTCAGCTGAAGCATCCAGCATCAGCTGAAAACAGGTCTGTCTCCCCCAAGCCAGGGAGCAGTTTATGTATGGTTGTGGTATAAGTCCAATTTTAATCTGTTTTTGGTAGTCAGCTTGCTTGTTAATTCATGTAGCAAAAATCCAAGATTCAACCTACGCTTTCCCATAAGATTGATTTCCCTGCAGGGCCTATCTCAGAGTCTGCTGCACTCCGCTGCAACTCTCTTACGCCCTTCTATTCCTGGTCAAAACATGCCACACCTTCCACATGAGTCAACAGAGCAGGGCAGCATCTCCCACAGCAAGGAGGGAAGTAACCCAGGGGAGAGCCTGGCTGCGAAAACACAATCCTTCCCCTTCAGCACTGGGCAGGACACTCAGGGAAATGCACACTTGGTCAAAAAATATTATCAGGAGAGTGCAACAAGCTGCAATTGAGCTTGAATTCACTGGATCAGGCAAGGTCACTTCTGGTGAAATACTCATGGGGATAAATTCCAAACCACCCAGATGTTTAGTTAGCGTACACAAGAGAGCTGGAAGTCTTTGCAACACTCTCAAATGACACAGTTTGGCACTTTATCAAGCTAAATGCCTTTTGCCTGTCGAGAGCACAAGCACGTCATTTTACTTCAGTGTTATTCTGTTTTCCTTCAAGATGTGCTAGGTTTGAGAAACTGCTGTATCCCAGACAAGACATCAGGGCTCAGCTCTCCTCCTCCTTTTTGATGATAATTTTATGTTGAAGTTTAATTTACAAAATATGAAAATTATCAAGATATCTAGACATGCAAGATGTGTAAAGAAAAACACAATGGAAACTGTTCCAACTTTAACCAGGTGACATGTTGCTATTTTGGGATGCGCACTATTTTTAATGCCAGGAAGATTCCTGCTTTCCTTAGTCAGTAGAGATGGTTACAGCATTTCTTGTTTGAAGTGCTGTTCCATGCGGGAAAACAGGATGTGCAAGCCAAAGTAACAGTTCTCTAACACTAAGAACTCAATAAATTCAGGAACACAAGTTACTGCTTCTTTTACAGTCATTCTGTTACTCTGGAATAAAGCCACAGGTTTTGTCAGTCTTCATCCCAGAAGAGGTGGGCCTGTCTCTGCTTGATACCAACAGAAAGGCATCCAGTAGTGTAGCAAAAGAATCCAACTCAAGGAGTTCTTATGTTTACACACACACAAAGAGCTATTTATTTGACTGCACTCCATGGGGTGAGCTGAGAGCGAAGCCCCTCTGTGGTCAATGTGACATGCAAATGAACAATGGGAGATGCCCGAGCAAAGTACTGGGCTCATGCCAGGGACTTGAACCAAAAGGAAAACCCAGAAAGAAGTGAAAAAAAACTATCCTGGGAACAGTGCAGAATTTCTTCAACTTCAGAAGAAAAAAAAAAAAAAAAGGAAGAGAACTAGAAAAGATAGGAGAGAAGAACCCTACTGCACAGGATACATTGTGCATGGAAGGTATATATTATTAAAGAGGTTTAATCTCACCGACCAGACTTCTCTCCTGTTGGTTCTTCTCACATGAATTTTTACATTCTAATAAAATCAGTTTTGTGGGTTGGAAGCCTCTAACACCTCACTTATGCTCATATAAGAGAAAACAGTGGGTGGTTCCCCAATAAAGCTTAGGCCCTGCTGCAGCACTGTGCAAACACACGGGCTGAGATACCCAGCTCCCATTGGTTACTGCTGAGTGGGCTCTCCAGCACCTTCCAGGACCAGCCCATATACTTGGTGCTATGACAAAAGCCGAAATGCCTTTCAGTTTTAACTCAGAGGTTATTCTGAGCAAACCTTTACCTGCAATTTCAAGTTTTATAACCAAGTTATTGAATGTTAATAGGTTACCATGAAAAAACCCTATATATAAGCACCACACTGTACAGCAGGACATATACAGGAAATGACTTAGAGGCCCTATGCCCTGTACCAGCAATCTTAGTGGATTTAAATGGATACAGTTAGGCTACTAAATAACATACACATTTTAATTATGATTTCTTAAGTATCGCTGAAACCAATAAAACGTGCAGTATGATCTTCATGGTCAAAGATCAGAAGGCAGCACTTTGAATTTCTTGCAGTAGCACACAGTGAATGCTGTAACAAAGCAGCATCAACCCCTCTGTGCCACATTGTTTTAATGGAAAGAACTGTACCAGTAGCTACGCGTTCCTTTCAAAGAGACAAGAGATATCACCGCCATCGGGCAGACAAATGTTTCTTGTTTGTCTGTTCCATAGCTACATAATAAGTTTCCTGTTATTTGACAAGCCCATTACAGGATTTCTCTGGTTTTCCACCATGATCACACGTTGTCTGTAGTGCCTCCATCCCAATGAAAGATTATGGTTGCAGCAGAGACAATACATCATCCTGAAGTCATACACAGGATTCTAATCATATCCTTTACCTGATGTGGTTGTCAAGAGGCTTACAGACACTTCAAAAACATTGTTTCACGCCAAGTGACATCTGACCAGCAGTTATATTTCTTTCTCAGTTTGTCATTTAGATCTCAGTTATCTAAGAAGTGTTTTCATTGCATACCATATCATTTGTGACTCCCTTTCCAGCTTGCACGAAGGAGCTGAATTTCAGGCTTCTTCCTTTTGATGCCTATATGCATGACTGTCAGGTGGACAGCAACTGAAAAACTGCGAGTCTTCAAGACTTATTGTTTAAACTCAGCAATTTGGTTTGACTGGAAGTAAACTAGGGCAAAAAAAGCCAGCTGACACTGTCCTTGGACAGCACTATCCTAGGAAAAAATATATTATTTAAGGAAATCCAGCCACATTAAAGAAATTGCAGTGATTTTAGGATCCGTAAAACCCTTCTGATTTCAGGATTCTAGAAACTAAATAATCAGAAGCTGAACAGAGGAATCCTTAGTGGTGTGCTGGTTCATAAAGCAGTCAGGCACCCAGGTAAGCAGGGTCAGCTTGGGCCTTCTCAGTCTTTAGCTGATCCAGGAACATAGAGAAAAATGCATTTTTGTCCTCATCCAGGAGTCAGAAAACTCGTTTTCTTGAAGATAGTGGAAGAGGTGATGGAAAAAAAGGAGAGACGCTGAAGACTCTGCAGGGTCAGCAAGGTTTAAAGTCTGGGCCAAGTCTCAGGCTGCTGTTGTGATGGGGCCTCTCCTACTCTGCCCGCCCCATGCTGCTGGGATCCTACATCCTCCCTTTGAACCCTCTCAAGCCACCCACACCAGACTCTCCTCTACAACCACCCCTGCACCCATCCCAACCAAACCTGCAAGCCTCCTCAAGTCCTTCCTCCAGCTCGACTCTGAACACACTGGTATCACCGTGCATGGACCAAGGAGGGAAAATCCAGATCCACCCAAATAAGCTGAATTTTTGTGCTGGAATCTTCTGATAGCAGAAGTATTGAAATGTGAAGAGACTAACAGAATACCATCTCAGGGTAATCCCACTGCTAGTGTCAGTCTTCACACACCACCCTAAAGAAGGAGGTCACTAAGAGATTGTCATTGGCCTCTGCCTCTTCATTACTCAGCTTGCCACCAAGTAATTTTTTTGGTCTTTGTGCATTTACTACATATATGGCTCCAAAAAAATCAAATCAGAAGAGGAAGATGGCACCCAAAGGCTTGTGGTTTGGCTACTCAAAAGTAGCCTTTTGAAGATTTACCTAAATTTATCAAATATAATAAGTAATCAGCCATAGGACAGGTGATGTCCCTTGATTCATGTTTGTTGAATAGCAGGTCAGTGTCAGAATAATGCTAGACAAATACTCCATATATATGTCTTTCCAAGTCACTTTAATCCCATTTTAGAGGAGTGACCAAATTTACAAATATATGTTAGGCTATGCAATTATGTCAAAAAGTAACTCTACATTACATCCTGAAAAACCTAAACTTTCTCCCTGGCTCATAAATCACATCAGAAAATACCCAAGAGCAGAGACATAAGACACTCTGCCAGTATTAACAGTATTTTCCTCTTCCTTCATCTCTCCAATTTGCTGTACTAATAACAACAAAAGATAACAGCAAATATTTTTAACAGTGTAGTACTTAAATGCAATGCACTTAAAAATACCTATGAACAATCTCACTACAGCATGTCAACCTCCCGGAAGAGTGGCAGGGGATAAAGCCAAGGGCCCTCCCTTGCAGGGGACTGCTATGCTGTCAAACAAGACTCTTCTCACCACAATCCAGCACAGCCACAATTTGTTACATATCAGTAAAAACATATGGTAAAAAGAAGAAATTACCACAGTGCTCAAGTTAAGTATCATACAAGTTTAATATTGACAGCAAAAGCTCCAAAGAAAAACCACAGCGTTATCAAGGTGGAAAATGTGCCTATTCAAGTGTAAGACTCATTTATTTTCTCATGTCTACTAATCACATCAAGTCAAAATGCTCTGACAGTCTCTCCAACTTACATCATAGCATTTTGCCCAAGAGGCCATGAGTCAGCTTTTTGCCAACTATGTTAATTCATAGTTTTGCTTACAGCTTCAAAAAGAGAACCCATCAACACCACCAATTTTGTGGAAACCATTATTTTGGTTATTTTTGTAGCCTGTGGTAGTTATTCTGGAATATTCTCATACCATCTAGTAGAATAGGGCCCTCAAACACTTCCCATGTTTTGGATGCAATGAGTAACAAGAATTAGTGACTTCTATTTCTTCTATATTGAAAATTCATAAGAGAAAACTTACTCTCTTCACAGACCTAGTTATGTACAAGGTAAAGTAACTAGAGGAAAAAGTTAAGTTTTAAGGCATTTGTCTCTGGTTGTTTATTAAGTTTTCAAAGAAATCCTCTCTTTCTTCCATTTTCCTAGAGGCCTGAAAAGAGGCCCTAAGTACTTTTAAGGTTCATCCCCCTCTCTCCCAGTTCCTTACACTTCTGCGTTACCATCACATCAGCAATAAATCCTGAGTTAGGTAACCAGTGTAACAAGATAGGTATTTTTTATGCTGACCGCAGTTATTGCCACATCCACGCTACACACCCTACATTGTTGTGATCACTTTTTGATACAATGCATTTGACTTCAGGTGACAACTATGAAAGATTTCACCGAGTTGTCTTGTAGACTGATACAGACCTGTCCCCAGAATTACTGTACCACCATAAACACCTGTTTTCAATAGCAAACAAACACTTATACCACCTGATCTCATTGAGTGACACTCACAGTAACTCACAAAACCTCTGCTGAACAGAGTAACTCATAAGCAATCCTGTGCACGTATATATAAGGAAACTGTGATGCAGTACAAACCAGAAATTATAGCAGGATCCTTGGGTGTATCAAAAAGTCATGACTAAGTCACAGTAATTGTGCAATAAAGCACAACATATCTTTTATTTGTATGCTTGAGAAATTAATATTGGTATGACTGACAAACAGCAACACAATTACAACAGCCACATTAACCTCAGTGTTGTGGGCAAGTGGTGCAAATTAGCTCTCAAAGTCATCAGTCTTGAAAGCATAACCATCCTATGACAAAAACCAACCTCTCCAAACTCTAGTAAGTTTGGGGATGTTTTTAAAGTTTCTTTTTACTTCGTTTGAGTTGATGACACAGCAATACAAAGCTATAGAAGACAAAGTTCCAATTGCACATGGCAGAGAAAACAGACCTTTAAAATGACAGTAATAAAACAGACTGCATGACTTACCTTGCCTTGCTGTTTCAGAGATTCATTTCGAGGAGTATCCCCAGTATGGGAGCCTTTATGAAGCCTTGACATAGTAGGATTTTTATTTATTTAGGATAAGTAAAACTGCCCACTGCCATAGACTGGTAGTAAAGACCTTCCCCTTGAAAACTTCCCATTATAAACCTTACCATGGGTGTGGCTAAATGACTAGCTCCACCCTTCATCCTACTTAGAAACCCAATAAAAAACTCACACGTCTCTGAAGCAAGATAATAATTTTGTCAAGTTGTCATGTGCTCTGGTTTTTTGTGGTTTTGTTTTGTTTTTAAAGTAGATAACTGGTTGATAGTTTCATGAATTACTGGAAGAAATGAAGGTAAATAAAACTAAAGTTGTCTCCAACATTTGCAGTTCCTGCAATGTGGTCTGCAAATGTTTGGTGGATGAACTTACTCAGTGTTTGCTTTTTTAGAAGCACTGTTGTAACAACCTGACAGAAGTCTATCAGCTTTTAGTGTTTATTAGTATTAGAGATGTATTATATTGAAAACCAACACTTGAACTTGCAGCAATATCCACTGGTATTACCTCATGAGAAGCCTTCACCACCAGTGAAGGCTCTTGTTTTCATCACTTACATAATGAAGATGATGCAAGATCAAAGCCATATGCGCGACTCATTAAATCACACACATGCCCTCACTATGGAGAGAACACCACTAATAAAAACTAGAATATTTTCTTTTGTCCTCTAAGTATCTTAAAACCCCTCAACTTTCTTTTCTCTTGAGGTCTAATCCAAGAGGATAGGGACATGGATTAGGATGTTGCCGCTAAGACAATACTGCCTGCAGAGTTATATATTACTTTGGTGTGTAATATGAACACATCTAGGTGTCTGCAATCTTGTATCTTGAGGTTTTGTACTATTCCAACTGATAATTTTTGTATTTAAGAGTAAAGGTATGAGCAACTATAAACACAGGGCTTAAGTTTGGGGTTTTTTTCTATTTAATAGTTGAGGTTATCTTGGCACTCCTGCAGGAGCCTGGGTGTGAAATCAGACTTCTTGAGGTGTTTGGCAGGAGCTCAACTATGCTTCTGTCATCTGAGTTTGCTTTCAAGGCAGGGATTAGGAAATTATGTTCTTGTTAACAAGATCTGTGCAAGTAATAACTATTGTGCCCAACATTTCCTGTATTTAAACTGAAGGAATTGTTCCATCTTGATATGAAGAGCTGAAGTATTTTCTCAGGAATTAGTGACGGGCCAAATCTGGAATTTAAAAAGTATTTCAAGAAAAAGATTCATCCCTTTTCATTGTACCAGGCCATTTTTGTCTGAAAACACCAAGTGGTCTTAAAAAAAAAAAAAAGGAAAGAAAAAATGTATGTACATGTGGAAATTTTACTATAATATGAGACACTCCTGAAGTATCAGATGGAGGAAAAAGCTGCCTTTGTTGCAGTAAGAAATGTTTCATAATAAACTACAGCATTCACATTTTGTTACTTATGTACCTCTGCAGGCAAGATAAAGCATCTTTGACTTTAAAATCCATATTTAAAGGGCAGATACCCATATCCCTTGCTGTGGCTGAAAGCCTGTAATCTCATGCTTTACTATACATAAATATAAAAATTCTGCAGCATTCTCCAAAGGCAATAAAACCATTTCACCTTTTAGAGAAAGTCCAATGATTCTGGGAAAAAGATAACATCTTGGGGAGTTCACAAATTAAACCCCTCATGTACAAGAAAAGAAAGGAGTTCTATTTAAATGCAGAGTTGGGAGAAATTGAGAGAAGCTCATTTTCTTTCCTACCCCGTGAGGTCCTCTAGCAGAGGTGCTCACTATGGATCAGCTTCCTCTCTATCCACTTCAGCAACGACTGACTAAGCAGGTTAGCTCTGACATTCTTGGTTGAGTTCTCACTTCTTTTGAATTTGTGTTCCCAGAGAAAATGGGGAAATCCACAGGTGTGGGTGAAAGGAGGAGGAATATCACAGGAGATGAGGAAGACCAGAAATCAGGATATGAGTACTGGCGTGCTGTACTCAGTGCAGTTCACACTGTGCAGATGCACCTCCTGGGCCAGTGCTTGAAACCACACTCTGCTTAGAAATATAGGACTGGGAAGATACCAGAGACAGTGCTTTAACTTTCAAAGGACTTGCTGCTTTAGCTGGTAGTACCTATATCTCAATACTGAAACATGAAATGGTGAAATGGAGTATAGTCTCATCCGTAGCAGCTAGTAAATAAAATCAATAGATAAAATAGTGGCTGGGATTCACTCCTAATAAACCCTGTGCATGGTAAAAAAGAGTCTTATTTTCTCAGTATCACCAACAGCTCTTACCAAGATGATGGCACACCTGCCTTGCCTGCCAGAGCTACTTTATTACTATCCTAACAGCAAACACAGCATTATGCAGCTGTAATTGTAAGTGTAATCATAGTCTTTGCCATTATAACCAGAAGAAATTGCTGAAACTTAAGTTGGCCAAAACTTAGTTTTAGCAGCCAAAAGCAGAGGTGAGTACACATCTGCAAGCAAGGAGCTCGTAAGTTAGTCCTTAATAAGGGACTTCAGCAGTACTTCTCTCTGAGGATGACATCTTGCTTTTGCCAGCTGCTTCCATGGAAAGGCATACCTTAAAAATACATTTGCTTTCCTGAGCAAGGACAGTTGGAAAAGCTCCTCTAAATCTGCCTGCACTGATCAAGGTATTAATGTTTAAAGCACAGAATTAATCTGCCTGCTAACACTTCAGGCTCAGGGGAAAACTTAGACTGAGTTTTAGTCCTGTTTTGTTCCATGGTCCCCCTCACAGCCACCTGGATGAAAAGCTCTTGGTTTGATAAAGCAGTGTGTTCAACCCCTGAATCGAGAGACTGCTTCTTGCTCCTCTTGGCACAGCATTCTGTGGTTCCTTGGCAGGACTGGGCTAAGGCTAACCTGCAACACCCCATTCCTGCTGCCTTGCTCTTCCTACTGAACCCAGGGTCAGGCTGGAAAACAAGAGTTAGATGTCAAACAGCAGCCAAGACTTTGCCTGGTGAAAGAGCAGGTTCAAGGTGCACAGCAGCACTGGTGGGGAATCTCTGTGGCACTGTCATTCAGCTGTTAATAAAAGGCTGGTGGTTTAAGCTCATCCAAGGACAGGTCCTCTTTGTCTGCCTAGGTCAGGGGGCTTGGAATTAGGTGACTTTTAAAGATTTTTTCCAACCCAAACCTTTTTATGATCTCGTCTATGATCCTATAAAAACAGAATAGTTTTGGGTAAAGGCAGAGGAAGGAAGACAGAAAACTCAAAGAATAGAACTACTGCAGGCTTTGTAAAGTCAGGATGCAGCTAATGGGAAGAGACACATCACAAATAAAGAATGTGAAAAATCTTGTAAGATCTCTAGTAAGATGAGAAAGAAAAGGGCACTCCACAGGAGCAGCCTAAGAGCAGCCGAATGGGTATGGGGTTCTTTCCAGGCATAAAAAGTGGCTGAAAGCCCAGAGTTTTTGTTTTCTTAACAGAGGTTTTGTCATCATCTGGAATTATTTCATCTACCCTTAAAATGTCTTCCAAGTGTCAACCTAAGTAGAGCTGCTGTTCAAAACTTCAGCAAATACAGTTTTCCTCTGATATTCCCCAGATTGGTTTCAGCTGCACCCTGCAACCCTCATTACCCCTATAGAAATGTGTATTCCTAGAAAATTTTCTAGGGCTTGCTAATGAGGCATAAAGATGTTCACAACCAATTGCCAATTTCTAGTTTCTTGTATCTCTAAATTTTCTGCTTTTTGAAAATATTTCTCATTATAATGATTGACACCAAAATCCATGAGGGAGTTCAAGGGTTAAATGGAGTTGAAAGGAGTAGCTGACTATAAAAAGTTACTGCAATTAATAATGTCTGAGAACTTGAGCTGCAAGAAAAAGATGCAGAAGTTAGCAGAAAAGAACTAAATGAGCAGCTTTAAAGCTTAGTCTGTGTTGCAAACTTTATTTATGCCAGGGTTTTTAAATACCGGATTGTTTGATACTTAAATTATTTAGCTTTATAGCAGACCTACAGACTAACCTGTTGAAGTGGAACAGAATTCCAGTGAGTGGGATATCCTATGGTGACCACTAACCACTCCAGGGAAACCCTGAAGTACACAATACTGTATGGAACACCAAATACTCTGTTGGTGCAGTCTGGTAGCTGGAGTTCAAGCAGTTTTAAAAGACAGGAGCTCTCTGCTACCTGTGTGATTTACTTCATCACAAACAGAAGTTCCCTGTTCTCCTATTCTGTGTACAGGTCTATTAATATTAACAATGTGCTGATGCCATCTGCCAATGAGCTATTTCCAATTTTACAAAACACAGCAGACAATACTTGCAAGTGTTTAGAAGTGTGTTTATTTGGTAATTAAATCCAGAAGACCTAAATATTGCCAAACAATATTTGCATTTGCAGGTACTCCTGCAAGAGAATGTCTTCCTGGGAGTTTGGATTGACAGGAGGCTGAACACGTGTCAGCAATGTGCCCAGGTGGCCAAGAAGGCCAATAGAATCCTGGCCTGTATCAAGAATAGTGTGGCCAGCAGGATGAGGGGAGTGATCCTTCCTCTGTACTCAGCACTGGTGAGGCTGCACCTTAAGAATTGTGTTCCATTGTGGACCCCTCAGTTCCGGAAAGATATTGAGGTGCTGGAGTGGGTCCAGAGAAAAGCAACAAGGCTGGTGAAGGGACTGGAGCATAAGTCCTACGAGGAAAGGCTGAGGGAGCTGGGGTTGTTTTGCCTGGTGAGGAGGCTCAGGGGGGACCTCATCCCTCTCTACAACTACCTGGAAGGAGGTTGTAGCCAGGTGGGGGTTGGTCTCTTCCCCCGGGCAACCAGCAGTAGAACAAGAGGGCACAGGCTTAAGCTCTGCCAGGGGAGGTTTAGGTTGGATATTAGAAAGAAATTCCTTACAGAGAGAGTAATCAGGCATTGGAATGGCCTGCCCAGAGAGGTGGTTGGTCTCCATTCCTGGAGGTTTTTAAGATGAGACTGGATGTGGCACTTAGTGCCATGATCTAGTAATTACAGTGATGTTGGATCAAGGGTTGGACTTGATGATCTCAGAGGTCTTCCAACCCCGTTGATTCTATGATTCTATGAACGAATATCAGACATGAAGAACTCAAGACTCTTATGGAAATCAAAAGTATTCATCTATTGCTTCCGTTTTGCCTCTTAATCTGAATCTTTGCTTCTGGCTTGCAAATATTCTTGGATTCAGAATTGGAAGCTTGTCAAAGGTTGCCTTATTCACAGCAGAGATGAGTCATGAGATCCAATGTTAGTTTCAAGTGCCACATTGCAAGGAAGCTTCAATAATAAGTGTTTCTACTTAGGTTGGATATGGTAAAGCCAAACAAAACACAGCGTTTTCCTTTGATAAAACCTGACATGCATTGCTAGCAGAGTGATTCAAATTCTCTGAAGAGATTGTCACTGTTCTATATTCAACTCAGTATTAATCAAGGCATAAAATGGTTACCAGATCAAAGACTATCTTAATAAAATTGCTCTAAAAGGAGTAGCCTGAGAAGATATTCAGCCATTTCACATTGCATGTTTCACAACCTAACCATGCAGTGAAATATAAGACAGACTTTCCCTGCTGACTCTTACAATTCTATAAAAGACTAAAACAACTGAGGTGTCTGAGGCTTACAGCTGATAGACTGGTATGTTACATCCTTCTTACCTGTCAAATCTAAGCAGACTTTGTATTTTCTGGCAACTTGTGAATTTTTATGTGGTTTGGCATTCATAATTAGACCAAGTGAAAGTTTTCCCTTTACGTGTATGGTAGATTATCCAGGGTTAGGTCTCTACTAATTTTTTCATTTAAGGAAAAGAGTAAATGATGTACTCAATATGTGAAATTGCCCTGCTGAAGAAATACTACTGGCTTCATCCTAGAAGGTGGAAAAGTAACATAGTGAGCCATTCTCTGAAGAGACTTGGTTAAAGATTAAGCTCCTTTAAAGTACTGGAACCATTCCTAAACTTTAAATAGGAAAAATTTGAAACTGGGGAGCTTTTAAGGCTGAGTGGAATGAAGGTGGTTGACTGTAAAACTCTTTAACACAAGAGTCTCTGAGACTGAGGAGCTGTTCAGTCAAGATCACTGAGGCTCTTCTCACAAACTTTGTCATGCTTTCATCTTCTCTACCACACCTCCTCCTCCTCCTCTTCACTGCCATCAGGCATTTTTACCAGACCACTGTAAAGAATTGTCCCTTCTTTAGGGCAGCAGTTGCTGATCATATTTGAGCATACTTGCCTCTCCTGAAGCTCTGCTCTTGCTATAGGGACTCTGTTAGCAGGGTTGTTTTCCATCAGTTCCTTTAAAACACTTTTTAGACATGACCATGATATAAATAGGGCAGGGCAGCCCTGTTGCTGGTTGCTGACACTGGGCACTGCTCCCAGAACAGGTCTGTGCCTTAGTCCTGCCTGTCCTGTGGCCATGCAGTGGGGCTAATGCTTCAGTTCATGCGGGACAAATGCAACATGAAACTATTCTGAGATCCAATTAGATATAACATGATAAAGGTTTTCCTTGAAAACTTTCCTACAGCATTCTTGGTTTTGTGATCCTTTCTTTGCAGTTCAGATTTTGCATTCTCCGCTCCCCTCTCCTGAACCCTGCTGCCAGCACCCTTTCCCATCACCTGACTTTCCCAAAGGCAGGAGAAAAGTCACTGCTTCTTCCTTACAGTCCATGAAGTGTCTTTTCAAATGCCTTCAAAACAACACATTGCCTGAGCTCTTTTCCCACCCACTTTACCTACAGGCAGATTAAATCCCCCAGTTTCTCTTGCTGCCCTTAGAGCACCCATTGCTCTGCCAGGGTTCAGTCTTCAAGCTCATTGCTCCCAGAGCCACGAATCCTGGAGGTGGTCAGCAGGGAGGGAGGATCCACAGCTACCCTTGTGGCAAAAGTCAATTTCCCCAAGTCCCCTCACTTTTCCATCAGTAACAAATCAAGCCCCACTGAAGCTGCAAGGATTTCACATTGACAAGTTGTAGCCATCCTCAGAGAAGCTAAGCCAAAACACTGACTTTTATATACACACACATGTACCTATACCTGCATTAAAATAAATAACTAATATACACAAAGGTGCTGGAAGGCTCAGTATCTCACTTAATCTCACCCAACACCACCATCTGTACCATCATGCCATGGCTAGTCTATGGGCCCCTGGTGACTCAGGGCAGTGCAGCCAATATGCTCCCACCAGGGCTCTCTGCACCAGCTGCAGTTCTCCCTCTGGTGCCTAATGCCAACACCAGCCCAGCCTAACTTGGTCTGACACAACCACTTGCAGTTTTTAACATTATACAGTATCAGTCTCTAGAGCTGCCTGAGGGAAAAATGCATTCCACTCACCTAATTGCATTAGGCTAATGTTTCTCCCTCTTTTGGAATTAAACTATTAAAAAAAATAAAAATTGACTGTATTAAGGTTTCAGTGCCACAAGAGATAAGAGAAGAAGGGTCAGAATAAAAGCTATACTAAGGTAAATTTGGATTACATGTTCCAGCCAAAGTTTTAGTAACTTTGAAGGCCCCCAAATTTGGTTTTCAATGATTAAATGTCCCAGTTTGGGTGGGACAGAGTTCATTTGCTCTTAGTAGCTGGTACAGTGCTGTGTTTTTTGGATTTAGTATGAGAATAATGTTGATAACACATTGATGTTTTGGCTGTTCCTAAGTAGCGCTTACCCCAAGCCAAGGTCTTTTCAGTGTCGCTTGCTCTGCAAGTGAGGAGCCACACATGAAGCTGTGATGAAGCACAGTCAGGACAGCATATTTAATATAATTATTATACACGTTGTTGTTGTTATTATTGTTATTGTTGTTGCTATTATTGATGTTGTTGTTATTATTATTATTATATTTTGTTTCACTCCTTAAATTGTTCTTAACTCATGCAGTTTACTTTTTTTTTCTGATCCACTGTAGGGTGGGGGTGGTGGTGCTGGGAGAGTGTGGCCGGATAGTACTTAGTTCCTTTATGGGGTTAAACCACAACAATAAATTATTGTGATTATACATTTGGAAAGGGGTGTGTGGCATAGGGGAGGGGATATAATTTTTTTTTTAACGCCACCAAATATTTCACTGGCATTTGGAGGAATGGTCAAAAATAATACAGAAAAATGAGAAATAGTGAGAAGAGACAATGATAAATAGTTGAGGACACCTGGACTTGTAAAAGCTGGAAAAAAACCAACCCGATTTGAGAGTTCTGTTGTCAGAAAGTGGACTTAGATTTAGAACAAAATCATAAGGCTGAAATAACTATTCCAGCCCGAGACTGTAAGTCAGC
The DNA here is from genome assembly GCF_047495875.1 of Pithys albifrons albifrons. NCBI lineage: Eukaryota > Metazoa > Chordata > Aves > Passeriformes > Thamnophilidae > Pithys > Pithys albifrons. The sequence goes on from NC_092461.1 coordinate 72,146,130, forward strand.
ATTGTCACTGAATAGGTAATTTCCAATGCACTTTATGTTCTCCCAAGTGAACAGTTCCTGTTGCCCTGCTGGACAGAAAGCTTCTCCTATCTGAGTAGCAATAGTGATGGTGCAAGAGGCCCTGTTGCTTCTCAGAAGAAAAGGCATGCTACAGGAAGACTTAACTTCGAAGAATCACAGAATTGCAAATCTGGGTAAAAGTGAAAGGGACCACAGTGGGTTCTGCCTCCCTGCTGAAGCAGTGTCATTGTGGAGGACATGGAACAGGATTGCACCCAGATAGTTCTTGAATACCGCCAGTTATGGAGACTCCACAACCTCTCAGGGCAATCCTTTCCAGTGCATGGTCCTGGTGGAACCTCCCATGCATCAGTTTCTGCCCATTGTCTCTTGTCCTATTTCTTGGCACCACCAAGAAGTGCCTGACTCCATGCTCTTGACACCTTCCCTTCAGATATTTATAGGCATGAATAATGTCCCCTATCCTCTCAAGGCTGAACAGGCCCAGCTATCTCAGCCTTTTCTCATAAAAGATACGTTCTCTATCATCTTTGTAGCCCTCCGCTGGAACTACTCCAGGAGCTACAGATACCTGAACAGGTACCTGGTAAGTGCCCAAATGCCGAAAGTTTGAATTAAGCAGAAGACACCTCAAATGACCAAACCTGACCACCAGAAGCTCTGGACAATTGGCCAAGTTATACACCCTGGCATGGCATGTCCCAGAAAGTGAAGTCATAGAAAAATATCCTTATTTTCCTGTCATTGAAACATCTCCAAAAGGCATAGACACCAAGCCTGCAAGACATTAACTGCCCCATCTGCTGCTGTCCCTGACCCCTTTCCTCTCTTAATGAGGTGATCCTTTTCTCCTTAGGAAGCTGATTTAGCTCATGGATTCTGTAGGCTGAGTTTGAGGCAAATTGAAGGAAACCACACATCCTCAGGAGAAGTCAAATTCATAAACTGCTAATAATTTCTGAAGCCCTTGGTTGTATGTTAATAGATTATATAGTATCTCAGTCTGCTTTCTCTGCAAGGGACCGTATGAAAGTTCACTTTTGCAGCAGCAGTACCATAAATCTTGAGTGTTTTTTTGGAAAGACAGAGAGTTTCCTGTAACTCAAACACTTCACCCATGGGATAAGGCAGTAGGTAAGTCAAAGGGTCATAACCCTGCTGTCCTCCGCTTTGGGGATGATTTTCACTGCAAGGGCTTCACTAACAAGAAGCCGTTCAATCTCAGCAGTGGTTGCAGACAACCCCTGTGTGAGACAAAGACAGTTTGTGCTCTTTGTATCTTCTCACTCATTGGGTAAATGCCCACCCCAGACATCCAGTTGTGTGAGTAAACACATAAGGATTAAAGCAGGAGTCCCTGTATCTCAGAGAACAGACACAGAGTAAGTATGTGTACACCAAGGACTTGGAGAGCATTCGGCTGTGACCTGGGCATCCTGATATGACAGTGTGTACAGTTGCTCATACAGCTGGTGAATAATAAATACCTCAACATACCCTTGAGGTGGTACTTCTAAACACGTAGCACTTCATTGAAGTGATAGGAACCCTGATTAGAGTTACCCTGCGATGCTGTTCTTGTAGAAGTTTTCACACAGTTCATTTGACTTTTAAAAGAGATTGTCTTTTGAAGAGCAAGTGCAACTTACCAAAATAACCTTTAAGCTGCACAAGGCTTTGTTTGAAATACTATTCACCTATTCCAGTTCTCAAATGTCATCTCAGTCTCAGTGTTTATCTTTTCTTAAAACAAAACAAAATTGCTACAGTATTTCATGTAAATAGTTTTAACCTTCTTTACTGCTTCACTATGTGAAGTTATGAGCTTACATTATTGTCCTCAATTCATTTGCTACACAGTTTGGGACTACAGTTAAAAAGCAACTATCCCTTGGGGAGCAAGTACAAAAAGGACTTTAACTCACCACAGAAAGCACCAGAGGGTTGTTTGTCTGAATTATCAGAATAAGCTGTTTCAAATGAAAAACTGATGGTAATTTTTTTATACAATCTCACATGTGCCATTACTTCATGGGAAGCTTATAGCTTCAGGTAGTATTTATATCTGCCCATGGTGCTGCATCCTTCCTCGCAGGAGCTGTCACCCTCGGTCAGTGAATGCAGCATGCTGAATCATCAGGCTTTTAAGCGCATTCCCTGGAATGGGACTTATTTATCACAGAGCTTCCTTACCATGCAGCACACCGAAGGAAAACTCCTTTCAAGCCTCTGTTTCCACAAGCTGTTTCGGATGCTCACAGCTCAGTGGGGATGTATAAACTGGTCATATATTGAAGGATTTTAAATTAATAAACACAACGCACCACAGAGCCAACCAACAGCTCTTCTGCTTCCCAACTATTCCTAGCAACAAAACAAACACACAAACACGCTTCTCGGTCCTTCAACCCGCTAAATACTAAATACTCTCCAGTGATGCAACTTAGTGTAATGCTCCTGGGATTTTTCTGGCTTCACTCCCACAGTGTAGCAGACTCGGTTTGAGTCAGGAGATTGTTTTAGCACCGTCACAGTGCTGAAATTTCATTTCCTTTTCTTTTTTTTTTTTTTTTATTTCAAGAGAAGGGAGTAGTAACCTCGTCGCTTCTTCCCCAAACTACTTTCCACCCCACAGGGAAAGACTGAATCACATAGCTTCGGCCATCACCCACACCCGACCCGAGCTGCCCACGGGTGAAGGGATCGCCCCCGTCCCGTCCCCCTCGGGGCGATGCCTTCGCCCGCGGCGCACAAAGCCGCCCACGCCCTGTGTGGCACAGCCTCCCCCCGGGCTGCCAGCGTGGCACAGCCCCCGCTGCTGGCCTCACCTGCTCCGCTCCCCGCTGGCAGCAGCCGCCTGTTTTCCTTTCTCCCGCCCGCCCCGCTGACAGCCCGGCTTTGTCCGCCCGCCCCGCTCCGCTCCGCCCCGCGCGGGAGGTGCCACGGGAGCCGCGGGACAAGGTTCTCCTGCCCCGCCGAAAGCATCCCACCGCGGGGTTCCGCGCACTGCGGAGCGAGCGCACCGACCCGCGCCGGGATGTATTTATTATTATTACTTTAATTACTATTATTATTTTGTTGTTATTATTTATTTATTATTTCTAGATTTCCTTTTTCTGTTCCTTTTCTTCTCCTCTCCCTCCTCCTCCTCCTTTCTTCCTCTCCTCTCTCGTCCTTTCCTCCCTTTTTTCCTTCGGTGCAAGGTTAAGCTCCGGGTCCCGGCGGTTCCCAGCTGAGCGCAGCCGGCCCCAGCCGAGGCGATGCTCCCGACGGTTGGACCCGCTTGAGGAACAGAGCGTAAGAGCCGGCTCTACAGGACGTACAGATTTCCTCAGGCTCTCCGAAATCACCCCCTGCGGCAAAACCGACCCACCTGCTCTCGGAAACTGAGCTAGCCAGGGAAGCTGTCAGGCCCTATCTTTAGTTTTTTGCTTCACAGATGGACTGTTAGTCAAATCCTGCCCACGTGGAGTCTAGTAATTTATGCTGCTAAACTCTGTGTTGTGTAGCCATAAATGCTGAGGGCAGGTGATCTCTGTGTAGGATGTTTTTTACTATTTTTGTAACAGCAACTATCAACTAAGGCTTTGAGGAAAGAGAGGAATAGTGCAGAGCCTTCCCTTCCTCTTAATGACACCTGTATTTCCCCCACGAATTATGTTAGGGCACATCATTTAAATGAAGACAAAATTTTAAATAGGAGGAGAAAGCCCCAAAGCTGTGAAATAAATTACTTAAATTTAGTGTAACCTTGTTATTTTAGAGAGGGAAAGCATGAGAATTTCAGGAAGAAATTCTTTACTGTGAGGAGGGTGAGACATTGTAACGGGTTGCCCAGAGAGGTTTTGAATGCCCTATCCCTGGAAGTGTTCAAGGCCGGTTAGGTGTGGCTTTGAGCAACTTGGTCTAGTTCCATGTGACCCTTCCCATGGCCAGAGGGTTGAACTAGATGGTCTCTAAGATTCCTTCCAACCCAAACCATTTAATGATTATGCTGTTCCCTTCTGAGGAGCTCTGTGTGAAGGAGCAGGGTTGAGATCCAGTTTCTCCAATATTTATGGGATTTCTCCTGCTGCATAGTTTAGGGGATCCCTCATGTCCCTAGCGATGCACAGACCCCATAGAGACCTGGTACAGCAGCTCCACTGCCCCAATTAACTGACAAAAAGGGTGGCCTGGAAATGGGAATGGGAGATACCCATGGAATCTCCAACCCTTTCCTTTGCTAGGAAAAGAGAGCACCCCCTGCTTTGGGAGCTGGTTAGGGTTGAAACTTAGGTGAAAAAAGGTTCATGACCTCTGAGTGGGCTGGGGCCATTTGCTCTGAAAGTTGCAGAGCAGGGCTCATGGCAGTTGGATCTTTGATGGCAGAAGAGCAGTGACAGTGCCGTGACACTGGCACTGCTCTGCACCGCTGATAAGATGACGCTAAGACTGTGAAACTGGGCCTGGAGGTCAGGTACACTCATGAGCACTGCTCCTTTCTAGAGGTCACAGGCACCTCTTGTGGGGCAGGAAGGAAATTCCAAATATAATCCAGAGTGGGCAATGCCTCAAAAACCTACCACTCAAAACCAAGGGAGCTTTCTGGGCTTTTTTAGTTCAGTCTGAAAATACCTGAATTTTGTCCTAATCCTGTTGTTTTGTGTCATAGTGACAAGAAACCTGTTTTTGTGCCCATGGAACAATTATATGATTTTAGTGCATCTGCAAGCTGCGTTTAACCGAGTTTGAAGATCAGAAAATAAGCAGGTTTTGTATGGTCTTCTCTGGGACTCCACACAGCAGTGTTTGAGGTCCTGGTGGATGATTTTGTCATCAGTGTGTGCCTAAGTTTCAGGAATTGCAGTCTTCATGGTGTAGAAAGGAGGTTACAGAGCAGAGAGACAGAGTCAAGCTAAAAAACATAGTCTTATGTTTGAGCACGTCCAGTCTAGATGGCCACCAGGAGACCTGCTAACTTAGGAGACCTGTGCTCTGGAGGTTTAGCTGCAGGTCACTTCTGAGTGGTCCTTCTCTCCTGCTTGAGGCTCCCAGCATTATAGATGAGAGGTCTATTTGGTCTCAGCTATGGCCAGGTTCTTCCATGTCCATTATCACCAGACCAGGTAGGCAGCATGGCTCAGCCTGCCCCCTGCACACCTGTGATTTCCTGAGAGAAAACAGCCTCATCTGATGGATATCATCTCCCAGAGCCTTCAGGTATCGAAGGCCCAGAAACAAGGACTTTAGAGAGGCTCATGATGAGGTCCATGTAAGGTCTGGCCTGGGAATTTATCAGTCATCTACAGGAACATGAAGGCTGTCCTGTCTGTAGACATCCTGACATGTGTTTCCTTCCCTCAGACACTTCCCATGTTCTATGCCAAAGCCAGCACGTTTGTAAGGACCATTGTTGCAGAAACAGCCACTTTTAGCAGTCAATTTTGTCTCGCTTTGAGAGAGGAGTTGGGATCACATACATTCCCTGGCATCACAGGGTTCCTGGGTCAGGTTAGTGATACATTTGTGGCCAGTTTGGTTTTGTGACATGTTCCACCAAAGGTGATGGAGGTGTCACCTGGCAGTAGGATGAGCTGGCAAGCTGACTTTACCTACCAAAATGGTTTTAAAAATGAAGATTTGTCTGTCTCTAAAACTGGATGGTTGCTGGTCATCTCTTAACAAAAATTGCTCTGCAGTTTATGTGTGGATTCCTGTTTAGCAAGTGAAAAAACAGAAAATGGCTCCAAGCTGACAAAGGAAAGGTCAAAGCAATACACTTGGGTCCTAGCTTTCCTTCAAACACAGTAAGAGAAGCACCTACAGATACAACTGTGACCTGGTCAGGGTTGCCCAGGTACAGAAGAAGCTGCCAAATAATCTGCCCTGCAGAGCCTGAGGGGAGGGCATCTGTCTTCGGCCACACTCTCCTTGCTGGGAGAAAAGATGACTCAGTTTTTAAAGAACTCTTTACACTTGATCTCCAGTGACTGATGGAAAAGATGCAGTTAGGCTACAGGACATAATCTCAGTATAATTTATTACTAAAGGCTTTTTCTTGAATTCCTTCGACCCTACAACCTCCTTGATGTCAATCCAGCACAGGGTCATGGCTGAGAAGGGAATATGGCCCTTTCACTTTCATTCTTCATAGCTGTGATTAATTATCTGCATCATCTTCATCAGTGAGTGCAGTTAAGGGAGGAACAAAAGGGACATCAGTCTCTTTAATGCAGAACTGATTTAGATGCTCTTCTGTCAGTGTTTGGATCTTATCCGTTACACAAACCCACAGTAAAAGCCAAGTGTGTGACTGAGTCTTTTAGCAGACATACACTGAAACATCCATGTAAATATATCTATCTGAATATAAAACTCAGTATTCCCACTTGCAGATGCTTCTCTGTTTCTTCATTTATTACTTCATTAATTATCAATAGTGATTTCCTTTTTTATGCTAGCCCAAAATATGCAATATATTTCCCACTAAAACAAACGGAAAGAGTTGAGATTGACACACTCTATTATAACAAATATCAGCAGCCTTTGTTTACAGAACATATAAATTGTCTCAGGATAAGTAATAGCGCTTCCTAAATGTCATGATTAGACAGGTTAAATTATTGTTTTTTTAAAACCTGTTGGAAGAAAATGTGCAAAATTTCCACTTCAAAACTTTTTCAGACCTTTTTTTTTAATCTCTCTCTCCCTTTTCTTCGCTACCCAACTGCCCTCCCAAACCATGGTTCCCACAAAATTTTGCATTTGGTGAAACCTTACCATTTGGTATCCAGAAACATCTGAGGAAATCCTCAGAAAACTCTCATCTCTTACTATTACTCATTTGTCTACTTGCTTTGCTGGTGTGTTTATTTATTTTTTACATTTTAACCAAGTGCCCCCAATAAGCCAGGAAGCACTATGCAGTCAACAAGTGGTGACTATGCCCAGCACACAAAAAAGTTAATCTGGAACTGATTAATAAGATAAATTGAAAAGTTGACCTTAACACACAGTCCACCATCATGCTACAAGTGTGGAGCCTTGCGCAGGGTCTCATTTGTACACAGTGTCTCTGCTGCCTCTCTGTTATAGTAGCCACACTGAGCAGCGCCAAGCACAGGGAGGGAAGGGGAAGGAATGAGGCTAAGAAAGCTGTACTTTGTCTTGTGTTGGCAAGGCAACCTGATATATTTGTTGTACAGTATTTTTACAGAAGTCCTTTTCCCTGCCAAAGCCTTAAAAAACCAAGCCCCAAGTACATTAGTGAGCTGTTAAATTGTGTGGTTGGATACATGCAGCCTATTTTACATGATGCGTGTGAAACAGAGGTGATATATCAGCTGTCACTCAATATTTTATAGAATAGTACATAAATCATTGGAGGAGTAAGTCTGAAAAGTCTTACTCAAGGTCCAAACACCCTGTGTTCTGCTGCTCAAAGGCAGGCTTGGATAAAGCCATTCCCAGCTCATACAGGATATGGTAATTTGCTTCTGTTGCTGTCCTAATGCATTATTTCTAGTAGGGACAAGGCAAGACTTTTTGGCATAGTCCTCTCCTCACTCATCTTGCTTGCCTCAGGGAAGTGCAGCCTTAAGTGGTAATTGCCTCAGCCCAGTCCCAGCATTAAAAGTGAGGTTCTTAGCTGTATCTACATATTTGACCACTCTACTAGCATCCCTAGAGAGCAATCCCTCCTCTCTAACCTCTCTGTGGCCCTGATATCCCCTATCACTAGAATGAATGAATGAGTTTTAAGAATGCATTTAATTTAAGGGGTTAGGACCCCCTCTTCATGGGGTCAGACCCGAGTATTGCCTTTTAAAATGTTTCTCTCTGGGGAGAGAGTTTTTCAAACTCTGAAATCGTCAGATAGTGGTGATAAATGGGTTCATTTAAAGGAAATTGGCAACATTTGAAAAAAATAGATGCTGCACTCAAGTTCTTTGGAAGCAGTTTTGCAATGGTATCTATTAACCTAGTTCCTTTTCAGCGAAGCTCCTAAGTGTGAACCACTTATCAGACCAACATCTACATGCTTTTCTTGCTAGGATGCTTTCTTGAATGTATGCCAAATCTCTAATTTCCAAAGAGATACCCAAGTCTGTCTTGGCCAGTCTCTTCTGATTAACCTTTCACCTTAAAGTTTCAGGATTTGAGAGTATTCTCTTTCATTAGATGGATTAAGTTTTCATCTGTGAGAGCCTAACTAATCAAGTTGCTGAAATCATTATGTTAACTCTTTCTGTGTCTGTGAAGTGTGAAAATTCCTTGGAAGGCTTTCCTGATGGCATGAGGATTTTGGATTGGATTGTCATTACATAAATAGGGAAAGAAGCAAACTCCTCAAGATTAATACTTGCCAACAACAGCAGAGAAATACTAGCCAGCAGTCATAATGGACTTGCAACAGACCGTTGTTTAGAAGGTGGTTATAGAGTAAAAAGGAAAGAGACTGTAGCCCCACTGAGGATGGGGACAGTCCCCAGCTGCTGGGACCTACCAGGTGATACTCAGGGGAAATACACTGAGAAAATTAGAAGCAGTGAGGCTGAAGATCTCCTTTCCTCGGAAGCTTCACCTACCCAGAGATGGGATCATAGCGATGTCTGTGGCACAGAAGCAGATGGATGAGCAGGCACCCTCTGTGTCACTTAGCAGAGGAGACAGATAGTACCTAACCAAGTGTGAAACTGATCCCTGTGCTCCTACATCACTGTGGGAAGTGCTATTCCTGAATAGCCTCAGGGAAAGCAGGAAAGGTCTGACAAATTGTTCTATGACTCTCTGTTTCTATGAAAATAGTTGTTAATGGCAATGTACCATTACACAGGGACTCCTCACCCTCTACATGTGGCCTCCAAACTGGGTAGAATTCATGAAACCTGTTTTGAAGGACCAGACTTACCCTGATTACAACTGGAAGAAATTCTTCTCCCTGAGAGAATAATTAGGAAGCTGAGCTGAAGCTCAGTGTTGAACCACACTTTCCCTTAACAGTGGTTTTCCCTTGCAACTTGGAGGGAAATTCTTTGAAAACATTGTGCACATCTCACTGTAACAGATGCTGGAGAGAGCCATGCTGTTCTTTCCATGACTATCAGGAGTGGAAGCTATGAAATGAGGGGTAAAGAAAGGAACTGTCTCATCTGAAAAAAAAACATGTTGTTTTCTTCTTCCTGTAAAGCCGAGGTCGTTTTGGGTAATTGTACCAGCAAGATGCAGTGTCATAACCAGATGCAAAGTTATGCACTTATTTAGTGGTATGGTTGAAATTCTTTAGTTTATGGCATCTGGCATTGGGTTTTTTCTAAATAAGGAAGCATGAGTAATCAGAAATCTCCTGTTTTAGTATTACCATAGAAACAGGGCATGTAAGAAGTAAATGAACTGTGTTTACGGAGCTGAATCAGGTCTTATTGAATATGTAGGAATAAAACTAACAATGGTAGAAGAGTCCAGGGGACTGAATATCCCAGACAGGAAACCATTGAATGCCCCTAACACTGTTCACCCTGCCACCATGTGTTTCTTTGTTCTTGATGAAATTAATTCTGTGCACTGTCTGTGTACACACATTTGGCTTTGTCTCATAGTAGTGACTAAGGGAGCAATAATGAGCGTATTTTTTCCATGTCAGGCATAGATTTTCTATGAGTGGTTCACAAATGATTTTGTTGGATAAAAAGTGAGGGTTTATTAAATATTACTTTTGAAAAAGTATATTCAAACTAGTATCTGTAAATCCACTACAGTGGCTAATAAGGAAACTAATGACAAGCGACTAAACCTTTTCCCAGAGGACTGAACAATTTATATAAGCAATTCCTACCTCCACAAGTCACTTTCTCTCCCACAAGGACAGTAAAATTTTAAGTTAAATGTCATAAGAGAGCAACACTCATAAAGAAGAGGAAAAAAAAAAGAAGAAATAACAAACTCCTGAGCAAATACCATCACTGTAACTTAAAAAGCTCCCTGGTTGTCATTTACATAAAAATAAATACTCATACCACCCTAATTGCACAAGAAAGAAGTAAAATAGAGGTCTGTATCATTACTGCTGATCAGAGTTACAGCTTCAGAGTTTCCTTGAAAATTCAGGCATGCTGTTTATATAGAATGGAAACTTAGGTAGAACTACTGGCTACACACAGATCAGTGCAGTTAAAGTGATTTCAGTGATGTCTGATCGTATTTGAACAGGTAGTTGAGATCTCTGAAGAAATATGGATTAGCATGAGATGATAAATGAAGTTCAGTGTACATGGGATGTAAAGAAATTCTTTTGAAATGCTGTCACAAATGCAATAAAGCACAAGTCTGGAGAATTACAAAGGGCAGATTCCCACAGTTCTGGCCCTGCTGATGTTAAGAGAGCAGGTTTCCTTCTCAGATATAATAAGAAAATATATCCTGTATCCTTGCCCTGCTTTGTTGTCTCCTTTCTCTCCTGCACACCATGTGCATGTTGCTGTCAGTAAGTGCTGTGGGTAGTAGAAACTCCAGCAACAATGTATTTAAATTGTCTGGGACTGTATTGTGCAAAGAGCTGAATATTTCAGCAGCAGTTGGTGTTGCTGGTGAACCCAAGGGCCACATTACAGGTGTGCCAGGGAAGGGATACCCTGGGCAAGCTCTGGGTCAAAGGGCTTTAGCGCCTGGAATTTGTTAAATGCATTTGCACTTGTAAACTCCTGGCAACATCTGGTTTGGTTTCTTACAAAATTAATCCATTTTGTGGCTTCTGCACCTGCTGTGAGGTGTGAAACAAAGCTCATGCGGACAACCAGGGGAGTTCTTTTCAAAAAACACTCCAGATGTTAACAAACCCCCTCATTTTAACACATCTTTTACTGACTGGAGTTAAAGTTCCCAACGTCTGTTGACAGCAAAAGATGAGCAGAGCTTTTCAAGTAAGCCGAGGAGATTCACTGTGCTCCACACCTGCAGAGTGTCAATAAGAATTAAGTTCCCAGAACTAAGAACTCAATGTCCAAAGTCTTTCTTAAGCTTACTTCAAAAGTAATTAATTGTCTAACATCCTGATGGTAAAGGAGACACCTAAATAACTCCAGAATTTTGTTAATATTTGTCACATAAATATATTGGTTTGTATTCTCAAACAGCCTCCGATTGATGATGATGATGATGATGATGATGATGATGATGATGATAGTAAGGAAAAACAGATTAGTCTTGTCTCTTAGAACCCTCATTCTGATTTTAATTATTTATCTGCAGACAATGAAATATAACTCTTTCATGGTATTGCTTATTAAGCTGGAAGATTGAAAGTGCGCATTGCTGTAATAGACAGAATATACATTGGAGAGTCTAATTAAACAGGAATTAAAAAAAAACAACAAAAAACATAGCAAACATTTTTAAATTATTGGATCTGTTGATTTTGATTTGTAATAAAGGACATTTTCTGTATTCAAGGGAAGAATTGTCTGGGAGCAAAGCCAGGAGTAGCAGTGGCAGGAGGAAGGAAGAAGAGAACTACACAGATATTTTTGTTACAAATTGTCCAAAAAGTGGCTGCTTGTAATGGTTTAGTAAACAAATAGGACTCACAATTCTTTGCTCTGCAGATGCCCTGATACTAATGAGACTCCATGAAGAGATGCACAATAACAACAGTTATTGCTTTTTACTGCTACATGAGCTTAGGGGGAAGTAAATAAAAAACCAAAAAGACACCTAAAGCCCTCTCAAATACTTCTTCCCATCAAATATTATTATATTTGTAAAATTAGCTGTCCACAACAGTGAGTGTCTTTCAGCTTCATGAGTTGCAGAATAAATTTTGAAAGGAAGATAAGATTTGCCCTGGCCTGAGCCACTGCATTTGGGCTGGAGCAGGCTATCTGCCCTTTGCACACACACAATCGCGCTTCCTCTGCCCTCCAGCAGCTCTGTGTTTCAGAGACAACAACCCAAGGGAGAAGGGTAGGGTCACATGGGTGTCTATCACTGGGCTGCTCCATGCACCTCGTGACTGGGAGATGTCACTGACACAGCAGCAAGACCCTGAAGGCAAAAGTGGGCTGGTATTTCATTGCAGGTCTGGGGTCCTCCCCTCTGAAGCTCACAGGGCCCCACATCCCAAGGACAGTCACTTGCCAGCCCTACCAGCTCCCTGGCTTGCTGATCCAATAGGGACATCCAGAAACAATCTGAGCTTGCAGCACCACACACTCTGCAATTCCAAGCCCTGGGATTCTCTCTTTCCATACCTGCAACTCTCTTCTCCACCCATAACACATGTCGAGGAGATCTAAAAACTGCCTGAAGGCAAGTTGGCACCTATGCCAACATGAGGTGATGAGAAACAAGACAGAAACATTGTTTGCAATTTCAGGGGTTTGCTGCTTGTTTTCCATGGGGAGCACCTCTGGCATGGTGGCCTGAGGACTGATTGCTACTTCTGGATACTACTCCTGAAGTGTTTGTCCCACGCCAGCTGCCAGTTACAAAACAGACAGCAGCTCTGGGAAACACCTGCATGCATTTGACCTGTAGACACCCAATTAAGGATTGCTGCAAGGCTCTCTGCTATGTAGCTTCACCACAGTTCTCTGCAGTGATTTAAATCAGTCACATAGTAATTCTATCAAAACAGTCAAAGCCCTTTGCAGTAACTGGAGCTATTCCATAATAATTTTCGGATTTTGGCATGGAAAAATTTCAGCTGTACAGATACGCTGAAAAGTTGTCCAGAACAGAAAAAAAAAGAATCTGTGTTTTTCCATTTTTCCTAGTCCTTACATTTGAATTTAAATTATCTACACCAAGGTAGGACCAGAAATATTTAATGTAGAAGCTTGGAAATATTTGATGAGTTGAAGGCAAAAATTGAGTCTTATACTGTAGTTGGGCAATGAGTACAGCTTGGCCTAAAACTGACAAGTCAGACTGGAGCTTATAATATTTCCATCATTTTCATAAGACTTGAAATTTCCAAAACAGGTGTAATGATTTGATTAGAAGTGCATCTTTTTAATTCATGGATGTGAAGTGACAAATATGATTAAAGTGCTTGAACAGCGCCATCTAAACTAGCTTTTGTGTGTTCTCCTCTATTGCTAATGGCTCAGCAGTGCTGCTTTCACTGTCAGTGTTGCTAACTCTTGCTAGTTAAGCAAAGTGATTCTGCCCTTCTACTCCACTTTCACGAGATCCCACCCAAAAGTACTGCATACAGCTCTGGGACCCTCAGCATGACAAGGATGTGGAGCAGGTCTAGAGGAGGGCCACAAAGATGATCAGAGGGCTGGAGCACGTCTCCTGTGAGGACAGGCTGCGAGAATTGGAATTATTCAGCCTGGAGAAGAGAAGGTTCCAGGGAGACCTTAGAGCACCTTTCCAGTACCAAAAAGGTGGCTGACAAGAGAACTGGAGAGGGACTTTTTACAAGGGCATGATAGGACAAGGAGAAATAGCTTCAAACTGAAAGACGGTCTGTTTATATTAGCTATTAGGAATAAATATTGTGAGGTTGGTGAGGCACTAGAACAGGTTGCCAGAAAAGTTGTGGATGCCCCACTCCTGGAATTGTTCTAGCCAGGTTGGATGGGGCGCCTGGTGCAGTGGAAGTTGTCCCAGCCCTTGGCAGGGGGGTTGTAACTAGGTGGTATCTCAGGTCCCTTCCAACCCAAACCATTCTATGGTTTTATTGTACAAAACATTATTATGCTATTTATTGTTATGCCATAATATATATAAATTCATAGTGCATCTGTATCTAGGTTCTTTTCCCCACTCTCTCTTAAAACATGTAATAATGGAGGAAGAGCTACATGAAGACGACCAGAGAGACCAAAGATATGGCACCACTTCTGTTCAAGGAGTGACAAAGGGACTCTCTACAGCCAGAGGAAAGGGCAAGGGAAGGGATATGATAGAGACCTCTATTAAGTTCTGAGCAGACCTGAAAAATTAACTTGGGACTAATTGCTCTTTCCAAGAATAAAGGAATTTGCAGCAAAATCAACAGGTTTTAGGTGTCAGGCTGAGAAGAGATGCAATAACAAATGTGTTCTTTGCACAACAGGTATCTTGGTTGTGGACCTTAATGCCTCAGGATGTTATGGATCTAAAAGGACTAAAAGGGCTGAAAGTGGTTGAATACATTAACTGAAGAAAAATCTAAAGAGGCTATTGAACACCAAGATGCCATCTCTGCAGCTGCAGTCACAGGAGGCTGGTAACTGTATTGAGAAGGTCCCTACATTGCTGCCTATTTTTATGTTCTTCCCAAAGTAGGTAATATTCGTTACTGCCAGAGACAGGATCCTGGACTAGCTGGACCTTGAATCTGATCCAGTGTGTCTGTTCTTGTTATCTTACATTAATTTTTAGCAAGAGAAAAAAGGGAGGCACATTCTAGTACTCAGGACTTTTAAACTTTAAATATTCTATGTTTAGTTCCCAGAGCTGAGTGAAAAGAACTTAAATCTTACTAATATCAAATAAATTCAATGATTTTTGAGTGATGTGGGATTCATGAGTAATAGGGCTACATTGCATAGTAAACCACAGCTTCAGTATGCCATAAAAGTCTAAAATAGAGCATGGATAATAAACATATTCACAGCTGGATTTTGATAATATTGAAGTACAATGGATTGCATCATTGTTTTGGTTCAATCTCTGATTTTCAGATAAGATTCTGGCAGCACTGTAAAGCAGAATTCTTTTCTTTGCACATATTTTTCTTCAATAATACCAAAAACCAATTGAAGATCCTTGGCAGTTTTTTACAATTTTTTCAGCACCTACCTCTGCTAAGCATCACATTTGTGGTTTTATATTAACAAGTGTACCTCACATGACTCAGATTAAAAAATTCTAATTAAAAGATTAAGAATGTAGTTTATTCTAGTGCAAGAGAGAATCACTGAGTGAATTTGTTTAATTTGAGCCACAGTATGGTACTGTATGCAGTTTTATTTTCCCTCTTCCTTTTCATCTGAATTTCTGTAAATGTCATATTCACAGGGGTCAGAAAAGGGAGAGAGATAAAAAAAAAAGAGATTATGGCTCAACATTATCAGATTGTATAGGGAGCAGATTTATCCATGTCTTTGATTATCTCCCCTGGTCAGGATGAGATACGGTCTGCAGTTCATGGTTCATTCCTCATAACCACTGAGGCAGAAATGCAACGTAATGAAAATTGATCTATAGAACATATTTGATTAGTGAAATATGAGCAAAGAAAATACTTCTGGAGAAAGGGAAAATAAAGAGCATGTACCAGCAGAAGCAGACACACAGACACACATACACACAGGCAGGCATCATTTTTTCCTCCAGAAAAGCAGGTGGGGTAAGCACTGGATGTGTTCACCAACAAAAGGGTTCATTGCTTCACCTACCTCTAAATCTCACTGTAGAGATTCAACTATAGAAATAGAAAAGCAAAAATGAAAATTCCCAATTTATGATTGTGCTCTTTCTCTAACTATCAGAAGACAACATTTTGGAAAAATGAAGAGTAGCTTCACTGCTGAAGATTACCTTGTAGCAAAATATGTCTTCAGTTACTTGGTTTTCCTTCAACTTCTGCCTGTGTAAGCCAAGGCACATCGCTGATACCCTCTTTCTTCCATGTTTTTTATTTGTAAAGATGTGGCTAGCATTACACTAGAATTCTGTGAGAATTAATCTAATACAAGGGAGGCTTTGTCTTCCAATGGCATAAAAACATGTTGTGGAAACAAATGCATTCCCTCTTATCTGAAATGTGTATCTTTTACGTGGTCACTTGTACGTTCACAGCAAACTAATAACAAATGATCTTCCCATCTGTGCAGGCTCACTCATACAGTAGGGAAGAAAAATAACTTCTGTTGTTTAGATGAGCAATGAGGGAACATGGAACGAAACAGGGTAAGAAAACACACCAGACTAAAGCCATATAGTGAAATGTGATCATATAAAACATTTACAGACTATTTTAAGAAGGGAAGTCCTAAACAATTGAGGCTAGTCATAGACAAATCATGGAGAGAAAAGGAGTAAAATGTTTAGAATAAATTTTTCATTGCCAGTAGCACAAGGCATTCCTATGCATTATTTTATAAGGAAAATATTTGTTCCCTTTGGGACTGCTAAGCCACCTCCAGGGATTTTAATTTTCCATGCTACCTCCTATCTCAGCACCTATATATGCTTAAAGATTTTTGCAGTGATTTGGGATCTATGACTATTTTCCTGACAGATTTCTAATTGAAAGCAGCATGACAAACCACAGGAAGCCCTATCTCCACAGACGTACTGTTGCTGCTGCACGAAGTCAGCCTGTTTTTGTGCTGTCCCTGAGCCTCTGCTGTGCCCTGCACAGGAGTCTTACAGCAGAAGCAGCAGCTGCAGAGGAGAAGCTGAGGTGTCTCTGCCCTCATCGCAGCACAGCCACAGCCACACTCCTGCACCGCCGTGCCCAGGGGCATCAGCATCCTGGTTGCCCCTCCATGGTACTGCCTGTGGCTCCAATAGCCACTGGTGCTGCTGAGCCTGAGGGGCACTGGCACTGGCCTTTGCCCACTGCCCAGAGGGCACGTGCCAATGGGAAAACAAAACTCTGCCAGCTTCACCCCTTCCTGTGACTTGCAGGAGAGCAGAAAAGAAACTCACAGCAAATACTTCAGGATGGGAAGCCTCCAGATAATTAGTAGGCGGGCACAGCTCCTGAAGGGAGCTGCTCCCGCTTCGTGTCAGGGTGAGTTTGGACCAAAGATCTCAGCCTTGGGCTGCTCCTTTGCTTTGTTTTCATGTTCCTGTACAACGAAAATCAGCTAGAAGCCAAAGGACTAGAAGGCAGGCTTAGTCTCTTCATTTTTTTGTTGTGTTTTTCCCCCTCTCTCCAAAGATCAGAAGACCCTGTCAACAAGACACAGCAATCTGGGTTGTCTGTAGCTGTGCCTATGCTGCTGAGATAGTCCCATGTGTTACCTTGCAGCCACTCTGCAGATACAAGACCAGGCACCCCATGATTTATGGTTTTGGGCAGGGAGGTGTCAGTTCCCTTTGATATGCAATTTAGTGGGAGAGAGTAAAGAGCTAAAATGACTGCAATGGAAGAAATCCACTGAAGTACAGGTGTAAAATAGTACACGTTTTCAGTCCTGGGATACTGCAGGAGCATTCAAAAGCATGTTTTTTGAACCTAAGCATTTGTTAATGCAACACCTGACTGTCTTCTTCCAGGTCTCTGCCTTTGAGGTGACAGATGCTGGTTACTTTCTGTTTCACATGCCCATAGGTCTTCAGCTAGCATTTCTGGAAGCCAGTGGAAGACTCTCCTCTGCTTTCAGTCATCGATGAACCAGGCCCAGAGGGATGCTGGAGCTGATATTGGCTCATGGCATTTGGCCTTTGCAGACACAGGGATATTTGGCAAGTTATAATTGCTTTTTGCTGAAACAGCAATGTCTGAAGGCATGCCAGTGTATTAATATACTCTATTATTTGCAGACTTGCATGCTGGGCCAAGGTAAGCACCGAGCAACTGAATCACCTCAATCTGAACTTTTCCCTCTTGCTTCAAAATTTCACTTCATGTTCTCATGGTATCTACTACCACTGCTATGTTTATTCAGTTTGCCATGTGTCTCAGATTAAACTAGAGTTCTGAGTTTTCACAGTCAACACAGCCTCACTGATGAATGGGAGATTCCATGCCCAGCATTACTCATTCACAGAAGAATGACTAGAAGAGCACTCCAAGACCAAAGAAGCAATGCCAGGCATATTTCTTATATGCTTTGATTCAAAGCACTCCCATTGATTCTCTTACATTTGCAGAACTATTGTTGTCTGGGAATTTTGCATGAACTAAAAATAAAAGAAGCAGTTTCTGAAGAAAGGTGCTCTAGGTTAGATCCTAGCATGTGGCTATGTTCAAAGTGCTGTGACCTGCTCTGCTTTTGCCCTAGTGCCCTGGTGCTGGGACCAGTTTATCACAGTGTGGGTGTGACTAAAGCTATGTATTCTACACCCTCTATTAATTCCTCATTAACTGTTGGACCATTTGCAGCAGCTGCCCAGGGCACACCCAACCCCTCAGGCTAAAAGCTGGGTGTTAAAGAAGCTGTGAGATAGAGCTGTGGTAACTCCCCTCCGGGGAGTCGTTATCACCTTCACACCCAGCCTGAGGGGGCGTGTCAGCTAAGGGGCCATCAACGGTTCCAAAAAAATACCTCATGACTCACAGAGTCAGATCACCCACTGAGAACTCCCCATCTGGGGGAGGTACTAGGCGTTCCCACCTGAACATGAGGGATTCTTGGAGGTGTGGAGACTTCTGGGACCACTCGCTGGATCCAGAGGAGGATCAGAACCTCAACAGGAGGAGAAGACCACCACTCTCGATCAGACTGTGATCGTTATCTGCACCAACTGGTTTTTCCCTTCCTTTAACTTTGGACTCCGGGGAGCCATGTGGGTCAACAGCACAAGGGCTAACAAATACCATTGTGTTTGTGCCCCAGGGTGCTGGGTTATATTTCTGGGTTTTGTGGGGCAAACCTAATTTTCTCTTTGTATCATTGCATTCATGGTCATATTTTTATTAAATTATAACTCTGACTTATAATCTCTTTTCTGTTGAGTTCACTTCTCCTGCTGGTTTACCTTTAAACCAGCACATCTTTGCTACAAATGGGGTGTAGAGGGCAGCTGGGCACAGTCGAGTTTTCTCATCAAAATGTCCCAAATTTATGTTTGAATTGTTAATTAAAATTTTGACTTAACCCCAGTTTTCATTCAGTCTGTACCTTGCATGTATGCATGCAGCAGTCTTTTATATTATCCACTATTTTTAATCTGATTGTCATCTCTGATTATCCCTGCTAGATCTGTGTAGCTGTATTTATGTTACAGAATGCAGAATCACTTCTAAAAATGTGCAAACAGAGGTCACAGTAATGATGTGCAAAAATCACTTAGGTTTTGAGTTTGTTTTGAAAACCTGCTTTAAGCACTATGGCATAAAGTGTAGGACAGTTGACAAAAGGACAAGAAGTAAGATTAAGAGAGGGAAGGAGGAAAAGAAGGATAACAGAGGCCCTTCAGATATTACACTGCATTGATTATACTTGAATTAGATTGTAAAAACACAAGACACAGTGAAATCCCACATCCCAGTGATAGACAGTTGATGCATATGGACATTTGGTGACATACTCAGAGCCACTCAGAAAACCTGCAGCAAACAGGAATAAGCCTTGCCTGTGAATACCTTGACTGTTTAAATGCTTTTAACTTTTGCTTGATACATCTTTTCAATCCTCTGGGAATATGACCGTGGGTCAGGATTGGCCCTACCAGGTCTGTAGAGTCCATCAGCATGGCTGAGAATCTGAAAACTACTGAGAAGTGTATTTTTGAGGGTCTTGGCTGAGTTAGTAGTGGAAGGAAGAGTGATCAAAGAGCAGAAGCTATGCTAATATTTGCGGTAAGTGTTTGAGTCTCCATGTGCTTTCAGATATTTGAAAAGGCAGACATAAATACTTATGCAGCCCCTGTATCCTGGGTCATCCCCCCTGACAAGCTAGGTCCCAGTCATGACCAGCAGCAGAAACCAGCACTGCAACTTGGGGCAAGCTGGAAAAAGTCTAATCTTACAGAAACCACTAGCAAAACTCATTCAGTAGTGCTAAGATTTTCACCTGGATATTTTCTCTACGTTTTTCTTGAATGCTTTGCTTTCACAGGCACACCTTTCTTCTGCCTTTAGCTGGGCACACAGTTGGGGTAGAAAAATAAATTTTTAGCTTCAAAGACTTTCCTCTCCTTGGCTATTTTTGTTGCCAGTGGCTGCCTGTCACTAAGTAGAAGGAGTACTCCTTTGTACTGTATGACCTGGATAGATTTATCCTTACTGGTTTTATTCTAATGCAGCACTTAAAAATGCATTCCAAAACCAGCACACTTTTTTTTAATACATAAAAAAAAATTACATTAACAAGATATTTCAGAAGAAGATATATATTTGTCTGTGAACTTCATGTGCCAAAACCTCCATCTTTTTTACCGAAAATTTTACACCTCCTACAAGCTCAAAATGTTACCAGACCTAGAAATGCACAATTAAACCATCCTCTCCTCCACAGACAACTTTGTTCTGGGCATCATATGCCACACTTAGAACTATATATTAAAGATTGGTACAGTAATCAGAACAAAAATTAATTGAAGCTGAAATAGATAAAAAGGAGAAGCTGAGGTTCAGTGACATCTCTGAAAATCAGGACCGTGATTTTTCTTCAGCTGAATATCTAGAATTAGTGGAAATTTAGTGGAAATTTTGCCCCCCTGCTTCTTTACCTGTGAACCAGAGTCAGTGCTGCTGGTTCCCCTATGCAGAGCACACCATGAAACAACAAGTAGCAAGAATTAGCTCAGATATCAGATATAACAATTCCTAAAGACTAATCTATACATTCATTTATGGACATTCTAGCCTCCCCAGAGGCAGCCTCTGGTGTGAGATTTGCTTTTATTAGGTAGCTAAATTAGTAATGAAAACAATCAGAAGAACAACAGAAATCACCCAGAAAAGGAAACTCTTTCTTAGTCTATGAATTACTAGTGTTTTATTGTATCTCTTGAATATATAGTTGTCAGAACTGAGAACATGACCTCAATAAAAAAAAACAAAGAAGAAACTTTCCAGTCTTGCCAAACGCATTTCTCACAAAAGGCAGGCAAGGGAGGCCAGAGAGAGCTCTCTTTAAAAAAGAAAAAAACCTCAAACCAACCAACCAACCAACCAAACAAAAAAAACCGAGCAAAAAACCACCTCAATTCCCAAACTTTCTTCTCCTAGATCTGCCTATTTTGCAACAGGAATAGATGTAGAAAATTAATGGCTGCCCAGCAATAACAGAAAGCTCTGCTCTGTTTCCCTCTCCTCCTCATTGAAAGTCTCATTTACACACAGCTCAGACTAATGTTGGGGGTTTTCTTTGCTAATTTTCCTCCCTAGGGTGAGTAATGATTTCTCAGATCTAATACATCCTGACAGATGCAGTCATACTAGTGCTTGCACACTGCATCTTTGTTGGCCATTTGGGCCATGGTTTGGAAAGCTGATCTCTTAATCATTTTATCTGATGGATGTCGCTTACTATAAATTGACAGTTGTTTGAGGTACTGATATCGACCTTCTCATGACGCAGGAGACAGACTTTCTGTGGGGTTCAGTCAGCCAGAGACCAGGGTGTATGTGACAGAGTATTGTTTGACAATTGTCTTATAGGTATAAAACTGCATTTGAATTTTGTTGGTGTGTTGGGAATTGGCAGACACCAAATCCCAGCATGGCAGAAGTCCCATGTAGTACTGCACATCACAGCTGCTGTGGAACTTTGAACTTGATGAACCACAGACCACAGGCAGGGGTTTACCATTCAATACTCTCAAGAGACATGGAGCTGTGATAGGTCAGAGCAGCAACCATACAGTTAAAAAGCCAATGTTTTCCCAGAAGCCAAGTGTTTCCCATAACTGAAATCATTCCTTATAGTTAAAAACATTGTTAGTATTTATATTTACAAATTAATGATACTAAAAACCACTTAGAGCATGTTCTATGTGCAAGTCATCAGATAGAAAAAGTATCTGTGGGCTCCTGTTCTACTCCACACCAGATTTAACTTGCAAATTGACTGTTCAAAGCTAAGTACGTTTGCTAATTGAAAGACAGAAAGCAGAAGAAGGGGCACAACCAGAATGTGAAAGGTACCATCAGAAACCAGCAGATATTGAAACACTGGCTATATGCTACAGGTACCATACCTTCCATTTTTCTCTCCTTTCCAGTTCAGTTTTACTACAAGAATCTTGTCTAGAAGTAAGTTTGCACAAGTTGGGATACCAATAGCCTTAAACTAATTTGTCTGGTGTGTATAAGATGCTCTGGCATGGAGTTGTGCCAGTCGGTCCCTCCTCCAAGGGGTCCCTGCCTTCACCCAGAGCCTCTGCGAGTTCCCCAGTGGTGTCTCCTCCATCTGGGAGGTTCTTCCCTTTGCTGTGGGCACTGTGGAGCTCCCTTTCTCTTTGGGACACTGACATGGGGCAGGACCAAGAGCTGGGTGATAGCTTTGAATGTAGAGGAAGGGTCCTGGGAGGGGACTTGCAACAGGGATGGGGTTGTTGCCTTCATTACCCCACTGTGGCACAAGTGGCCATTCAAAAAAGATACACTGAGAAGGAGGATCTTGAAAGACCAATGGGTACAGCAGGATTTTTATGACATATGAGCCTGAATGTCTCCATGATGTTTAATTTTACACAGCATTAATGGACTTATATACAGACATTGAAGCATTATTTAGTGCAGATAGGAAAGGACGAGCGTTTGGATCTGAGCCATAGTCCTGAAGTTGAGGATGTGGCAGGATGTCACAGGCTAAACCCAGTCTGTTTGCTGCACTGTATATTCCCTTTTTAGAGGTGTGAAAAGAGTGGAAACTGTGTCTGAGAAGACAAGCCAGAAAAGCATCATTTACATTAGTGAAGCAAATTAATACCAGGAGGTATTTTTCCCTTCCAAACAGGCCTCAAGAGATTGATCTAATTAATTACTTTTGGCTGTACAAAACTGACCCATCTGCCTCCAAGCCACCCTAGCAGAGAGATGACTGAGTGCAAAAGGTGAAATTAACAGAGCTGAGTCAAGAAAGCAAAGTTGGAGTTGTTGCCGTAGAAGTCTGAAAAAAAGACTCCGAGCCAAGTTTTGTAGGAGATAAGATAATGGGCAGGCACTTTAATGAGCAGCCCCGCTCATCCAGGAATACATCCACGCGCGCGCGCCAGCAAGCTCTAAGTTCTATAGCTTTTATAATATAACCTATCCAATCACTACTGTCCACATGTCCAGTTCCACCTCTGTCCCCTCCCAGTTCCCACCCCCGTTGAATTGGGGCTGGGGTCGTTGGGACCCTCTGTCTTCATCCACCTCCTCTTCTTCAGCACACAAAGGTCTCTTGGACGCTCTCCAGGGCTTCGGGTCACACTGCTCCATGTTTATGTTCTCTTCTGATATGCTTTAATCAGGTACCTTGAGGAAGAGACTAAACAGCTGGCAGATCTTAGCTGCCTGTTCTGGAGCAGGGGTAGAGATAGAAGGACTTTGTGCTACAAGCTGCTAAATATTAATTCACTAAAATCTACAGCATTGCATCTACTGTGTCTCTAAAATCTACAAAATATGAAAATTGAAAAGTTAAAAAAACCCTTTCGGCATCAGAGTACACACTGAGCCTGAGATTTGGGCTGAAGGTATCTCCTAGGACCTGTAATGATGGGGTTCAGGTGGTAACCAGGCTCCCTCATGAATGCTTGGGGAAATGAAGTCTTAAAATAGTTGTAACAGCAGCTGATACAGGAGCAAGGTGGGGTACGGTGCTCTCACATGATAAAGTTCACTGTTCAAAGCATACAAGTGGCTAAACCATTTCTGATGTAATTCTACAAGAAATACCAAGATTGCTATTTTGAATAGTTAAAATCACAGGCTGGCTAAGAAAATAACTAAACCTTAAAATACGCAAAAGCAAATGGCTGCCCTTGGCCACAATGGCATTGCCTGCTGCTCCTTGTTCTGGGAAAACAGGATCTGAGATGGTGACAAATGATTAGTAGGTGCATCACCCTATGCTAAAAGTCCACTGAGAGTGTGTCTCAAGAGACGACAGAGAGGACAGAAGCATTTGGGACTGTTTGGTTAAATTCAGTTTGATGAGAGACTTGGAAGATTTTCTGCTCACCTTATCCACCCAGAGTCCCATGTCTGTGCAGGCAAAGGGAGAGGTCCTGTGTGGATCTGGTGCTTGCTTGGTATAGGTACCGTAAGGCAGAGATGGTGGACCTCATCGAGGAATGAAAAATCTTATGATCTGTGTGATAAAGAGAAGAGATGAATTTACTTTATTTTTTGTATTATGGAAGATTATCATGACCACATCAGGAAAGGGCTATGTAAAACGATGCACTAATCTGATTTCATTTATGGTGAGGATGCCTATTAATTTTGATATCCCTAAATACCCCATGCATCTACATATGTTACTAAAAATTTCTAATACTCTCCATCATTGGTACAAAGCATCATCTAAGTACTACTGAAATCAATTTTTTGTAGTAGAGATGTCACCACCTTCATCCGATTTTTTGGCTAAGCCTCCATGAGAAGAGTATGATCCACACTTCCTGGAACTTGTAATCAACTAAAGAGCAAGAAATTTCCTTAACACTGCCATCCCATCCCTTTAATCAAATTTGTTATTAATAAGCTTCTTTATTGCCTTCTGGATGTATGGGTTACACAGTCCTTAATTCACCAACATGTTTTACGGCTGTTTCTAGGAAGGAACAAGCAAAGGCATTGCACAGGGCAAGGGATGAGGAATGTCTGCGGCAAAGCATTAAGTGAAGAGTGCAATGGAATTTAGATGTTGGAACTTTAGCTGTTTGGGTTATGAAGCATTCTGGCTTCTGACTGTACAGCCAGAGCTGGGAGCCACATGGATAACTCGGGCCTGTTCTCAGCAGAGAAGAACACAGATATTGCTGTCTGAACCAGTTTCTGGAAACTGTCAATTTGGATCCAAAGGAGATTTATTTGGGTTTCTTTATGAGCTAAGCAAGGAGAAATGTAACCAGGGCAAATGTCTAAAAGCAATTTTGCTGAGTAAAGAGGATGGCATAGCTGGCCTGGGAGTTGCACTGTGATCTTTGGCTGAGCTTTGTAAATTGTGACAGCAGCACGTTACCTCCTGGGCAGAGGAGTCACGGCAGAGATGAAACCATTTACTTATGCATAACATACAGTTTTACTTGCTTACTCAGTAATTGGTATGTTATTCCAAAACAGTGGATAAAGTAACCTTGAAAGTCCTGATGAATGCACAAATAAAATAAGCAGGTTTAGCCGGTGTCCTGCAACAGCTTCACCAGGGCTAGTAAAGCTACTAACAGACAAGAATACTGCTGTCAGCGTGTTACTGTGTGCCTGTTAACATCCTCCAGCACTCCTCAGGCTCGTGAAATCCCCCTCTTCAGCAGCAATGTATTCATAGAAAACACTGACCAGTTAGGCATGTGCTTGACATGGACAGTCCCACAGGAAAACCTTTACAATAGCATTGCTCTAGGTCATGGTGCACAGCACATGTACAGCTCTCACAGCCAGAAGAAGGAAGGATGGAAGTTCAGAGGAAGGGGACACCTGCTCTGCCTTCTCATGTGAGTTCTTCAGAGGACAGACAGAACTGGTAGAATTAATGTATTCTGACTGTTCCATTCTGCAATTTGTGCTTCAGCTTAATTTCTGTCCTGCAGTATTTATAAACAGAAACCAATAGAAAAGAACATATTTGACAGCAGCTTGATTTTGTTAGAGTTTTCACTTTAAAGCTGAAATAAACCTGGACTGCAGAAGACACGAGTGTCCCCTGTCATCTCCCCAGCCATGTGTGTATGTACAGGTGCATTCCCTTCCCTGCCTGTGTGTGATGTATGTGAAGTTTTAGACCGATTGCATGCATTCAAATTCATGTTATTAAAAGATGTAATATATAATGCAATTGTTAACTCTCACTTTGGAATGAGTTAAGGTACTTCCTTAAACAACGTGTCTATGTTACTTTTCACCTTTTAGCTATGCCAATGTCTCTCTGAAAAAGAAATTTTCTCTTACAACTGATATTCATGTTAATCAATTTTAAATATAGAAAATAAACCTTAATCATCATCATCCATGATTTTTTCATACTAAAACTGTGTACAAAATTGGACAGAGTTAATGTATGTGTCATGTTAAAGGTGACCATCCCTGACAAATATTTTAAAAAGATGTTGTGACTCTTTGTAATCCTTCCTTCTGCTGCATTTTAAAAGCTCAAATACAATTATTTAAAAAAGCAAAAACTGTCTCCAAATTTTTCCCATAACAGTGGTGAAGATATGTTCTTCTCTGCTTTTGCAGGTGCTACTCAGTTGGGAACCTTGGCTGTTAGAGGTGATAATAAGGGCTGTGGTCTAAAATCTTACACAAAGGCACCATAAAATATTAGTTTATCACTGGATTAAATCAGGTATTTGAGAAAATAAACCAATGAACAGAACATAGACAAGTTTACAGACTCAGCCCCAAGAATTTACAGGCTGCCTAGAAGCTTCTCTCCTTTTTCATTGCTTAGTCCTAAAGGTCCTCTGAAGCTGTAATTTCTCCAGCTTTCCAGACACCTGAATTTTCAAGGCTAGACAAGAAGTAAGTATCTCATGCAGAAAACAAAGACATTTCTGAGGGAAAAATAATCTTCAAAGCCACAGAAGTCAAGGCCTTTGCTGAACCATAGTAAGAACAAAAAGAAATTGAGAAAAGCAGTTCTTCCCTTTCAGAGGTCGCAGGCCATGTCCTGTGAGTGTCACTGAACTTCAACCTTAAGTTAAACCATGGATTAGAGAAGGCAGTTGACCTGCTGGGGAGAGGAATGCTGTGACTCAGGATCAGGTTTCCTAGAACTATGGTGGAGAGTATCTTCCTGGAGAGCTCATGAGTTTGCTCAAGGCAGATATTTAGCCTCAAGCCAAAGACAGCGCTTGAACACAAGCACATCAAACCTCCTGGCTGCTGGAAGGCCTGGGATTGATGTCCCTGGGACATGAGGAGATGACTGTGACCCACCAGTGAGATGAGCCAGGACAAAATGCAGATCATGTAGATTGACTAGGGTGTGGAGCAGGATAGGCTTGTACTCAGAAGCATTGGAAAGGAAAAAAATTGTTTTAGGTTAGGAGAGTGAAGGAGCAGAGGAAATGCAGCAACAGCAGCAAAAAATATGCTTTTTGGTCTTAAGTTGAAAATATATGCCAACAGTGGGGTTTTAGCTATGCCTTTTTCCTTAAGGACAATGTGCTAAATATCCTTGATTAATTAACTACTTGCCCATAGAAACTCAGTGAAAACTTCAGAATCATTTCAAAGTGATTTTTATTCTTTCCTAGTCTCCTTCACTGCTGCCCCTTAGTTCCCCTGTTTCCACCAAAGACCTGGAGGGACACAGAACCAATCAAGGGACCAAGATTTCACACCAAGCTGTACAGTAGCTGGGGCTGCAGGGTGGAAGGCGAGGATGGCTTAAAACTGTGCTGCATGCCAGCGGCTTGGCTCACATTGCACCAGGATTATTGTCTCTACATGCAGTGAAAAGGGCTGTTGAAAATCTGAAGCATGATGTCATGCCAAAAATTTGTGCTTGTTGGGTTTTTTTGTTTGTCATGAAAAATGTGACATGACTTTTCCATTCCCACAATTATTTTCTATGGGAAAGTCCTTATCTGCAATAAATAAGGCCCAGCATTTTGAGTTTTCCTCACTGCATATTTATTTTTCTTGCATTCTTCTAGTTTGCTATTTAATTTCTGTTTTACTACAACAAAAAGCCATGATAAAGCTGTTAGTGGAAATACTGCAGACTTTTTTAGAAGACAGATATATTGATGAGTACTGTAAAAACATACATATATGTTCCTGTCTTCCTGTAATTTTTATAGTTATCTGAATGGGTTTTGCATTTGCTCTCTCTGACTTCCATGACTTCAGGTTTGTACTTTTTAAAAATAAACTTTTCTTTTTCCTGTTTCACATCTGTCGAATGTTACTTTTTAGATTCTTTAGAAATATAAGGAGAAGATGAAAATTTCTCCATATGCTAGGACCCAACAGACCATCATATTGGTTCCATGATTCCATGCTTTCAAAAATAAGAGTTTTATGTTTTATGTCATTGGATAATGGACCAGGACAATATTCTTCTATTCTTCAAGTATAAATAATACCAATAGAGTGTAAATAGTGTTACTTGCAGCTAAGAGAGAAACTTAAACCCCCATTGATAGATCAAACCAGTAATGTAAAGAAGACTTACACCTCCAATAGGTCCTAGCCCTGGTTTCCAAGACACTTACCTATCTTTCTGTAGTTGGAGGGTATATTAGTTCTTGTAACTGTGAAAGATATACAAATGAAGTCTCAACTATGACAGAGATTATTTCTTACATGATTATGTTGTATCACCCCTATATAGCGACAGATCACCATGGACTGGGTTTTACGAGATTTCAAACCTTGCCCAACTTTGATGTCAACCAGCAAATACAGGAGGAAAGGCACTGGATGGAGCAAGGTATGGACTGAGACTGGCTGGGGTGGGTATCTTTAATTTTCACAAAATAAATTTATGAATACTGACAACTTTCTGCTGAAAACAAGCACTTCCAGAACAAAAATCTTGCAGCTTTACATGGGAAAGAAATCACACTTACAATTGATGCTGGATTTTGAAGGAATTCAAGACCTCTTTTAGGACTGCATTGTATAAGCAAGCCTTCAGCTTCAAAAACCTGTCTATTGTACAAAAAATACTTCATATTCATGCAATTTATGCTAATGTAACAAGAAACTGAATGTGGTTGTAATAAGGTCAAATGCCTTTAAAAAAATAAAAGGATTCTGTTCTATGGCAACGCTCTTGCTAACAGTTTCCAAATTAGATTTACATAACAATCTTTCTTTCCAGACTGCTGGTCCTACAAATCAAGCTGCGACACTTCTGGTTGAGCTTTGTTCTGCAAGCATTCTGGAACAGTAATTTCATTGTCAGTTTTGGGGCTGCAGGAGCATAATTAGGTTTTTACAGCCAAAGACACATCCACATGTCTCTATGGGAAATTAGGTGAAGGGAAGTGCTGGGTAGAGCTAAACTTGTGAGAAGTCAGCTCAGAAATGCTGAAGCAAGACTCCATAGCTCTGTAGACACATAGTATAATGGAAATAGGTTTTCCTGTAGTTACAACTATGGTATTACTAAATGGTAATGAAATGCTCTCATAGGCCATGAAGAATAAACATTTTCATTCCTACTGTGCCCTTCAGGAAAGTTCTTCCTGGGTCAGAGGAGCTGCACTAGTGCTGCTTCAATGAGACAAGGCAAGCACTTCTTGCTGACATTTCAAAGAACTACTGTGTACTGGCATCTCAGAGGGAAATTGGCCTGAGGCCAACCAGTTATGTCTACACATGCTTCATATTAGCAGCCGAACATCCTCTTCTTTTTAAAATTCTTTCATGTGTTTTTCCTGGAGCATCCCAGCTCTGGAGGAGGAACATCACCTGCCCATGTTTGCTGCAGTAGGACCCTGACTTGCACTGCAACATCTACATACTCTGGAGATAAAAATCCAAGGCCTGAGGGTTTGGTGACCACTGTGCTATAAAATCAGAACTCTCACACCAACGGAATCTCACAAAAGCAGAACTGGTGCCTGAGTTGTGAGGCAAAGAAGGGAGCTCATGGGATGTGGATGGGTACCACCTCTGGCAGGGTATGGCCAGCGTTGCCTTTGGGGCTCGCCTGAGGGCACATGCAGTGCAATTCTCCCCTTCACCTGGTGGGCGACTGTTCATCCTCTTGTTCAGTGAAAACGAGAGCAACCTGATACATGTAAGCTGAAGAGGACAGCCTCTTACTGCATTTGACTGACCCTGGGCAATCTGAGTGTCACTGTTTCCTTAACGTAACAAGAACAAACTCATCAGTGTATGTCTGCGTGTGTCTGTGCCAGGGATTATACAGGGCTAGGTATACAAAGCTGGCTGGAGAGGGCAAGGCAAACACTTCCACAGGCTATCTGTGTTTCTAGGTCATCACTAGACCATGAATGTCTAAATGAGAACAACAAAGTAAATATAGCAACCCAAATTCAAGTCATCTTCTTTTCTGCATCCTTAAAAGAACTTGTTTATCTCTCGAGCTCATAACTCCTAGAAACAAGTCCCTGAATGCTAAATGTAGCTACCTAGGCAACAGGGTATGACGCAGATACTCAACACAACTCAAGCCTTGCCTTTCTCAGTTTTTTTCAGTGTGTTGGCCATTCTATATTCAGAGGTAAGATAATAAATATTATTACTGTACAGACAGTCTATAGCAAAGGATAGGGGAAGAACATGACACAAGGGTTCTTGCTTTCTGAAGTATCACACAGTTTGGTGAGAAACCTCACCTCAGAATTAGGCTGGCTCATGCTTTCTGGACAAGGGCACCAGTTTTTCTGTCTCATCTGTTGGGTGGCTAAAGACATCAACATTATTTCCATCTTGGAAAAGGTTTCAGCTGCCAGGGAAAACACTCCATGGTTATTCATCACTTTTGATTAAAGACTTGACCAGATGCAGTCCTGCTATCAACTGAAGAGAGCTATTAAAGCAAATTTCTGTTGCTGTGCCTCAGCTGTACCTAATGGCCCAGCCATGGCAGGACCAAGCCCACTGTGTCCTCGCAGCACAAAAACCACCTGCCACTCGGCAGCGTTAGCTGAACAGATGAGATAGTTCACTCCCAGCAGTGCAAAATGTAAGGGGAATAATGAATTGCTTCCCAAGGAAAGCAGTAGCTGGCCATTGAATAGCTACTGAACCAGTGATCTGGTTTTCATTTGACTTTAGTCCTGCGGGTTTTCTCCCATTGAGTTAAGTGAAGCATCCCCACACAAACATAGAACAGTTTAATTTTTCTGCTTCCGGGCACCATCAGCCTTGGCAATCCCAACTTACAGTCAAACCCAGTTAATTTTTCTGTTGATTATTGCTTTGCCAGACAAACAATCAATACTAGAACTGTGCAGACTTTGTATAACCTCTATAAACCCAGTTTTCAATTGACAAACAGGTGTCTGCATACATTTCTCAGAGTTGCGACCTTACAGAAGTGTTCTGTATTCCTCCCTTTTGCATTTATACATGAGCTCAATTAATTTGTGAGAGCTTAGATCCAAAACGTAGAGAAAATGTGTTTCTGGTGAAGTATCCTCCAATAAGTGTGTGACTCAGAGCTACTGATAAGAGGATTCCCTGGAAGCTGTGCTCCCTGAAGTACTAATTACCATCTGCGCTAGCTTAAGTATCAGCCTTTCAGCCTAAACAAACAGGGCTCAAGCCCCTCGGTGTGCCAGGCACGGTGGGGGTCTCTGGACAAACGAGCCAGGGTGCAGTTATAGGGAGCAAATGGAAAACTGGCTGTGGAGAGCACACAGAGCCATTTAAAACCGCAACTTTTCTACTTTGTGTAGTGGACAATAGGGCGCTTGTCAGAGCTGAGGTCTCTTGGAGGGGTTCCTAAGTTGAGTTGCACCTACATAATAAATACAGTGATGAAAGGTCCTTCTTACAGAGCCTGCGATCTTTGTTTTTCACAAGTAGACAGTTGTTAAAGAAGTGCAGAGACCTGCTAAGCACCTGATTACTAGTGATAGCAGCAATGTAGCTGCTTGGTTTCAAGGAAGATTTAAGGCCACTGCCAGAAGCCTTAAAAAACAGCAAAGCAAAATAACCAAAAACCCCCAAACATGGGTGTTACTAGACTAGGCACCACTAAGGGGTACAGGAGCAGATGTAACTCTATGGGGCAGAGGGGTACAAATGTGTTTGGTGAAACCAGGGAAGGATTTTGGAGCGAGGGATCCCACCCAGGAGAAACTCCAGTCAGTTCCATGGCTGCTCCTGTGGGAAGTGGGACAGGAGGGTGGAGATGAGAAACATCCTTCCCACGCGAGCTGCAGCCCCTGCTTGATGAGGTGGTGCTAAACAGCTTTCAGGGATGTTTCAGGAAAATCTCATTTCACCCCGGTGTGAGACTGAAATGCCATTAAAAATATAAGGAGAAATGCTGGTGCAGGTGAGGAGTCGAGGTGCATGTAGAGGAGAGAGAAGGAGCAGGGATGGATGCTCTGTGCTCCAAGCTGGGGTTGGGGGCAGCTTTCAGGGATCTGGGGGCTGCAAAGACCAAAGGTTGAAAAATGCAGGTGTGCACACACAAATCCCTATACTGGAAACCAGTTTGATCCATATTTTTTTGGACAGGAATGTATCAAGAGGAGCCAAAACAGAACCGAGCAGTAACAAGAAGACCAATCAAAACATACACTTGGAGAGTGGCTCTTCTCTTACTGAACCTGCTGGCTGCAGGCAACGCTGGGGTCTAACAGCAATGCTGGGCTCTAGCAAACAGGGGAGAAATGTTAACTGGGCAGTCTTTACGGCTGACAATTAGCATAACAAACAGCAGCCTAACACATCTGCCATCTGGCCACTGCTGAGTGTTCTGTAAAAAATGTTAGTCATGAAGAAATTAATTTGGGAGTGGTAAATTATGTTGTATTAAATAGCAAACTACATTCTGCAGCATCACATACCACTGAAAAATCCACCAGGGCCTTCATTTCCTTCTAAGACACAAAAAAGCAGCTCCTCTTTAACATCACCTATCTCTTTAGTCTTTATTATCTCCAAGCTGCATTAACCATCTTGTGTTAGTTTGCATGATTCCCCTGCTCACATCCACCAGCCTTGTCTTAGGAGGTTGCTTCCCCAAACCAGCATTTTTTTAGAAAACTCCAGAATTGTGGGCCCTCAGAAAGGCTTATTCCAGGCTGGGACTTGTTCCTGGGGGAATGGCAAGGCAGTGAGAGGTGTAGCCTAATTCTGCTGCTTTGCCCTTTATAACCAAAGGTGTGTTGGTGCACTGCTGACAGTGTGGGATAGCTGTTCTAATCCACAGGCAACTCAACTGGTGGCAATCACTCAGGAGAAAGCAAAGGGGAATCCTTAATCTGTGGACTATCTCGGATATTACATGGGATGATCCTGAAGCATATGAAATTCTTCAATTCATTTTTCATTGTGGAACAATGGACGAGATTTCTCTTCCTACCCCGCATAACCTATTTCTGTGATAAACTCAGCTTCATATTCCTGCATTATTGTCCTATGAAGTTTCACCCAGAACTAAGGGCTGCTTGCAAGGGAATATGCAGCTGCTGAACAACAGGCCTCCCAGGCAAATTATAGAAGAGCCATCATAGAATTGTGGGCGACTGAAATCCCCAGTTGCTTTTAAAAAGTTCCATGTGCTTTTAGTCCCCTACTTCAGTGCCAATGTACCAACATAGAACACTTATTTTACTGTTTTTATTTTAGTATTTTTATTTTATTTCCTTTTTCAAATGAAACAATTTATTTCTTCCCATATGAGACTATTTTCCTTGTGGGGAGCAGAAAGCAGCTAGAGTAACCAAGAGGCAAAGAGAAAAATGGCCTTTGCCTGTAAATTAGTTTTCACTGGCTCCTTTGTTCCCAAGGGCCACAGACTTGATTGTGGGTTAGGAAGAAATACAGCAATTTTGGATTGTGCATGGATAAAACAGTTATCCTCATATGTCATCATACATTACAATCCTGTGGATATGAATTTGTGGAGGCAAAGTTCAGCAGATCTGGCAAATAACTTATAGTGTAAAAAGATCATCTTTATTAAGGAGCATCATCATGTGGACAGGAGAATTAGGGCTAATAAACCCTGGTGATTTATAGGTTACCACAACAGTCAGCACTGAAGGAGGCAGCAGACTTGGCTTTATGAGCTTCCCAAAGCACTGGGATATCTGGTAAGTAGATAGGGAGTATTTTTGGTGTGCTGCTACTGCTTTCCTTCTAGCAGACCTCACCCTGATGTAACTAACTGGCCAACTCACAATGTTGTGTGTGCAGCTGTGGACACTTTGGCTGTGCTGAGCTGCCAGGGACATGCTCTGCCGAGGTGGGGGCGGAGCTGGGAAGGGCTTACCCCGTGGGCCAGGCAGTGCCCTCAGATACTGCTGTGTTCTGACGAAATAACTCCAAAGTACTGCATCAGGACACAAACTTGATGCTTTAAGCAGGAACTCTTGCTTTGCAATTCTGTGCTCTTATAGATTAGTAACCAGTTGTAATTACCAACAACTGATACAGAAAGATATCTTTACAGTGTAATTGGAAAAACAAAGACTTCATGTCCTTCTACAATAAAACCAATGACTGTGTATGGTAAAGCCATTCAAATGCACCTATTCCTTCTAAGGCCAGAGAAACACAGTGGGTAAGAAAAGATGACACCATTGCAGATAGCATAAGTTCCTGAGGATGAGGGTCTACATGGCCCTGATGTCTCTGCTTATGGTCATTTTCACTGCTGTTATGTGGATACAAGGGTAGGTGTTCTACAGACAGGGGAACTGCATTTTCATTGTGAAACTGCTAAAGATATGGAGAATTAAGAAAGGAAGAAAGAAGAAACTCCTTGTGCCACTGAAAGCAGGTACTGCTCTGTACCATGTTCAAAGCACTGCAGAAAGTGGTGGAAAGAGTTCTGCCATGAAGAGGTGAAGGAAAGAGTATGGATGAAGCAAAGACTGCTTGCTGCACCACAGAGATAGAATCTCCTTCCCTACTGAAAGAAAACTGCTTGGGCTTCATGGAACAGGACATCCAAAACAAACAAACAAAAAAATAATCCACAAACATGATGGTCCATAAATTCCTTTTAAAAATCTTTTTAATGAAGAAATAATTCCATTCCAAAATATAGACACACAATTAAATAGTTTAATCACTTCAAAATATAACATGTCCCCAGTAGGTTCCAACACACACACACAAACAATACTTAACAGCAATACAAAAACCCCATACAATAGTAGTTCTGTTACAATACCAATGAATAACATGACATCTTTAGTGTCTCTGTATCTGTCTCAAGTGGTGTCAAGTACAGTAGTTTTAAAAATGTCTTACAGTTAGTAGCCTCAAGGTGTAAGTCTTCATACTTTTTTTTTTTTGGTTCAAAGGTAAAAATGCCCTTTTGTCTTCAGGACACAGTGGAGTGCTTGTTGTTCACAGCTCCGTCTGCTGAATTGAACCAATGTGATTACAGCAACCCGAGGTTGCAATATTTACAAGGTCTATCTACAGTAATTGCCAAGAACCAATAAGGATGGGAGAAAATGATGACTGAAAGTAAAGGTGGACACACTTATGATAAATCATGATGCAACAATTTGGCTCATGCATATAAGAAAATACATATTATATCACAACAAAGGCCACACACCTTTTTATGCAGTTTAGTTAACATTACTACTTACAGACAACCCATTCTCCACCTTCGCTTTGGACATTCAAGGACCCTATACATCTTCACATCCCTGTCTCCTGATTCCAAACCACTGGTTTTCCCCCAGTGACAGTAAAACCACCCAGAGTTTTGACTGCTGTGGTGGGCCGTTGGTAGTTAAGAAAAGGGCCATGCCTGGGACCTCTTCTGTAACTCCGTTTTAATGACCGCAAACCACAAGCAAAATAATATTCAACAAACAAAGATCAGCTGGGTGAAAATGCAGCCAGACTAACAGTTGGAAAATGCTTAAAATAGACATTTGGAGAGCTAAGTAAGAGGTGCTTCAGCTCAGAACTCCAGGGCATAAGGGACCCAGAATTCCAACTCTAAGGGATCACCTAGTTGACACCAGCCTAAAAGAAAGGTGCTTGATTAGTCAACTTTAGTCTTTACTCCTAGTTCAGAAGCTCTTGCAATGGATTTAGTCTACTGCATCTATTTTAAGTACAGTGATAATGAGCACGCAGACATAAAGATGATGAGAAGGATCTATTACTCTGACTACAGTTAAACATGACATGGGTAGAATTAACCAGCCATTGCATGTAGCTGTGTTCTAGCTAGTCTTCTCCCTGTTCAGGAAATGCTTGCCTGGAATCCTGAGCTGACAGCAATGTCTACAGGTTCACTGGAGTAGCTTAAAACATGGAGTGCTAGGCACTAGTGGAGGCTAACCCATTCCTGAGAGGAGGTCGGAGGAGGGGCCAGTGGAGGATATGGTGCCTGCCTTGCCAGGATGGCACATACCCTAGAAGAAAAGACCAGTGATTGTAAAAATGAAAAGCTTACATGAAGGTATCTGGAACCCTTAGTATGCATTTGGGGTCTGACACCAAGCCCAGATATGCAAGGAGATGTGGACAAGAGATCTGCATACGCAATAAAAAGATACGAAAGTGAAAAATGTCAGCAGCTCTTTCATACAGATACTCATTACTTGACACATAGTGCCCAGGGAAGCAGCCACAAGCCTGGAGAGGGCATGCAAACAAGTGGACTTATTGAGTCAAGCTACATAGCAATCTCCTGTAAATACAGCAGTGCACATCCACTTCACCATGAAAGCAAGGACAGACAAACCATGTTCACCTGCTTTAGATGGGTATCACATCACTTGCTGTAGGCAAACTGTGCTGGTGTGAAATATCTGTATGAAACACCACTGTTTTCAGGGCTATTAGCCAGTGTCACTTCAGGTCAGCCAGGTACTGGAAGCCTAATGTTGTATTAGGACAGTAAAATTACCTTGGCACAGAGGTGGTGCTGAGCTCAGACACTGTGCAGCTCAGCAGGACTTGGCTCTGGTTTCTCTGCAGGGCAGTGCTGTGTGCCATAGGGGTGCTACCTTTATTTCTGAGCAGTGTGCTCTGGGGAGCACATTACAGCTGGTTTGTGTCAATCCCTGCTCAGGAATATCTGCAGGATTTTAGTCACAGCAGAGCAAACACTTTTCAGCCAGCAGTCTCACTGCCTAAGTCACAGTGGCCAGGTCAGTCGCCTTTCTCCTGAAATGCCTTGATACTGAAAAAATACTAAACTGGATACACTCAAATTCTGTAACTATATGCCTGTCCTTTTGAAAAAATCCACTGCTCTTCTTGTGCTTTTCACTGATCATTATTTCTCCATCCAGCTCTGAAAGAGTCTCACTACACATTTCCAAGGGAGCATGCAGAACATCTGGTGGCTGGCTAAGGCAGTACACATTTGGAAATCAAAAGAGAACAGTTGCAAGCGCACTTTAAGCCTGTACATTTAAAGCTGAAGGCCTCGAAAATAACATAATGGAGGGGGGCGGGAAGGAGAGGAGGGGCAGAGAGATGGAAAGAGCCGGTTTGTTGAACACATGCCTACTAAAGCTAAAACATCAATGAAACAATACCATGGAGGATTATACGTAACATCAGTCAGTTCAGGGATCTTATGGCACCTGTGGTTTATAAACAGCTTTAGCAACGAGTATTTCAAAACATAGTTCACAGTTTTAAGAAGATCTGTGCTGATTTAAAAACTAGATTCTATATCATTTGAATGTCACCTTTTGAATATGATATCTATTTGGAAAAAAAATATTTACACTAACTTCTATGGCTGATTTGTTAGATTATTTTGAAAGAAACATTCCTAAGTTACATATAGCCCTAAATTACAGACATTTATTTTAATTATTAATTATATTATTATAATTATTATTTTAGTACGTTTTGTATAAGCCTTAATTTAAAGACTTGCAAACAAATTGCAAAGATAGTCTGGTACTTTGTTTTTTGGGCTATTAGATATATACACTCAGGAGTATAATCATTCAGTGTTAAACACATAATTGTCTCTTTTTATTTCGTCTGTGGAAAAGAAATGTACAGTGTATAGTAAACTGATCTACTAAAATCTCAAAGTATTCAGAAATCAAATGTCTATCTATAAACAGTATTGTCATTGTAAACTGAACAAGTTCAATATCATGTGCAAAGGGTTCACGTGAGTTATTGATACCACTGTCCTGTGTAACAGCAGTACGTATGTCAGTCTGTTTGCTTCACCAGTAATGAGCCATGTTACAGAATATGTAGCTAATATAAGTTAGCTTTAAACAAAAGTCTTGTTGTCAAAACACACATCTACAAACTACAATTCTTAGAACAAAAGTACCGTGCTACAGTCCTCAGAACTTAGTTATGTGATTTTTTTGTCAAGAGACGCTGCACCTCTTGGTTCCACTCTTCCGTGAAGTTTGCAGCTGAGTTTTCTTCATCGTCTGTCCGAAAGCAACTCTCCTCATCATCAGTTCTTACGTAGCTTTCGTTGTCTGTCTGACTGCAGCTTCCCTGTTGAGAAACATTTAGGGAAGGTTTTTAAACAGTGCTGGTTTAAGATGCGGCACCTACACAGGCAGAGCAAGTAAAGCTTCTGACTGCTGCTTTATTGAGAGAGAAAAGGACGAGCCGGCCAGTTCCTGTGGTTATCCTTTAAGGAGTTAAAAAAGGGAAGAAGCCATCCTACCTAGGTGAGTCATAGGTATTTGACCTGTAAACAGAAACTTACAGGGTATGTGGGAAGCTGGAAACTTTCCTTTCCATGGGCAAGAAGACGGTTGCCTGCTCTGCCATGGGACCCTGCGGTAACTCAGTTGGCGCTGACACAGATTTGCAGTGTTCCTATTTTCCCTTCCATTTTACTCTTCCAGTTTGCTTTAGGAATAGACTGTTGGTAGGGAAACCATGGATTATTCCCCTTGTGCACACTGTTCAGCCACTCGATTAACAGTCCCTCAGCATCATGAGCATCCCCTCACATATAAATGTCTTGCCTTGGGTATGTTTTACTCTGTCTGAAAACTCCTGTAATTACTTAAATGGATGATTCTGGGTGCTATAGCTCATGAACAGCCTGGTTCACTGGTGCACCAGTTTCTCCTGGTGCTCCTCTGTATCCTGAAGCATCAGTGAGTATCTTAAATTTCTACAGAGGAGGAATCAAAGTTTTAGTTGGTAATGGAAAATCCTTGATATATTACTGCTGCTCTTTCTCAGAACAAAGTCAGGTTCAACAGTCAGGTGATACTGCAAAC
Organism: Pithys albifrons albifrons; assembly: GCF_047495875.1. NCBI lineage: Eukaryota > Metazoa > Chordata > Aves > Passeriformes > Thamnophilidae > Pithys > Pithys albifrons. The sequence goes on from NC_092461.1 coordinate 72,184,773, forward strand.
TTCTGCTTTTGGCACATTTATTGTAAGGTCACTGTTTACACACTTGACCCTTCCAAAGTTAAGTAGCTAATCCCTTTTTCTCTTGAACTACCTCAGAGAGAAAACCAATCTGCATCACATGAGATATGATAATAACAGCATATTACCACACCCTAGGGACAAGAATTTTTTCCTACACAATTCAGGAATAAAATTGGTCTACCACATGAAAGATGAAATGCAAATTATTTTAGCAAAAATAGTTAAATCAAATCTGATAAATAAGAAAGGGCAGGTAGTTTAACTTGCTGCTTCTACTTCCTGACACCATTTGATTGTATTAATTATACAAGCACAAACACGTCCAACCCATTCCTTAAGACCTAAGCATGCCAAATGGTACAATGATCTTAATTTAGTGTCTCCTTGTATCAGGCACTTACAGAAGACAAGCATTAATACTTTGTTGATAAATGGAAAGGAGACCTGCACTGCAAGTCTGATGAGAGTTTCATAAAAAATTTCTGAGGTGTATTTTAAATTATATGTTTTAAAAATCAGACATGCATCTGTACCACTTAAGTCTGCAAACTTACTTGGAAATCTTAATAAAGGAACATTTTGCTCTTCACAGGTCAGCCAAAAACATGAAAATGAAAGGCATGGAAGAGGTCAGTTCTCAGCTGCCCATTTCTACTGAATTGATTTCTACTGAATCAGTTTCAGGGTTATGTAAATCATAGAATCATTTAGGTTGGAAAAGACCTCTAGGATCATTGAGTCCAACTGTTAACTCAGTTCTGCCATGTTCACCACTACACTATGTCCTCAAGTGCCACATCCACAGGCCTTTTAAATACCTCCAGGGATGATGACTCAACAAACCACTTCCCTGTGCAGCCTGCTCCAATGCTTGGCAACTTTTTTGGTGACAAAACCTTTCCTAATATCTAAAAATAGAGGAATATCTCATATTTCTTGATAGTATCATTATAACCTCAAGAGTAACATAAGAGTGGTTTGTGAAACACGGTATGCATTAAGATGTATTGACAGTAATGCTAAGCACTTGAGTTTGCCTCAAATTTTCCAGATAAATGACTTCTCTTTGGTGCAGTGTGGGAAGGGTTATTCTAAATACTCTCAAGGCTTTTCTCTGTTTCACAACTAGCACTGGGATAGAGAGATTTTCATATGAGAAATAAGGAGTACTAATGAACCTCAGAGTTTTAAATTCATTGCCACATTTTAGAAGTTCTAAAATTAATTCCAAGTTAAGACTCATATGATTTGCCATGATAGAAAACTGTTTCTTGACCTTTTCTGTAACTTAATCCACAGGTTCTTTTCTGTCACTTACCATTCAGTGATTTTTCAAAAAAAACATCCCTGTCACTGGCGTAATTTTAGAATTGAATTCACAAAGCTAAAGCTGCTTCTCCCCAGTTAACTTGGTCACAGTTCTTTTACAGCTTTTTTTTACATCTACATGCTAAGAAGAGGAGGACTTAAAGAGAAAAATAAAAAGGAAAACCAAAACATAATGTAGCAGACATTTTTGGAAATTACTGTGCTGTCAGCCTCCTGTTATTTCAAATTGAATGGTCCAGATAATGCTGTTTTTATGTATTTGTTCGGGAAAAAAACAAAAAGAGATCCTGAATCATTTGGTTGTGCTAGTAAAGTATGACTTGTATAAATGAGCAGTTCATCTATGGCCTGCATCCTGCTTCTTCACAGCTGCATCATGGACTTAGGAGGAAAAGCACAAAGAAATTGGGACAGAGATGTCAAGGGAGGATCTGTTAGAAGCTATTTGAGGGGTACTTACACAGATAACAAAGCAAAAATCTTTTTGGCAGTGCTTACAAGCAAAAATCTTCTTGACAGTGCTGAATACGGAAGAAAGACAAATGCATTTTGGGAGGTTCAGCTTTCACATTAGGAGTGCTGGATGTGTAGATCTCATACAATACTGAGACACATGGTGTGACTGTTAACATTATGTTGGAAATTACACAGACTATTCTGAGTTGGAAGGTACCCAAAAGGATCATCGAGTCCAACTCTTAAGTCAATGGCCCATACAGGGGATTGAACAGACAAAATAAAAGCTATGAGGGTGGCACTGCACTGTGGGGGGAAGGCCCAGGGAAGTGGTGAAATTTCCACTTGTGGAGGTTTAAATCTTTGATAGAGACAGCCATCACTGACATGGTCTTGTGTTGGAGCTAGACCTGCATCAGGTGGGAGACTGGACCAAATGACCTCCTGAGGGTCCAGTGAACCAATGCACCTACTCTTCTGTATCTCCTGAGCTCCTGGCATGAAGCCCATGCAAGGAATGAACCACAGTGTGTGAGTTGCTCTGAGTAGCAGCATTTGCGGCCCTAAAGATGAAGACAGGCCAGGGCACAGCTGGGAAATGTGATAACAGGCAGTGGGCACAGCAAATCTGGCACCTACATATCCATCAGCTGTGGGCTAGTAACCTGACCTGTACTCTGGGCTATGGATTCTGTGTCCCATCTTTCCCAAACAGTAAAATGGTGAAGTCCCCAATGCAAAGGACTGAAAATGTCAAATGCATGCTAGCTCTAAAGTATTTCCTTCCCAGAAAAAAAACACCAGTGCAGGGCAATTGTGTCTTCATAGCACTTAAACAATTAATCTGTGCCCTCTGGCTTAGTGAACACCAAGCCTTTCTCACAGTGGTACACTGGGTGGACTGAACTGACCACATCACCTCCCCTTGCCCATGGGTTTTACCACCTGATATTTGGCGATATTCCTAATCTCTGCTGGCAAACATGAAAACAGAGTTTGGGAAAAAAAGGCAAGAGAGAAGAAAAATATGGAAGTGTCACTTAATAAGACTTCTGTCCTGGAAAACCAGCAAAGTTGAATATACAATATTTTTTTAAGAAAGCATTAACATTAAAAGAATTGAGAGGATTTAGGGGCTCTGTGTTGGAAAAAAAAATCCACTTGTTTCAATACAAAACCACTGAGGCACTTTTGCAATGAAAAATGTCACCCACAGCCACCCAAAGCCCCAGATCCCACAATGGTTTTCATTATAAGGTTTTGAGTGAGTGAGAGAGTTTGGAGTGGGAATGGAACTGAGTCTTTAACTGAAATTATTATGCATTTTGGTCAATATAGGGAAAATCTCTGCTAAAAAAATTGAGAATAAAACCTCTAATAAGGCCTCCTCCGTGTACTTGCTCTCAGTGGATGCTTTAGGTCTGATTTTTATTAGCTTTTCACACCCTCCTTTCTCTTAGAATAATGCATATAAATGAATTAGGCATGATGAACTCAAATGTGTGCCAGCACTAAGAAAGAATAGCTTTAGAAAATCTAGGAAATTGTAGATCTCATGGGAACATGTCCACTGCACAAGCTGACAGCAATTGATTGAAAATGACAACTTTTCAACCAGTTTCTGAAATGGAGTATTTCTGCTCCCATTGGCTATTCTTGGCAAAAAACCCAACTGCTACCAAGGGGATTCAGGTAAAATAACATCAAAGTTGGAGGTTCACTTGATGTCAAGATCTGCCTCATGCCTGCTGAAAACAAGCTGAAATTCACTCTGTTACTTTACTAAAAATAAAACAATTACATTTAACATAAAAAGTAAACTGAAAACATGATTAAATTATATTTTATATATTACTGGAATCACTTGCTGTCTTGGGAATTTCTTATACTAGATGTTTGTTCAAAATCAATTTCAGAAAACTGTACATAGCACTTTTAAAAATGCAAATGCAAATAGATTGCAAAAAGCCCTAATCAAATGACACCAAGCTCAGATGAATGCAGAAATGAACAAAACTGTGTGGCTGGCCATCAGTAGCAATATCACTCACATGGAGTTATAATAAACTGATCTCATTTTCCCCACCTTTTTTTATTTTAAATAAGCACAAATAATAGTGTTGTGAGATAAGAAAGTCTGTTGGCTTTCTACCTCATAAGGCCATCTAGGGTCATATGGACTGTATTTGCATCATTATTGACTGAATAATTCCTTACAAATAAATCTCTTCATACAGTTTCTAAGCTTCAAGCAAGAACCCAAGGTAAACAGCAAAAGCACTTTAGATACCATGACTGGTATGAACTATTTTGAAATTATTTTTCCAATACCACGAAATGTTAAGTACCAAATAAAATATACAAGATATGACAGACTTCCATATTCACAAGAAAGTGAATCTTGAGAAAACTAAGGCACACTTACCATGTCTAGATGTATTTATCACAATGCACCATAATAGCGTTTGTTCTTGAGGATGTAGGTGAAATGCCAAGTCCACCTTGAGAGATTCTAGTTACTGTAGAGTTGGGCTTTAACAGCTGGTGGGAATGTTACAGCCTTTGCTACTGGCTGAAAGGCTCTCCTGGGAGCCAAAAAGAATTTCACTATGAAACCCTTCTTTCTTTTTGACATGGTTTCAAAATGTTTGAAAAAGCATCCAGGAGATGAGACAGTAGCCTCAGATCTCTGCTCATTTGAGACAGGATATGTATTTTCAAGAAAGCTGGGCTCTACAGCAATATGTGTTTCCCAAATAACTCCATTAACATTGCTTCCTAACAGAAAAGGAAACTTAACATGGAAATGTCTGAGTTTTATAATTCTAATGAAAAGGAATTTTTTCAACTTATTACTGTAAACTGTAATTAAATTCAGTTATACATAACATTTCCAGTTATGTATAACATAAACATAACATATACAGTTATACACACACGTTGTTGAAAGATCTGTTTTCATGTGACCTCATCTATAACTGACAACTGCAACAAAACAGAATAAAAGAACTTATTTTGTTGGTTGTCAATGTTCAGGAACCTCCATACGGGTCATGTTTTTAAGAAGGCTACTCTGAACATAAATGTAATCTGAGGGGCAAAGTTAGAAGAATTTTTATGAGCAGTTATTTGGTGTTTATAGTACTCTGGGTATTGCAGTTTATTTGCTTTTCACATCCATTTATTCTGCTGTAGTTGCTAGAGATACTGAGACAGATGCTTTAGAAATACCTACTAGCAGTTGCTCTCACAAGGTACACACTTTAACAGCCAAATTTTACTGTCAGCAGAAGATGCAAACCCTTTGAATCAGGGTTAAATTCTAGCATCAAAATTGTCATATAAATAAGGAGGTCTAGCTTTAAACATGGCATACAAAATCTAACAATAGCTCCTGCTAGAGTTGGCACAGGGTAGTTCACTGGTTTTGATTACCTGAACATGACCCTGCTCCCAAGTCATAGCATACATTTGATCATTGACCTGTTTGCCTTTAGTTCTGGCTTTGAGGAAGAGGCTCAGTTTGCAGACCAAACTCAGATCTCTATTCTGATTTCTCCTCCCTTTCTGGCCCTGTTACCCCATGGTTCAGTGCCTCAGCAGGATGGACAGCATTGTCTCATTGCCATCTTCACAGCAGGGCACTCTCCTCAGAAGTCAGAAATGCAGAGCCCACAGCTTCAGATGAGGCAAAAAGGAAATGTGTGGTCTCTCACTTCCTGGGCAAGTGTTCAGAATAACAGGCTACTTGATAAAAATAAATGTTGTATGTCTTCCTGAAGAAAAACAAAACTGCTGAACTTGGCATTAATCTCAGTATTGCAACTGTGAGGTTGGCATGCGTAAGGAACATGATCTGAATACAGGACAGCAGGGAATTTATAGAACTTGCCATGTTTGAATTGCTGGACTGTAGCTAATAGCTGAGGCCCTTGCACTTTGGACTGGGGCATTTTAAACTTCTACAACACACCTGAGGATGCCTCTGTGTTAAGCAGCTGGTATGTTGCTTTCTTTAATGTTTGTCTAATTCCTGTTTCACACATTGGAGTAGTTGTTCAAATCTCACCAGAAATTATTTATTTCAGTTATTCTAGGAAGACTAAAGCATTGAAAGGAATTAAACTCAGGTCTCTTGAAATGTAATCTGATTCCTTATCTTCTGGATAAGGTGTCTCTGTACAGGCTAATATATTTGTCGTCATCTCCAGAGATGAAAAGCCCATGTTCTCACTCTGATGGTTAACAAGCGAAAAAGACAAGAAGGATGGTAGCTAAATGGAAGTCCTCAGGACTAGGAGCACATTTCAATAAATTATTGCTTTAGGGAGATTCCTAGGGATCCCAACACAGGTTAAAAGAAGAAAGAAACAGCATACACACACATACATCCTCACATACTCTCAGGCAGCACAAGGTGCATTGCAACTAAAACACACATTATGAGGATTAATTCCAAACATTCTTCTAAATTATGATAATACTTACTTGAGAGGAGAGAGAGAGGGATATTGCACTCAACTTTGCAAACTGACCTGCAGATAACAAAGGATAGAAAACAAGAAGATGACAAATTAAGCCCGTGAGCAGCCAGGCAGTGTATTACTATGAAGAAAGCCATGCACAAGCCTAGAAATAAAGGGAGCAATTAGAGATCCAGAAAATAAAACCAACGAATACTGTCTCACACAACACATCCAGCAAAAGACAGTAACAAGAACACAACTGGAAGTAGATGTTAGCAGATACACTTGTGCATTAAATGTGGAGGGTTTTGTTCTGATACAGACACTTGTTATTTACAACATGCTTCAAAAACAAAAAGAAGAGAGAAAGAAACCTCCTTTGAGGTCCCCTGTCCCTGATTTCCCTGTGTATCTTGTTTTTTTGCTCCTATTTTAATATCAAATTAGAGTTTAGCATGAAAATCTTGCTTGGAGACAAGATGACACGAAATAACAAGAGTGGGTTTCGACCAAGCACTTTTCATGACATACTACATCTACATATTTCTCTAAATGTGCTGCTTTTACACACAGTGAGACATTTAATAGCATAAAAAATGTTACCAGGTTGTTACTGAAGTTCTGTAACCTTAGTATGAGTTCCTCCTTGCAGATTTTTTCAGCTGAGAATTGCATTATGATAGCTACAGCTTCTGACTCTTTTTGGCAATCCAGATGAATGCAGTGTACTTGTGAGTACAGATAGTAAAATAGCTTGTAATAAATTCCAATGATTTAATGCAAATGAGAATAGTTGACCTGGCCACTGTTCAACAGGTTACCCTAAACAGAAATTTCCCAATTTTCCTTTGCTTTTGCAAGAAGAAAGTTGTGTCTTTATAGAATACTCAGTGATATTTATAGAAAAAGGAATAGAATAGCAAAACACCACAAATAAACAGCAAATTGCTGTGAACAAACCAATGCCAAAGCACATGTTTCAGGAACAACACGTGACTATCCATTCAACTCCTAATCCTTTTAGTAGTCCCTACTAAATACCTTTTCTTGCTTCCTTTAAACTCGTTCCATAATTGGCAGCAGCCATATTGGGAAGAACTTCTCATGCTTTGGGTCTGTGGTTATCGACTAAAAATGGATTCTACTTACAAGTCACTACTGTCAAATCATTGCCTGATAGGAGCTGACAATCTCACAGATAGTAAAGTACATCATGAAATTTCTTTTGGAAAAATGCTGTTAAGCAGATCTTGTCTAGAATGAGGACTTTCTGTTCCCTCAGTGGAATATATTTTTGGGAAAAAAAGGGCTTTTTTTCCCTTTTTTTTGTTCCCCAGGTGGAAACAGTGTAAAACAATGGGGAATAAACTTCACCTGTGTGTAGTCTCAGCTGACCTAAATTCAGAAGTAGTTTTATTCTGATGTTGATGGGGAGAAGATTTCCTCCCCTTCTGTGAATGTTGGTGAACAGCAGAAAAGCTCTGTTTTGACTGAAGCAAGAATAACACCCAGTGACATTGAGTGACATATAAAACTTCTACTGCCCTTATTTGCCGTGCACACACATACTGAATTTTTTTCATGTATAAAATACTGTTGTAACTTGTGAAACTCATGCAACACTATTGCCATATATTGCACTCCTATAATACTGTGATCAAAATACAGTCAAATTGTCTATTGCTCTTTTTCAAGTAAATAGATTTTTTACAAGCAAGAATAACATTTATTATTTGATGCCTGGCGTCTGTGATCATTGACACACACTTTTTTTACAACTGTCAATTACTTTTCTTTATATGAGCAGTAGCTGCTCATTCGGTTCTGAAGTTTATAGGCTGTGATTTTTGCAATTTCTAATCTTGGATAAAAAATTCTGACAAAGCCCCCTACATCATCTGCTGTTGCTTTAGTATATGGTCCATAACAATTCTGCTATTTTTGTCATATCCTTAAAGACCTTTGCAATGAAATGAGTTTTGGCAAGCTACAGTGGGCATGTAGCAGGTCTACATGAACAATAACAACAAAAGGATGCTCACATCAACCTCAAAACTATCTGTATTGATGAGACTCAATCAACTTTTACAAGACTAACATATCTTAGCAGCTTTACAGAAAAAAAAGATTAAAAGAGCAGCCAATCTTTATTACATCGCAAGCTTGTCAGTCCCAGATTATTGTCTCCAAAGTGACTTGACACTTGACAGTAGAGGAAAACCTCCAGAAAAAAAGGCTAGATTTTGTCAGCTCCCAGACACCAGGAATTTAAAGAATTCCTGCCCACAAAGTGATTTTGAACCTCATTTGCATACGACTGATCTCTCAGAACCTGCCTAATCTGTTTTTTTTTAGCCCATTTAATCTTTTGGTCTCTGTTCTGTAGGAGTGAGGTCCAAATTTGAATTGACCACCGTGCGTGAAAAAAGTTATTTTTGCTTGCTTCAGCTCTGCTCCCAAAAACCTGAACTAGTTTTGCCCTCCTACTGATACTACTACCAACTTTATAAAAAGTAATGCATTTTACATTCAGATGATCCAAGTCAGCATAACTTAAAAGTCTGGCAATAATCCATTACACCAGGAAGAAGTGGAGATCATGATGCAGACATGGATATCTACAGAATTCCAGCTCTCTCTGGCATACTTGATTTCCTCAGACTTGAACAAATGGCCCTTGAGCACTTACTCAGGGAGGTGTTTAATAACAAATCCCCAGGCTTCTCTATACCAGATGCTTGTTGAATACTTGGTCCTCTGGGATAAAATTAGTTTCAGACCCTTTTCTGTACTTCCAGATTCTGACAATGACAACAACACACAGACTGCACTTGAGCTTCAGTTCGCACTGCAGAACCCATTATGAATAGTTTTTGATACTGGAGAAAAAATATCTGAAAATATTGAGATGACTTGACTCCACCAACCAGCATCTATGGTACAGGGGAATGAGGTCTAAGTGACTTTGTAGGCACGGGCAGAGAATAAGTTCAGAGGCAATTCTGTCCCACCTGGTACCCTGGTAACTTATGGACTACTGTTGTGTGCCTCAGGCAGTGTGGTCTTGTTGGGTATGCAAAAAGGATGGATGCACATGTGCCTGTTGAGGAGTGCCAACAGTTTTTGGAATGTGGCTGCTCTAGTAACTGAGAAGAGATCACAGCCCAGAACCCAGGACTGGTTAGGTGGCACTGGGTGTCTCACATTGTGCCCTGTTGTCTCTCACTTATGGAGAAATATGGGCAGCTGGTGTCCTTCTCCCACCTGGTATGCCTCATCCTGCAGCTTCTGCTTCAGGTACTCCTCCATTTTCAGTTCGTTCTCCAGCTGGCGGACAGAGTCATTCTCATAGTTTTCGTCATCTGCTCTGACATAGGGGTCTCCATCTTCTGTAACCCTAAAGACAATTATTAATAAATAGCCTCCTGAGATGAATGACATGCAGAGTCAATAAAACTTCCCTTTATTGTAAACTATGAGGAATGTGGGATACTTTTAGTTCAACCACATGCTCCATTGGTTAGTATTTTCCTGGCAGTGGAAAACACTTCTGATACTTCCCCTCTCCAGTGATCTGGCATTGATGAAGTACACCAGAGGGCATATTCTGCTGAAGGCATTTCCCTAAGGAAATGAGTACCAAAAGTTCTGAATAACTTGATACAAAGAAATTGAACTAAAAATAACTAGAAAGATGCCTATTGTCTCTGAAAGGAAGATTCAGGTTCTAAAAATAAATCTCTTTGTTGATCCTTTGAGTTGGTCAATGAAGAGCATTTTGTGTTTTCCGTTCCAAAACTCTTCTTTTTACAGTGAGCTCCAACAGGCCCCTCAGTAAGCAGGGAATTATCATGGAGAACAGCCCTCATGTTGTCTGAGTGTACCAGGCTCGATGTGAGACAGCTCACTCCTGAGGGAATCCTGGATTCTGGCCGTTACTGTTTACAGAGCTCACTGCTATCTAACCATGAAGCAATCCTCACTTGGATTTATGCCTTTTTTTTTGTACTCAAATAGTTGAGAGAATGAGAAAACACTGCATGCTGCACACAGTTTTCAAAAGAAAAAGACTGTGATTAAGAAGGTCGAGCAGGTACCCACATGTCATTGCGGATGGAGCCGGTGGCAGCAGCACTGTGGATGTACCCTGGCTTCCGGGCATGGATCTGTGCGAGGAAAGCCTTCTCAGATGTTGGGGATGGAACCAGGTCATCAAAATGAGTCCGTCCAAATTCAGAATCCACATTGCTTTCTGTCTCACTGCCCACTTCTGTGAAGAAAAAAGTTCCATTTAACTTTCACAGAAGTATTCTTGCCTATTTCTCTCTGCCTTTCCAACTGAAAATGCCACCTCTACAGTGAATAACTGCATATTATTCTACACATATTGGCAAAGCTTACAGTTTTCTTCTTGTGGTGGGACTGAAAACTGAAACTTTCGCTCATCTCAGTTATCAGGTAGGATATTTTAATGAGAATACTACAGACTGCATTTTACGACAGGTCCCCTATGTTCTATACTGAACAAACTTTCTAAAGAGTGAAATCCCACTGCACGTGGAATCAAAAACAAAGTTTTCACTGTATCCAGTTGCACCTCTACATCCATGGCTTTGCAAACTGATGTGTTCCTGAAGCCCTTGCTGAGGAATTTTTTTACTAAAAGCATAAAAAGCTTTAAAGATACATTACACTGCTTTTTGTTAGTTTATATCTTCCTACCTCCCATTTTTTCAAATGCAATGTGGTGATTATCCACTATTGTTAGCTACACTCACCAGAATTTAGTTCTTTTACCAAAGAAGACATGGTGTTGGTGATTGAATCTGCTGCCACCAGCAAATCATTTCTTAGGTTTCGTCTTGCACCTGAAGCAAGAGACAGACAAAGTACAGAGTTATTATTATTCACGTGACATATGTTTTCCTCTTGAAGGCAGTTTTATCCCTACCGAAAGCTGTCATTGTGAAAATTCAGGGTATCAAAGTCCTTACAAGGGACACGTTCTGTGCAGAATGGCCTCATTTACTTATGCTGTATGCAAAAGCAGAAGCCTACCCTCACGCTTCATTTAATCACAATGCCAGATATCTGGAGATTATTCATTGCCATCAAGCTTGCATTTGTGTGGTGACACCAGCAGACCAGGCCTGGAAGATTAAATCCAGCATGAACTCATTTACAGTGCCTGTGGGGGAGGAGGGAAGAAATGAAGTGTTTTCTGTAAGTTCCCACTGCTTTGTTTAATGACACCATTATTGCCAGGTATTTTCCAGATAATTATGGTAAACGTTGAAGAAACACACTTGACCTCATCAAGACTATACAGATTTCTCTTCTCTGCTCTCTCTCATCCTCTCCTGGAGCTCATAGAATTTCTTGTATATTCTGTAGTTTACTGACTCTCTTTTCAGCCCACCCACCTTTTTTTTTTTTTAATAAAGGAAATGCTATTGCCTCTCTAAACAGCCTCAGGCTGCTTTTAAACTCTTTCTAATAATGCATCTAGAAATGCTTCCCAGCTGAACTTGGCAATATACCCTTAACCATCAATCATAAAAGATTCTTGTGAGCATGAAATACTCCTGCCTTAGGAGAGGTCTGTGGGTAATGCATGCTTAACTCCCCCAAATCCAAACATAGATACTATTGTAGTTGAATAATCAATATATCCCACAGAATCTCTAGTCTTCCAAACAGAATTATTTACAGGAATTGGGAGGATTTGACTGCTGCAAATTTTTTAAAACTGGCTGAATGCAAACAATACGTTTTAAAAAGTTCCTCAAATCCCAAAGAGATTTTTTTTCTAATATATCCATTAGCAAATGATTACTGGAATGTAAATTATAGTAGTTAATCTCCCTCATGAACACAGACAGCCACTCCCTCTTCAAAGTCTTCTCACTTTTGTATCTCTGAACTATGGCAAACACTATGAAAGAAACAGAAACAGGAAAGAAAATATCCTTTAACCATGGCTTGTCTGCATTATGTACACATAGGCAGATATCTGTTGGTGCAGCAGAGAATAGAACCATAAAATCTCAGCCCAACCACCCTCACAAAAATGTGACAGAATGGCTGGCTTCAAGTTCTTTGAGTCTTGTTTATTGACCATCACAGAGTCTGATCTTCTCATCTAGAGAATATAGTAAATAATGACACAATGCTAGATATTTATCAAATGCAGTAGTTTTAAAATGTGATCACATAACTTTTTATATTGTTCTTTATCTTGACTAGAACACACTTATCACTTAAAATGCATTTGCCTGGGGCAGCCTTAGTATTGTTTATGGATATTTTATTGTGGACACTACATTACTCCTCTTACTCTTAATTCTGGAGGAAACTGTCCCATAACAGCATAGGGGTTAGCCGTTTATATTCTTGCCTGTCTCGATTTTTTTTCATAGCAGAAAAAAAAAAAAGAATATATCTTGCCTGTTTTCTGTGCCACAGAAAGTAAGATAACAGTCACCTGTTATACTGGGACTAGTAATTTTGCCTATGTTCAATACATGAACTGACTAGCACTTTAGGAGAAAACAATTTCAACCTTGTCTGAAGATACACACAAAGACATAATTTCTATGAAAATCAAAGGGAAGGGTGCATGAGAGTGATGAACTGGGATCTTGGGAACAAACATGCTTCCACTGTAGCAGAGGAACTTCAGAGCTCACATTTAAACTTACACTTAATTTGTACTAGAGAAAGAGAGAAAAAAAATTATTCAAATCAGAATTGCAATTAGGTAAGTATCTTAGGAGAGAGCAGACCTACTTTCTTCAGTATTCAACATAATAATTTGATTTGTGGCCTTAGAAATTCAAAACAGTTTAAAATTTATTGTTACTTGACAAAAGAGTGGAAAGGGGATGGCAGCTTTCTGGAAATGCAAAGGGTTCACCTAGACTTCTAGATGTTCCAATCAGATATAGGGACATGAAATTTACACAGTAAGCATAACCAAACACTGGAACAGAGACTGTGGAAAATGTGTGCCTGGAGCCATCCAGAACTCTACTGGTAAAGGTCCCAAATGGTTTGATCTCACTTTGAAGCCCTTGGAGCAGTAGGACATGCGGACTTACAAAAGCCCTTTCCTCCTGAATTAACTCTATGATTGTATCATCTATTTCTAGCAAAGTCTTTACTGAAAACCAAATACACTGACAATGCAAGACAATTTTCTCTTTAACAGAGCACTGATAACTGCTCTGATGATCTTGATCAAAATTCCCTCACCATAAAATCCAATACCTGGCATCATTGTCCAGTTTTTGCTTACCTGCTCACTTTGACAGCAAAGTTTGATGGCTGACAAAGTTGATTTTCAATGGCAAAACACAGTTGCCGCAGATATTTTTGGTTGTTTTGTTTCCTTGCATGCACCTCTGAAGCTCAAGTTCATTTAGTCAGTAATCACAAGAAATAAAGGTTCTTCAGTCTCCATGTGCCTCAGACAAGCTATGAGACTTACTTTGTGCAAAGGCTTCCTGCACGTCTCCTCCCACTCCGGTCAGAGAGTCCTGAGGTGCGTGGGTTGGGGTGGAGCAGGCAGAGGCAGACCTGATGGGCATTGGAATAGGTCGACTGATAGTGTGGCTGGGTGAGGAACGTGGGGAGCCTGCCCCTTGGGTCTGCAAAACAATCACAAGGGGTTAAACAGGTCTTTGCAAGACCCTGCCTGCTGTCCTTGTTGCCCATCTCTCAGCTTAAAGGCATCATGCTGTTTGCAGATCAGGTGGGTAATGTTAATTATGCTAGAAGAAATATACCAAAGTCAGTTGTTAGTTGACAGCAATGCTTCTGTGTGGAAAAACAGTAAGTAGGAAAATATAAGTCAAGATCTGACTTCCTTTAAGCATGGGAAAATGTCAGGCAGCTAAATTTACAAAAATCCAAGTTAATAGACCTCTCTGCCCTCTCTTCCCTCTTCCATTCCTCCAGTTTGCATGAATGCCAATAAAACATAACCCATTCTGGCTGTGAGAAGGGGAAGGATGCTGGCACCAGTGTGGCTTTCAGCCTGGACAAGGGACTGAAACAGCCCCTTTAATCAGATCAGAGCTGATCACAGCCCTGCCCTCAGCCTCCCTGCAGGACAAGTTCATGGTACATGCCACTTTCCTGTCACATGAAATCTGACACTCACAATAAACAACACAACTTTCTGCTTTTTATTCAGAGCTAGAGAATGATTTAAGCTGCTATTAAATCATATATTTTAAATTATTTGATCTACAGGCCATACTCAGGTCATCCCACAAATCTGTGAGGATAGAGCAATATAAATTCCTGCATGTGTTCAGCTGCTGTAAGTGAAAATGTTTTAACACCAGTCACATAAATGTCATGCTGTCAGCACCTCACAGTTAGGATCACTTAGTGAAATTCAAGCAGACTTTACAAAATAGTAGTTTTTACTAACGCAGCTGGGTGAGTGAGCGATACCAAGAGACATGCTACTCTTCTCATTCACTGCTTAGAACCCCCTAGGAATGTGTGTCCATGTAAGGAAAAACAAATGCTGGAACCCACACCAAACTGCATATGGCTTTTGACTGAAAACCTGTGTTTTAGATGCTAAAGATGGAGGTGGCTTGAGTGCTGTTAAAGGGGAATTGCAACACAAGCCCCTGGTTGTTTACAGTCAAAAGTGACCTGAAGGTTGGTGTTTCCCCCATCCTGGTTTTATTTTGAGAATTCAGGAGGATTTCTTAACTCTTCCTATGGCATTTATTTTGACTCCTGTACTGGTTGCCACTGAAGCCCTGATGTGGTTTGAAAATAAGTTCTAAAAAAGACAACGAGCAGGATGAGTGCAGCATTGCCCTTGAGATTTTTATAAATTGCTCCCTGGACCATAAATAACGTATCAGAATACTAAGCTATTTGTTCTTTTCTCCTATCATCCCTTTCTAAGAGACATTATCCCCAGAAAGACATCAAGGGCAAATTAGGTTTATGAGGAATAAGCACATTACTGATGGAAGAATGGAGGATTTAATACTTGTAATTTCTTTAATGATTGGTTTTAGAACATTTCAATGATGGATGAAAGGCAAGTTGAATATATAAAGGCCAGATGCTCTCCTGTTTCTGGAATCATTGGTACCAATCCAGCAGAAATGTAGATCTCTAGTCCTCCAGAGGCAGGGCACAAAGCAACCTGGAAATGATCCAAGGTGCTTGGAGGTCACACTCCCTGCACATTAGGCAGGTCATCTGAGATCTACAGCTTTCTTCTTTCATGCCCTGATGGAGCCTATTTCATCCTCAGTGAAATTTGTGAAAGAATTTTTGGTTCCCAGCTCCCTGAAAGACGAGTCCTCTTTTTTTACTTGCCTTTTTTCCTTAGCTCTCCTTTGCCTTTGATCTCAGTTCTGGGGAACACCAACAACAGTGGGAACTTTCAGACAAGATGAGGGAAAAAAATGGACAAAATCTGCCTCCTATAGTCAAGTCACACTCAGGAATGAACTTCAGAATAGGCATTTTATTTATTAAAAATAGCAGATGCCCACCAGTATCTCCGGGCTTGAATTTTTCCACGAGAGAAATGTAGAAGCTGCTGCACACCCAGTGCTTACCCTGTGTCTGCTTTGCAGCTATGACTGAGGTGTTGTGTTTATGATCAACAGTGCTCTCTTATCTGTAGCTTTTGATGTTGGAACAAAATGTTAGGGAAGCACATGGAGATGAAACAATTGGAGTCACTCGTCCAGAAAATATCTCCTCACTTTTTATAGTATTTGGGCAGTATCAGAAAGAACTGATGAACAGCAAGTTGAAATACAAGGATATTAGGGAATGCCTAATTTCAGAGAGGTGAACACTAAATATAATTTACTCATCTAGATCCACATCAGCCCAAGTTTGTGGGAATGAAGTGCTCAGGATTGGATTCCTGCATAGTAGTTATCAGGAGAAATATGATTCTTGAAGACTAGAGCTAATGGTCTGAAATCTGCTATGACAGTCAGTAACTACTTCTTGGGAAGCTCAGCAGAGAAATGGAGCACTGAACTGCTCCCAAACCTTGACAGCTCTGCCAGCTGAGAACTAAGGCATGTGGACTGAATGTTATTAATGACTTAAACATTGTCAAAACCACAGAAAGACTTTTGTCTAACCGCAAGGAAGAAACTGCCTGCTGTGACCACCGAAGTTACCCCCTCCCAATGCCTCCTGCCTGGAATTTGGACTGTGACTGGGGACTTGAGATAGGACTATTGTCTAATCATCTCAGGTCTGAGCAGAAGTAAACAGGTCTCAGGGAAGAATGTCTCTGTGTTAAGAATCTGCCCTAGCTGAGCTCAGTGGGTGGTGCAGGAGAAGGGTTTTGGGTGTGTGATGGTGAAATCTCAACAAACCAAAGCAATAACACGCCATCCTCCTGGGCAGACCACATACACACATTCATGTGAGAGGCAGATGAGAAGGATCATAAACCATCAAAGATCCCCCAGAGTGCCCCCCTCACTCATTCCTGAGGCCTTCTGCCACCAGAGGACTGCACGTGATCCAAGTGAGGCACTAATTCCAGAGTCTGTTACAAGAGACTGCAAAGCTTCCCCCACAAGGGGAGGTGCTGGGCATCTTCTGAAGGTATATTCAGCCTTTGGACTCTGTTTTTTGGGAGACCCTCACCACCAAGAAAACCAAAAGAACAGGATCAATAGAATGCTGCTGGGTTCTATGGAGTGGTGATACATTTTCTATTTTAATCTCTCTCTGTCACTCTGTTTCTTCTCTCTCAACTCTCCTCCTTTTTCTTATTTCTTTCTATCTCCCTTTCTCTGCCTCACATTTACCACTGAATAAAACCCATACTATTGACTTTGGCATCTGGTCTTATTTGCACCTTCATTCAGGCAGAGGCATTTCTAATAATTTTAATAACTGGATCATAACAGCATGATGAAAGGGGAGCTATCACAGCCACCATGGATATTTGAATCACTTCAACTTCTGTGTTGTATATACTTGGTTGCAGCTATCAACATTCTCCTGCCTTTCAGGAAAACTCCCATGTATTTTATTTAATTCACCATCCCTAGGCAAACCGCTATGGCTTTTAAGTTAATTCTTGCGAGACAGGAAAGGTTTTCCCACTACCAAGTGTCATGCATGTTTAGGATAAAATGCTTGAAACGAGAACCGACTTTATAGGAACTTTAGCCCACTGCTCCCTCTGCCGGGACTGAACTGGGATGACATACGGGGAAAGCGTACTTCACAGCCTCATCAAACAACGGGGATGTGAGAACTCATTATCCTTTCTCAAGGAAGGGCAGTAGAGAAATAGGTAGTTTATAACCATTAGATGAATTGCCAAGGTGCTCATTCCGATTGAATTCCTCCAGAAATTAATTTAATCCTGTTTCTCTCAACAGATCATGAAATGGCATAGCATAATGGGGATCATTAAAGGTAAATGGTGAAAGTAATTCTTTAGCATCATCACCTGGTATTCAGCCAGGCTATTACTCTAAGCAGGAAAAAAAATGCATAAAAATATCTCGTAACAGCCTGAAAATGTGCTTTGACTTATACTGTCCAGTGAATATTTTATACGGTTGGGAAACTCCTGTCACATTGGAAACTTCTCTTTTGTGAATGGAGTATCTTTTAATACTGAAGAATCAAAAAAGACAGCCTTTACATGGAAGTGATATTTGGTTAGCTTTATTTTTTTTTTGTAGATTGATGCTCTACAAAAGTTATCCAGTGTTAGTTTTATGAAGGTGAGCATTACCTACAAACTCTGCACTCCCTACCACAGACAGAACACATCAGACTTGTGACTGTACTTTTGCTGATAAAAGACATGTGTGTTTTGTTAAAGTGAAACATTTTTATTGAACTTATAAATCAAACTGCTATCTGAAAAGTGCTTTCTTTTTAAGCCTAATATACTTCCAAGATCCATTACAATACTAAAAAGCTCCAAAACAAATCTCTTAATATTTACTACTAGTATTATAGATACTTTCTCTTTCTGCTTTAGGTTGCAGAAACTATTTATTCTCCTAAAGACTCATGGCACTGTTAGTATCAGTGCTGACTTTTAAAGATGGGCACACTGTGCCCTGACTTTTTCTGGGTAAAATGGGATGTCAAACTCATTGCTCTGGTCTAATTTAAGCTCAGTTCTGTTTTTCTTGAAGTTCAAAATTTCTCATGACATTTTCAAAATTTTATCTATGGTAGAAGTGTTCTTTAATCCACCCATGTTATAGGTTGATTTCACCACATTTGACGGGTGGCTTCAATACCTTGCATGTTTTTACTTAGAGAGTGGGAAAAAGATCAAGACTCCTTGTAGCCATGACTCACTTGCTAGAGGACTATGATATTTAGTTGTGAAAATTGCTCCAAGATATTTCAAAATAAGGTGGGAAAGAATTGCAAAATATTAATTTTGGTCAAAAGAACACACACACTTCTCAAGCAGAGGAAAATAAATCACAAGAACACAATCACATTTAAGAGTTAGTGAGGCCTGCAATAAGCAGGTAACCTACTACCTGTTTCAATTCTTCTTCCTAGAGAAAAAGAGGATCAGCACACAAGATTAGCCAGGATGTAGGTACAGAACAGAAAACAAAGTCAAATTTGGAGTATAGAGTTAAAGGTACAGTCAAAGTAGTTGAGGGTATGTGACCTGGTTAAGGTCCCCTCTCTGCACACTTTGAAACACCAGAACAGTGCAAAGCGTGCAGAAAGCTGCTATCATTTCTTACCCAAATTCTTTTTGTCAGTGTACTGACATCAGGCAGCCCTCACTGCTAGCTGTAGCACTGTAGAATTTCACAGGTAGAGTAAAAGGTTTCCTGCCTAATCCAGCTCCCAAAAATACGCTGGCTACTTGGTGGGCTCTGCTGCTTAGGTGCCACCAATTCCTGCACTGTGGCTGCAGAAGCCTGTGTCTGAGGAGATGCAAGTGACATAAGGGGTCAAAGTAATCCTTTAATGCAAAATATGTGTTGTTAAATGGATTTCAGTGAAATTCCTTCTGCTCTTATCAGAGCCATATTTGACCCAAGTTGCCCTGAATTTCCATGCACTCATTTGATCTGGCATGGCCAAAACCAAAACAGACTCCTACACTATTCAGAGCATTTCTTCCAATGTGAATTTCTGACATCATCTACTGAGGTGCATCAGGTAAAATAGGGCTGGATTCTGCAAATAAAGACACATTTTCCAATTTACCCTAGTCTTTAAAAAGGCACATGCTTTTTGATATCTTCATTTTTAACTGAGATCCTTTGTTGAGGCATGTTTCAGCTGTTTAATGAGGCCATGTTTCTGTACTAATGAAAATGACTAAGTGTTGCAAGGGAAGCAACTCCAAGCTGAGGGAATTAGATGTGGTTGTCAAACGTGGTTATCTGACAGAACCAGCAACTGAATGGGCACAGTTAAAGGAACTAGCAAAGTGATTCTATACAGTCAGCTGGAGTAGGTAATACTGTACAGTGCTGAAGCTTTTTTCTCATAGCTAATAGTAATTTTATATGTTGATTTGTTTCTTTTCTTATTCTTACTCCATTTAGCAGTAAGTGACAATGATGATGCAGTGTTGCTACAGGAACATCATTGTCTGAACATAATTTGAAACCCCTCAATTGAAAGACCAAGGCAAAAAATAAAAAGGGATGGAAACAAAGCCAAATTTTGTAGGTAGAAACAGTCAAGTACTGCAGAGTTCTGCACATACACCTCTTCCCTCTTCTCTCTTGCTTCACTCTATCTGTTCTCCTTGGTAGTATCAGATGGAGCTCCTTACCTTCAGCAGTTTCATGAGGCCTTCTAACTGAACCATAAGCTCCCTCCGGCTTTCCTGGAGAGCAGACATCCTCTGCTCCAGCTCATCCTTCCGCTGTCTGAGAAACAAGCAGAGCTGATCAGTGCTTAACCCTCACAGTATCAACAGCTTTTAACTGCATCATTTTCCCAGCCCTACTATGAGGTACATGCCTATAGACTAGAGCAAAGCTGTATGAATTCAGCATAGTGCTTAGAAATGGGGCTACGTGAAGACTAGTGAGTTCCCTCATACTGAGAATCCTCATGGGACTGAATACAGTGATTAGGGAAAAGAGAGACACTGACATAGACACTTCTTCAAAGAATAAATGAGATTTGAACAGATTTGTGTTATATTCCCCTGTGGAAATACTGGCAATTTTTGTCTTTGGAACTCTCTAGTCAATAACCTCACTAGCTGTCAGGAGAAATTAAAGCCATGCCCTGAAGGACAGGAAATTACAGCAGGGGCACTGAACACAGAGAGATATGAGAGAAGCGAAGACAGTTCAGAAATTCACACAGAAAATCACCATGATCTGCTTTTGTTTCTAATTTTTTTCCTGAAAGCAAGAGTAGGACTATCACATAGTGGAGATATAACTGTTTGAAATTAGCTCTTTGGACTTGGAGTCCAGTGCTGGTCCCATGACTGTGTGAATACTGAGCTTCTCCAAGTGTGACAGGCACTCTGTGCCCCCACAAGTGTGAACGGCTTTGACTCTGCACAGCTCCACTGCACAGGATGGGGGATTAGCACTTGCACATGCCCAATCACTAAATTTTGTGAGAGGCCCACACCTAAAAGCAAAATAGAAGTGTTGCCTCCAGGAATCTATGATGTAATTAACAAGATTGCTGTAAAAAATACACGTATTAGGTATATTTTATACACTGTGTTGCAAATAATATAAAAACCTGTATGTTGCTAGCTGTCTGCTACCTACAAAATATGACAATTTAATCCTAAATGGAAAAGTACCATAGCCAACAAGACTTAGGTAAATTTCCTGTATTTAGAGAAATACAAACCCCTGATTTTGAGCCTTCTCTTTAAGTGAGCAGCTACTGATACAAGTAAGCAACACTGATTTCTACAGGACTGCTCATGTGTGCCATCTCTCAGCCATATAACAGGATAATATAGTAACACTGCCAGGTTGCATTTTCCTTTCTGAAGGATTCATCTGTTTTCTGTTACAAAATGCATGTGCTGGCTATTCTTTTCTGTGCATGTAATGGTTGGAAATGCTATGAACTGTACAAAGGCAGTGGAGTTTAAGAAACTGCTAATAAAAGTAAGGTCCATGTATTTCAAAGTGGTATGTCCTAGCTCAGACCTCTGCTAGGTTTTAGGTTCCTTCCACAGAAGGATCTAGCATCTAAGCAGTGTGCACTGTACAGACTGCTCCTCAGAAGTTTTTCTCCTGCTGTACTCCAGAGCAAGTTGTTGGAAGTAATGGGTTTTCCAACATGTCTCCAAGACAGTACTGGTAATGGGAGGGAATGTTGTGTTCAGAACCTCATTTCAGTGACTTTGCAACACTACAACAACTAGTGAAAGATGCTGAGACAGGTACCCACAACATAATTTACAGATTCCAGCATTTCTTAATATGATAAGAACTAAATTGCCCTACTGCTCTAAGTGCTTCAAGCTCAAAAAATCTGTGGGGTAACAGACATAAATCAGGGCTGCTATTGAGTCCTGCTGTTTTACATGTAAGAACAGCCTTGTGCCATCGTAATTGTCTGAGAATTTGAGGCCGAAATTCCCCAGTAAGTCAAAAGTCAGATTTTTGCCTTTCAAATGGTCAACATTTTAGAAGGCATGCAAAGCAGTTCAGACCCACAGATTAAAAGTTATTTTATGACTCTTGATACTTCTATTAAATCAGAGGAAATATAACTGAGGAACTCAGCCTCACTGCCCAAGGGATATCCCATGTCAGGAAATTAAAATAAGGATATTATGCTTTAATATGTGTATCAAAATTGGAGACAGGGAAAAATTAAGCAGTCAATCCACTAACCTTGCACATTTATTTATTTATTTATTTGTTAAGTATAATGAAATTTATTTGTCAACTACATAGAAAGCTAATCTCCTAAACATGCCGAAAATAGACTTTAGGTTTGATGCACAAGAGCTACATTATTGCTATATTTTGTAGAGTACACATTTTCATCAAAGTCAGTTCTATATCTCTCACAGAATGTCACTTGCCTGTAGATCTCTAGAAGTAATTACATACTAAAATCACTCATACAAATGAAGAAGCTAATTTATCCTCAGCTCAGAAAGCAAATGTAATTATTTGTGAATCAGAAAATATTTTATTGTGGAAAACTCCATAATAAAACTATGAAGTATGTCTAAAGAAAAAAATTTAGCACAATTTCTTACAGTAATTTCTTTTGGGTATGAATGAGAGCACCGAAATATTACTTATGTGAGGAGTGGCTAAGTGGCCAACAGTGTTCTTCAGCTTTCTCATGAGAGAACTGATCCTTGGAGACAGAGCAATCCAGCATTGTGTCACTGGAAAGAAAGTGCTTACTCTCAAGTCTCTATTCACGTGAAGCATTTTGATTAGCTCCTATTGGATTCTCTGTCTGACTCTCACAACATGAATTTCAGGACTTTCAGAGAGCCTATGGATCTGGGCCAATGACAACTGTACTTCTTCAATGTGATATCCATGGCAATTAGTAAATCCATGTAGAGTATTGTAATTAACATGCAGATGCATCAATATGAATGATTTTAGCTTGGTGGGATGATTGGAAGAACAAACCTCTAAATCTTCAGCTGCTGCAGATAACATTACTCCTCACCTTCCATGTGATAAGGAGGATCACTCTGCAGCCTGCTTTTGCACCATAAAGAGAACTGACCTCTCCTTAGAGTTCAACACATTGTGGGGGATTTCCAAAATTAACACCTAATTCTGGCTCTATTTTCATGTAGCTCTGTATTTTCTTCAGCATAAATGAGAAATCTTTGTAAAGGTGTTTGTTCTGACAAAACATTTTCCCCATATAAGTAATGGAATTTGGAAAGGGCTGTGGCCTAAGGGCCTAACTCTACAAACACTAATGCACATGCTTAATTTAATGTACATGAGTAATATGTGAGATTCCTCATGCATGCAGTTTAAAGCATAAGCTTAATTACTTCTAGGACAACAGGCTGCACCAAAAATGGAATCAAAATACATATAGGTTTCCTTATTTTAAAAAAGGCCCTCAAAATGTAAGCACGGCTTCTCTCTTATTGAGAATGACTGGTTGGCCTGTGTCATGGCTGGAGGTTTCACTGCTCTGGACTTACCTCAGCAGCCGGAGCTCCGCAAGGAGAGTGGGATTTTGTTGTGCCTTCTCTGGTGTGGGCTGAGACGCTTGCTCGTGTTCAAGTCGCAGCCTCTGGATCTCCTGTAGGATTTCTCTTGGGGAGGAGAATAAACAGAAGACTGCAAGTCACAAGAGGAGCAAAAGTATGACTGTATGTAGCTTTTCCTATGCAGATAAAATGACTGGGCTGCAACTAACCAAAGGAGCCCTCAGCAATGGGAGCCGAGCTCTGGATGCTTTTTCAAATAAACTCTTTGGATTTTGCCATAAAGTGAAATATTTCTTCAAGACCCCCAAAAATCAGAGGTAGACATGAAATAGCTCTAAGTTTAAATGAATTGTTCCCTTCTTATTCTTCACTATTAACATTTTAAGTACCTCAGCAACTTAACAAAAATTAAAATGACCTTTCTGGCCCTTCTTAAGTATCAGAGAAAATATTTAGCACTTAAAAAATAGTGTTAGTGTAAGTAGATATGTGAGAGCAGTAAACAATGCACAGAGAAGCAATTTAATAGGTCTTGTTACGACTGGCTTGTCAGCCCTGGAGTGCTGTCAAAAGGCTAATACAAAGCTTCACAGCAGAAGTTAGAAACCTTTGTGAATTTTGTCTCTTCTTCACAATGTGCTGGACAGCAGACGGTCAAGAGGCAGCCTTGAACTATGAAAGACAAATTGAGACTGGAGCTGGTGGTGCTCATTACACAGTGACAGAAGGCAGTGAAGAGTTTGGAATAGGAAACCATCTGGTCTGGGCTGGCCTCTATTTTACAGTTCAGCATTAAAAGCAGAGCTCTGCTGCCATACAGTTCATGGCATCAGGCAGTCTGATACCCAGGGCCAGATTCTCTGCTGTTAACAAATAGGCATTACACCTTTTTGGGTCTGGCTGGCCTATTTCTCCTGGACACTGTCTCTCAGTCTCGGTCGCATCTGCTCCTCCTGTCTCATTTGATCAGCAGCCTGACTTGCTGCTAACCTTTCTGCAAACCTTTCCCAGGCAGACTGTTCTGGAGAGCTTTAATCATCTTTTTCCCAAGTAAAAGCAGGGGAGCATAACATTGCAAGCGTGACTGATCCTTTTATCTTTTCATGTTATAGTGCTGCAGAGGTTCTGACTGAAAGTTAATCTGGTTTTGAAACAGGACAGGCTTTTTTTTAAAATTCTTTACAAACAGCAGCTGCAAGTAGTAAAGTATCAATGATTATATTATGTCATTGAACAGCACACTCATGGAAACACAGAGTGGCTACGGATTTCAAAGCCTTTGTCATATTGTGTGGGTCTTTTTGTGCTCTGTGCTTTTGAGAAGGGGAGATGTGCATGTATAAGCACATTGTACAGGTGTAGGTGGTGAAAAATGCTAAGAAACAAACCAATGTACATAATATATGGGACTGAACAAACCCAGGCACTTTGTGGACGCTTACCGGTTTTTATTTTCAAGCTCTGCAATCAGCTGCCTTTGTTGCTTGTTTGCATCAATGGTGAAGGAGATATCTGATGTCCCTCTCTGCTGACTCTGCTGCTGTTGTAAAACAGAGAAGGCTGCATTAAAAGGGGACTAGCCAGCATGCAAACATGAGTTCAACACAGATCTGTTCTGTGAAATCTGCTTACAGAAAACCCAGTACCAGGCTTGCCTACACTAAAAAAAAGAGCATCCATGTAGTGCTCATATTGGTATGGCTCCATTGCTAGTAAAGCAGAGTAAGTGCTAGAGTAAGACTCAGTGTTTACTATCCTGTCATTCATTGCTTTTCAAGGAGCTTCCTCTGAATCCAGCAATGGCCCTGCTGCAGGCAGTTGCCGTACTACCAACTCTTGATTTTGATGCTACAGAAAAGAGTAATAAATCAAAGTAAAAACCAGCATCTGCCTCCAAAAAGTAGATGTGTTTCCAGTGCAGTGATGTTATGCTCTCTTTGAAACCATGGTTTTGCTTTCAGTTTGAAAGCTGTACTGAGTTTTCAGTCTGGCTGTATGGCCCATTTGGCCAATTTCCTCTATACTCTCTGATGATACTTCAGAAAACATCTTTCCCCAGTCCTTCAGGTACAGAAAAACCTTTTTTCCCCCCAATAAAACAAGTACTTACCAAACTAGGCAGTGCTCACTAAAGACTCATTGAACTATGCTCTCTTTTTGCATGTTCATCAGTAATAACCAGTTCTTGTTTACCTTATTCCCTCCTGTATTTCAGTACTGTAGCGATGACAACACAAAGCAAGACATTTAAAAGTTTCTCAGCTATCAAAGAGATCCATTTATTTCTAACCCCAACCTGAAAGAATCAGACATTTGAAAATACTCTGCTGAGTTACAGCTGTGATATGAGTGTTCCTCACCATAAAAAGCCCTGTGAAGTGTAACCTTGGAGCCCTATTTTATATGATGCTAGGCATTTTCTTCTCCAGGAGGTGGACCCTCAAAAAGGATGAAGATATGTATCAATAGCCTAACAAATCTAACAAAGATTAGGACTTTCTGTGGGAAAAGGGTAGTATATTTTGCCTGTAACCACATACTATTTTTTCTGCCATTTTCCTGTTAACTCCTCAACCACAGGGAAGCAGAACAGTGCATAAAGGCAAAATGATACATGCTGGTGGACTTCATGACTGATATAGGAGGAATCTTTACCCTGAATGCCCACTGTTATTACTACATTTTGTTCCACAAAATTCAGAATGACCATCAGCAAAGCTTTTAAAATTTTCACTGTGCTGCTGCTGTGGTGCCACTCTTGTGCTCGGAAAGATTTCTGTATACAGAAACCTTCTCTTTTCCTTCTGTCTCTTTTGTTCAAAGAGCACACATGGATGGCAACAAGAAATTCAGTATTATTCAAACCAGCTCTATTTATACTCTTTCCTAAGTTTTGCCCCATATCAAGGACACATTATACATAACTGATTTCAATCCAGTTTTTACTCAGAGACATTATTGGAAAATCTTGTTCCCATAAAGAATTACTGTCCTTCAGGAATCATCACCTACAGTTGCCTTAAATCTGAAACACTGTGTCACACCTCTGGAAGAGACTGATTTGGGCTTGGCTGGCACAGCCAGGAGCACCCTTCTCTTCCCAGGTAGCTGCAAGTAGTGTGAAATCTTCTGTGACAGAGGGGGCAGCAGATTCGACTTCACTTGGCGTAAGTGTGACTCAGTGTCTGCACGAAGGGTGGTGCCCAATTTCACCCTTTCAATTGACCCCACAGTGTAAATCTCAGTGTGAAAATGTTTCTGGGCACTCCAGACCAGCTGCCTTTCACTTAACCATCATTTCTGGTCCCCTGTTCTACCAAATGGGCTGAGATGGAAAAAAAAGTAACTAGGCTGACCTTATGCATATCATTTAAGATTTTATACTCTTGGATTAGGTTCCTGCTTCATTCTCTCTTGTTTCTGAATGCAGTTAGTAAGGTTTTAGCCTGTCATTACCTTCTATCCTGGGATACAAAGAGCAGAATAATCATTGCTCTGAAATGAAAATGGGAGCCAGAGCTAATGCAGGGGGTCATTACAGTCATCCTGCTGAAGAACATTCTTTAAAATCCTTAGTATTTAGGGCCCTAGTGGCTGCGCTATTTGAACTACGAAGTCAAATGGATTTGCCACCCATTTTTCCATTGCAGTAAATTATTAACCTCTAACCAAAGCTAGTCCAGACAGTATTTTCTAGTCTTTTCGGAGTTCAAGATGTCAGATTCCCTTTGATGTAATTATTTAAATACCATTGCATTAGTATATAGATTATATGCATTAGTATGTGAATTCTTTGATTTAAATGGACTGCATAAATATGTTATTACTAAGGCATAACAGCCTCTGATGAAAAAGATAGGGAAAAATAATCCATTAGACTGCCAGATGTAATTTTCTGATCTTGCCAAGCCCCTGGAACACAAGAGAGGGAAAGTACCTTCCTTTAATTAAAACACTTACTGATGAAGAAGTTTCTGCTGCCAGCCTTGCTGCATACCTGGCGATCAGCTTATGTTCTTCATCCAGGCGACTTGCGCTGTCGAGCACGCTGCTCAGGGGTGGGGAAGGAGGGAAGACATATTTATACAGGATAAAAATGACCATTGCTGTATTACACCATCATCTCACACCCCCCCAGTACAGACTTTAGAAGCAAAATATCACCAAATTAAGAACCGCAGATGTTAATTGAGCAAAGGAGAGAAGGGGAAGGGTAATTTGCCTGGGAGGATCAGGTCTAGGGTCCAGGTAGCACCTTCCCTTTGTAGAAAACACCAGCAGTCTGCAAGCCCTGGCCAAGGCTGTGCAAGATGCAACTTATAGACTACTCTGTCCAAAAAGAGGTTGGAAGTGGCTAGAACCACCAGTCAGCATTTATGTCATATCTCAGGTTTATCAGATCACCTAGAAGAGTGATTACTTTTTGGACAGTAGAATAGCGGGAACCTCAGTCTTTGTTGAGAAAAACTTCAGAAGCTTTGTCAGATTTGCAACAGAAGACAGTATTTAGGACAGTTTTGCAAGGCACTTACTAAGGCCTCATGGACCACTGTTTAGAACCACTGATTCAGGAATTTATAATCAGACTTTCTGTTTTATTACTGGTCCCTGATATTTGGGAGTAAGACTTCAGGGAATGGCATGATTGATCAAAAAGTGTAAATACTAAACAGCAAATAAACTGAATTCCTTTAAAATATTGCAACATATATCACCACTGATCCCAGACTTGGACTCACTTTAACTTGGAGCCAACTTCTGCTATGAGGATGCAGGAGTCTACCAGCACCAACTGTGATGGACTTTGGTCATATGTGCAGAATATCCAATCAAATCTCTGGTTCAGAAAGTGTAAGAAACTAAAGAGCAAATATGCTTAATTCCTTTACAATATTGCACCTTATTATTTTTTCCTAAAAATATAAAATGCAAATATTTCTCTCAAGTAAATGCCTTTCCAGCTGTCCTTATTTTAAATGGAGGCTATTATTTAGTCAGAAGAGCAGAAAAAAGGTAATATAGTGGGAAGCTTTACTATTTCTAGACGTTTATAAGTTTGCAGAGAACCATCAAAACTAATGAACTGACAAAATCAGAATGCTGAAGAGGACTTAGTTGACCCTGGCTAATCATGGGTTTTAGAATGCTATACTGCAGTACTTCTAGTACACAAGAGAAAAAAATTGAAGTCCCTAAGAAGAGGAGAGAAGAATGCTTTGCTGTACAGAACACAAGACAGCCTGCAGACCATCTCAGACAGGGGCAAGACTGACTTCTTAACCCTTGGCAACTGTATGATGTATTTTTGTCTGAAGGGAGACAGGCACACACCTCTTTGCCCATGGGATTTTCAGGGTATGCAACTGGTTGGTGGTGGATGAGCCTCACATTTTAAAGAAGTGTGCAAAACAAGAATTCTTCTGGGTATGGGATTTTATTCTGATTTCTGCCAGAAATTGGATCTTGAACTTGAAAAGCCTTCCAGAGGAAACTTGTGCTAAAATATCTGCTTTTGAAGAATTCACATCTTTAAAAGAAAAAAGAAGTATTTCTCAAATATTTCTCAGTGAGTTCATGCCCCCGTGTACCTCAGGGGAACTACATTGGGCATCTTTTGGTTGACTTGATTAAATCCTCTGGGATTTAAATGTCGTGTTTGAAAAGGCAGTAGTCAGTGATCCTCTCTGATCATTAAAATAAAGCTGGGTGTCATGCAGATTTGTTATGGCTACTGATGTAAGAGAAAAGAGACAAACATCACCTTTTTCTCACTTGGACAATAATGTGTGAGACCGCAAACATGAAGTTTAGAAAAAGAGTAAAGCTCTGACAAGTGAGATGCAGAGAGGCACTGTGCAAGCAAAGCTTGTGCTGCAGACTGCATGTAAGACTTGTGGAGGTAGATGGACATTGACTTCTTGGTTTTGGTTATTTTGTTACATATGTAGCTTAATTTTATGCTTACTCATATTCTTGTGGGATAACCAGTTTACTTTCTGAAAAGACCCAAGCTAAAGGTATTTTTGTAAATTTATACAGTTCTGCTTCTTACATACTCATGCTTACTGTACTGATACATCATCCAGAGAAAGAAAGGGACAAACAACTCTTGCAGACACATAAAATTATGTAAACCAGGTAGTAACGGTTACTTTCATGAGAGTTTAATTTTTAACTTTACCATAATGACTAAAACATTGTGTCCTCACAGATGGTTGTAAAACCAGTAAGCATTCAGCATCAATTATCCTTGTTACAGCAATGAGCAGCCATGGAATATGGTTCCATTTGTTGGCATAACACAATCTGCACCATAGTTCTGAGATGTGAGCTAATCCCTGAGACAATGTCTGTACTGAATGAACCAAGCCACTGCAGCTTTTTGATTCTTACATGTATCTAATGTATTTGATATGTATTTATACTCAGGTGGATGACATAAAATAGATGTACCCAGTGCACCAGATTTGGTCTATGAATGCCACAAATCACTAGTCCCAAAGCTCTGTAAATTAAATATCAATGTCTGAGATAACTTTAGTTCTGGAATAAATCTATTCCATTTAACCATTAAGCACAGAGATACGCACAGCAGCATTCGCCTTGACTGCCAAGACTTTTATGTCTCAGGAGTTCTGATTTGCCATAATTCACTTCTGTTTTACTTCAGCAACTTCAGGGACAATCATACAGTGATACAGTATGACAATCATACACACAAGCCTTAAACATTATGAATATGTGTGCAGAATTTGGGACCCTCACAAGAAGGATCGGGCAGCCTTTTGAAAGAAAATGAACATTTTGCACACAAATATTCTACTGCTTCTCCTTTTTTCTAACAATGTTAAACAACATTTTGAACACTGCTTCTCCACTAGTGACCATTTCTTTAAAGACTTTATAATTACTAGCAATAGTTGGTCTGGCATCTATCACCATTCAGATGCAGAATGAATATCCAATACTATCACCCATACAATAGGACTTCTATGGTCTCAGGGAGATCCATAAAAAAAGGATCTCAAGACTGCAGACAAAGGAGGAAAAACAGGATAGCCTGTGAGCAAAGGAGTAACACTGGAGGATTTTTGCTTTTTCTCAGGCTTTAGATTTGTCAAACTAGCTTGCTATGCAGTAGGCACCTGAAATAGATGATATGGATGTTCCCTACTGGTCTTAAAACTATGTCACCACTGGTTAGAAAAGTCTCTTGTGGAATTTTGCGATGTGGTCTTCATAATGCACTCATATTCTACAAACCTTCACTTAATAAATACATAGAAAATACAGAAAAATGAAAGGGTAGGTTTCTAAGCCCCAGGGCTGTAAAAACAATGGCCCAACAGCCACACACCAAATGTATTTTGAGGTGTTTAACTGTGACACTTTCAAATTTGTCCTGGCTTTAAGGCACTTTAAATGACGACACATCATCTGAGCCCTCTGCTGTTGTTCATTTGCCATTTAATTTAGAATCACCAAGTCTTTATCACCAAAATGTTAATAATTCTCAGCAATGTAGGTATAATCATAAGAATGAACTCTGTTCAAGGGAGCCAAATGTCTACACATTTCCTCTGTAGCAGTTGGTCACCGAATGCTTTTTCTCTTTTGAGGGAAGATTAGACCAACCTACCTAGCTACAGTTAATTGTTGTGCATAATCTCTTAATAAACATTAAAAAAATTCCATAGAGTAGATGGCACTCCTATAATACAGAAATAGGACTCACCAGTGTACTACACAGTACTACACAGTATAACATAAAAGACCCAGAAAACAGCTTTCTGTGGAATCAAAATAACCTCCTACTTTTACATATTCTATTTTCTTCTGCATGCAAAAAGAAAAAGTCTGAAATATGGGGAATTAATATTCAGTAGTAGGAAAAGTCTCTAACTTACAAAAATGAAAACTATTTGCAGTTAAAAGTTCTTTTTTAGAATCAAACACTAAAGATAAACAAAAGTAAATATCAAATACTAGTTTTACATACTAAACCAGACTTTACAATCAAACTATTCAAAACATCTGGTTAAAGAATACTTTTTCTACCATACAGTTACTATAAACAATGAATGAATTCTTTCTTTTGTTTCTTAATTTGCTATGGAGTACTGGCTTCTAAAAAACCCACAAGTAGTTTATTAGTCTCTGGTAGATGGAAAGGAAAACTTGTACTTTTACTTGCAGTATCAAAGAAATGCAGATGAAAAATAAAGACAAGCAGTTAAAATTAATTAAATTAATTCAAACCCTCCCTAAACCACAAAATAGCTGCACTTAAAAGAGAAAAAAAGTTATACTGTCCTATATTGTACTGATCACTAGCTACTATAAATTAGCATGACTCAATACCTAAAAAATCCAAATCTAGTTTTGCTTTGAAATGTTACTATATAGTTCTTAAGGTAATTTTATGTATTATGCTCACAAAGTATTTCTGTGGGGGGGTTTTGCAGATAAAGCTCCAGCTACAATCATTCATTTCATCTTTGGCTGCCAGAAGCACTTGAAAATATGTGATGGGACATCTGGGTAGACACAGGTGGTATTTTGCAGGCAGATTCAACAGCAGAGCTGGCCACCTGCAGTCTCCCCTACATCAGAAGCTACCTGGTTATGGTTAACTACATGCCTTACTCAGGTTAGCTAATCTTTTTAAGACACAGGGTGAAATAAGTTGAATTCAGTATCATCCTAACACAGTTGTGTGGGTTTTGAGCAAACCCCACCCAGCCACTTTGGGGCATGGGCTTTGCCTGAAGATGCCAACCCAGACTATATGAGATACAGCAGTTGAGCCTCCTGCAGAGGCCTCACCTACCTCTACTAGAAACTGGCTTTACACAGGAGTTTCAGGATGGCAAGACTTCGTTTGTTCTTCTTGTCTTTACCAAAACATAACTATTTAATTTCTCTACCAGCAGTCTCAACTACCTAAGCAGTAAATGACAATGCAGCAGGGTCTGACACGTGACTAAGACTGCTGTCCCTCTTGGGTATGTTTCTGTCAAAACCTAATTAAACATATAACCGTGATTGTTTCTCATCAGGATGCTGTGACTGCAGTGATTTAGTGTCAGTAATCAAATGTTATGTACTATGCTTTGCATCAGTTATTTAAATGATTAGGCCATTATCAGTCACTCTCCA
Organism: Pithys albifrons albifrons; assembly: GCF_047495875.1. Taxonomy (NCBI): domain Eukaryota; kingdom Metazoa; phylum Chordata; class Aves; order Passeriformes; family Thamnophilidae; genus Pithys; species Pithys albifrons. The sequence continues at coordinate 72,217,374 of NC_092461.1, forward strand.
TTCATTCCTCAAACCCAACACTTGATGGATGTTATGGCACATGATTTGAATGCACATATTTCACAGAATCATGTAATCAACTAGGCTGGAAAAGACCTTTGAGAAAATTGAGTCCAGCCTATGACCTAATACCACCTTGTCAACTAGACCATGGCACTAAGTGCCACATCCAGTCTTTTCTTAAACAACTCTAGGGATGGTGACTCTACCACCTCTGTGGGCAGTCCATTCCAATGACAAATCACTCTCTCTGTGAAGAACTTCTTCCTAATGTCTAACCTAAACCTCCTCTGGCGCAGCTTAAAGACTGTGTCCTCTTGTCCTACTGCTGGTGGCCTGGGAGTAGAGGCGGATACCCACCTGGCTACAACCTCCTTTCAGGCAATTTTAGAGAGTGATGAGGTCCCCTCTCAGCCTCCTCACCAGGCAAAACAACCCCAGCTCCCTCAGCCGTTCCCCAGAGGACTTGTGCTCCAGTCCCTTCACCAGCCTTTTTGCCCTTCTTTGGACCCACTCCAGCACCTCAACATCCTTCCTGAACTGAGAGGCATGGCCCTTGAGGTGAAGCCTCATCAGCGTCAAGTACAGGGGAACATTTGGATACAAATGTACTATGGTCAGGATGGCTCAAAACCTTGAGAGAACAGGTTATAATGTACAGAATAAAATTTGGAGGATGGAAATGGTAAAAATTAGGCCAGGCACCCACAAAGAGAACTGGTGCGGAATCAGTGGTCCTCACTGAAGCTAAATAAATCACACATGAGGCATCCAAAATATGCCTGGATAACTAGCCTAGAACCATGTTCATACTTTGTTCGCCTCTTGAACAACTGTATCATGTAAGTCACTTGTGGTAGGCAGCAGCAGATAGTCTTCTCCCTGTTAAAGTTGGCCAAGTGGTAATGTACTCCTGTCCTCCGTCACAGATGGGCAAGGACTGCTCCACGCACATGCTCCCCATAGCTTTCTTTCACAGTCACAGTGTAAATATTCCTCCATAAGCCTGCTTTCTGGAAGTGCTTCTTCAGGAATGAAATTCCCCTTGAAAATGCTTTTGTTTTGAGTAAATGATTTTCATTTTCCTCACTACAAACTAGTTTGCTTTTTTCCCTCTACTAGCACATTCCAGTGGGCAACAGAATAGAGAAACAGATCCGGAACAATGAAGGGAGACTCTTGTTCCACTGGGCATGACAAATTGCTCCCATTTTCAACAGGAGCTACACATAGAAGTGAATTTTGTAAGACTGCAGAGAACCACTGCATTAGCTCTCCCAAAGGAAGTTGCTTGTTGCTTTCTACATAGTAAATGGAGACTTTCTCCTAACCCAGGAAATGTTCTGCAATAGCAGCACAGGAAACTGAACTGAGCAAAACAAACCGCCTGAGCACAGTTTTGCTAGAAATACTGTACAGTTTTCTGCTCGGCATCACATTTTCTAGGGCCATATAACCACACTGCTCACCACCTTGCTGCAAGGTACAGGGCTGCAAAGTCTAGAGTTCTGTTGTACTTGGAGAGGTGAGCCTGCTGCAATGCCACCATCTCCAGTGTCAGGACAGCTGGTGGGTTCAGTAGACAAAGCTCAATAATTGCTCCAGCAGAAACAATGCATTATGTTCAAGACATCCTTGAGTCTGAACGAGATAAGGGAACATTTATATATAAGATTCAAACAATGCAGAAATCAGGCAGACTTTAAAAACAATGCCTGACAAATGTAAAAATCAAAGTGAACTTCTTTCACTAGGTTAACAAGCAAATTATTATGGTCATCATCTTTAATTATGCCCTGTTACCATTTTTTACTTTCAAGGAAGGTGAGGCTACAAATTATGTAGCACCTCAAAAATTAATCCCTTGAAAACACAGATTTGTTAATCATCTCTCTATAAGATTTCTGTACCCCAACCAAACCCTGCACTGCCTAAAGCGCAGGATCCCAAATCAATTTGCACTGCCATTCTCAACTAAGCAATTCTTTGCAATACTTAGTAATACCTTTCTAACATCATATAGAGAAGAGCAGCAGTTGCCACAATCCACCAGCTTTAGGAGGACATACCCCGCATTCATATGCATTCCCTTTAGGTTTGTGCTCATGAAGAGCTGCTTCAGCTTGTAGCTAGGAGGAAGCAGTGAGAGCATTTGGCTGACCAACATCCCTCTCCTGGGTCCCCCAAAGGCGCCAAACCTGCACTAACCGTGCGGGGTTGCTCTGTAGCATGTTGACATACACCCCGATGAGCACATGTTCATCAGCCAGCCTGTCTGCAACATCGAGGCTATACTGTAACCTGAAACAGGGTCGGGGAGCAGAGGGTGCGATCCGGACACACACAGAGATAAACAGAGAAAGCAGGAGCAAGTAAGATTGTGAAATGGGAATTTAGGAATGAATACTTCAGTGGTTTTAGAGAAGAAAAATCCCCCCCCCAAAAAACAACACACCAAGTGCAGAAATTATTTTGTTATTACTGTAGTTTACATATTTAGTGACTTAGGGTGGTAAACATCGTACTTGATGACAGAGCCAGCCTCAGAAATCAATGAGATGCTAGACTGGGCTAGGGACTAGACCTGTACAGAACTATTTATTAAAAAATACAGCAAATAGTTAGGTCAGCATTATTTATTTTAATATACTATGCATTGCATATAAACATTATAGATATGTAACACATACGACTGACATAGTGAATTCACAAGCTAGATTTGCTTGTAAGTATCTAACCAAGACCTCACACATCCAGGTGTACATAAATATATTTAAACATGCCCTGTTTAGCTCACTGGGTTAATTGGTTATCACAATTTTCTCAGGAAAGATGGCTATAGAATACATTAAAAATGGGAGGGATAGGGTAAAAGGTTTTGGTTTAGCTTTATTAGTGCAAGCTACGAACATACTCTCTCTTTAACTTACCCTTTGCCTTTCAAGAAAGCTGGAGCAGCCCTAGACAGCAGTTTGCTCTGCTCTACTTCAGTATTCGTGGAATGAGAGCTAGTTAATAAGACAGGAAAACTAAGAAGGGGATAAACAGTGATGTCTGAAATTCATTACAGAACAGAGTTTGGAGAAACTCATTCAAGTGCCCTGGACTGAATAAAAATATCAATAGAAGCTTTAGAGAAACTTTAGAAAACTTCAGGAAATGCAAAATCAGGAATTACGAATTTTCCCTCCTTCTATCTGAAAGCAAATTATAAAGCCTTCACTACAGAAATGACAAACCAAATGTACTTCTCTCACAAATGGAGAGGTAAAGACTTAGTTCCCAGATGGAGTCCAAGAAAAACACATCTCAAACACCACTTTCAAGCTGGGAAAACTTCACCATAACAGCTAAATTGCTTTTTTCCACTTTTACCATCAGATAGTTTCAATAATCCATGAAAATGTGTTTATTTAGATGCAATGATGGGATACAGCAGTATAATTTTCAGAAGTACTGTTCTTGTGTTGATTTAAAATAAGATACATTTAATCAAACACATTTTTTCCCTAATTACAATATTTAATGAATTGCAGTAACTTTATCTTTCCCAGTGCTTAAATATCCACATTAATGAGCTAACACTGACTAAAAATAGGAGAGATTGAAATGTTAAGTTGTCTCTCTTGTTGCTGCATTTCTGGTTTAAAACACAACAAAGCAAAACAAAATTATATTTTACATTCTTCTTTTCAAAAGTTATTTACCATTATGTTGTACAAATGTGATGCATGATAAATCTGAGCAGATGTGGCTCTGATGGACTGAAGATCAAAACCTTTAATACTGGGATGTGGAGACAAGGAAGGATTTTTGAGTTGAGAAAAAGGTTTTGGAACTGCAGGCAGATTCTGAGGCCTACTAGCAGGTACTAAATTAGTTCTGTGAGAAAAACCAGCAAGCTGGCGAAAACAAAATAAGATAAGAAAGTTTTGGGTCGAGCTGCCCATGGGAGTGTTGAAGAGATAAAATTCTCATGGCAAAGCGAACATCTGACCAGAAAGTGTCACCAATTAAAAGCTGTAATAAAGTTTATGGACACTGTGATTCAACCTATAAGACTTGGCTAATGGTGGGATTTAAGAATATATATTGTGTAATTTGAAGGTAGAGTTAGCTTTTACTTTTACCTATTTTTTCTCTTTTCTTTCTTCATGAAGTGATTTAATAAACTATCTTATGTGTAACACCTGTAAACTGTGCCCTCATTACATTTTTGGCCACCACCACCTACAGCATACTCTCACACTGGGATGAGGCCATTCCCTTCCTTTTTGGAAGGCAAGGTTGGCAGTGGGGTCCTGAAAAGGATGGGACTGAAGGGTGTCCTAAGAACATAAGCCTATTGATTTATAATAAATCTGGAAGATACCTGACTGAAATGCTGTACTGCACAGCAAGGAAAAAGATTTGCTTCACATTTCTCTGCCAACCAGCACGCTACTTAACGCGTTGTGCTTCTCCTGAGGCAATATCCATGCAGATAAACATGCTCCGTAACATCTAGAGGGATATGTTCTCTACACTTTTTCTTCCAAGTTACATAAGGAAAATGCATTCAAGGAGTGTGCCATTTCAGCCATAAATGCACCTTTTGGTTCTTAAAATAAGGATAAATATGTTGCCACAATGGGAAACCAAAAACTCTAGGGCAGATTTTGTGTCTTGGTTTCCAACAGTGCAGTGTGATGCCCCCTCTTCCAACCAGAAGTTCTCTCCTATGCTCCAGAAACAGAATTTAGGGTGGAGAGACAGGCAAGCAAACATTACTCATTGAGCAACTGATACCATGTCTATCAATGTCCCTTTCCTTCTTAGTTGATTAAGGAAACTTGTATCTTCCAAACTCTTGTCACAAATTATGTTTTCTTTGCTTTTCTGATGCTTCACTGTCTCCTCTGTCATACTGGTTAACATATCTGTCCCATGCTGTTGCCCTATTCTGGGTGCAAACCTCCAGGCAGATGTCTCGTCCTCCAGAGAATGAGTTTTAATGGCTTTCCACATGATGTTCCAGGGTCAAAAGCAATCTGACAATTGTACTGCTGACTTTAATTAGTTTGTGGTTCACTGCAACTGCTAGGTCCTCTCTTAAAATACTTCTGCCCATCCAGTTATGCTCCATCTTTTATTTGATTATTTGCTTCCTTGCTACAGCACTTTTTATTTATAATTACTACATTTCCTCTAATTGATTTCAGATCATTTGGAAATCAATTACTACCATCGCAATTGAGCTCATTTTTTTCATTTAGAAACTGCTCTCAAACACTGCTTCGCTTCCCAGAACTGCTTCAACCTTTGTACCATCTACAAATTGCATACACTCTACTGCTCTCATTATGTCACTACACGAAATAGTGCATAGTGTCTGATTTAGGATAGCCTTCAAGAATCCCAGCTGGTATGTCCTCCTCCTAGAATGACAGCAAACTTCTGAAAATGTTATTACTGATTTTCAGTGTTGGTCTTATACTAATTTCCCCATGTCCATATCTTGTCTGGGTACTGGTCATCTGAGACTATGTCAAAAGTTCTTTTAAAGTGAACCTGTATCATATCTGCTGCTTCTGTTCTACCCACTGAACCACTTATCCTGTCAATGAAATAAATTAGTTTGGTTTGACATAAATTGGTTCTTGACAAATCCATGGTTGTTGTTTCTCATTGGTTTATTACCCTCAAGGTGCTTACCAATTCTTTCTTAATTTCAGCATCTTTGGATACCAAGGTTAAGCTGTCTCTTGCATAATCCCTTCAATCTTTGTCCGTTTTCACCTTCAACCCTCCTTCATATGGAAGAGCTGACATTTGTCCCTCTTGTTCTTGCACATCTTCCTACATCCTCCACATATTCCCCAAAATACAATTAATATTTCAGAGATTGTTTTGGCCCCAGTGAGTTTCTAACTGGAACAGATATTTTAAAAATACATTCCTGCTAAAATGGAACAGTTTGTAAGATGTCAAAAAATGCTTCTCCATCAAAATTAAGAGGCAAAACTTCCAACTATGAGATGTCGATAAAGATGTAGGCCTAACAGTTTTGATGCAAATGCTATAGCCTCATTAGTGTCTACCTGGCTACTAAAGAATCAAACATATAAACATTTCCTTTAGCCAAATAGAATATTGCCATGGAAATAAAGATTCTCATCTTGTTCTGCAAACAACATGCAAAGACAACATTCAGTTCAAGTCTACCACACTCTTTAGAGATAGGAACATGGAGAACAGCAGCAACCAGTATGTTTTGCTCCAAAGTTAGTTGTTCAAAATTTAGCCCAGGTAGAATATTCAATTCCTTCAGCTTTCATGTGGAGTTCAAAAAATGCACCAGTCATTCTGATTCAACATTAAGTAAGACTCAATTTCCCCTTGGCTATGGGTATCTGATATCACAGTGCATTCTTTCTATCTACCACAGAATTGCCAAGTTGTTTCAAGTTCAGTAGAATGTGCTGCATCACGTCATTAATTTCAGTTTATTACTTCTTTAGAAGAACTAAAAGTATTATCTGTGAAGGGGAAGCAGACAAAAATGCAAGGAAAAAAATTCTGTTTCATCTTATCTCACCTAAGCTTAATAATTCAATAGCTTAAAGAAAATATTTATTAAGAAAGGGTAGGAGATGGTACCCATTACTATGGCAGCTATATACTTTAAAGCAGCACTGACAGACTGCAGCTGGGAAACAAAAGTATTCCAATAAGGAAGAAAGTATTAATTCAGGGTATAGAGCTATATTCCTCTTGACTGAACAAAAGTTTCTAAAAGGCTCAGTTTGCTTGTTTTTGACATAACATATCCAATTCATTGGGTTTGCAAGGGCATTACCTACTCTGCAGCAACATTCCCTTGTTCTGACACCCTCTAGGCAATCAGAAATTGCAAAAACAAATGAGAGAAAATCCCCTGAATACGAGCTGCAGTAAAAAATTACAGGCCTTGTGCTTTGAATCACATTAGCTGTCAACATAGCAAATGACCATGATTTCGTATCTGGGAGAAGATCACAGACTTTTTTGTTTCTTCTTTTCTAACGTAAGTGCCCTAAAGTTGCTCTTGAGCTTTACAGAGCATATTGTTGATACCAACTTCTACACTGTATATATTTAGAAGAAAGGTGCTTGTAACTGTGAAGCCACCCTCCTCATTAAAGCTCTCTTACGGACTTGGTGGCTCAAACTAAGCCACCAAGAAGAGAAATTTTAAGTGGACTTTGATTCTAAAGCAGCTTGAAGAAGCACTAGGGAAAGCCTGAATCCAACTTTCTTTGAGTTTTGGAATAATTGTGTACCCACTCAAAACCGGTGCTTGAGATGCAATTAAACTGCAAATGGCATATATTGTTCAATCTCCTTTCAGCTATTTCTCAAAATTTGTCACTGTATTTACCAATTATCAAAGATTTTTGCCCTAACAAGATTCTTTTTCTTCCCAGTTAATTTCCAGTTTTCAATCCAAGAATCCAGAAATGTAGATGATACTGTACTGAACCTGCGGGATGCTATCCATTTCCAGCACCAGAACAAGCTGGTGTGCTGAATTCAGCATTTGCTCCTGGAGGGAGAAACTGGTTTGGAGTGGCTACATTCTTACATGAACACAACTGGCTGAAATAAATTCCATGGGAATGCTATGAATGACATTCTCTGCCAATTCTTCTTTGAATAAACATTCTAATTACATAAAACTTTATTTAAAGCTATCTGAAACCTCTGGACTAAATTGCAACACAAATTAAAGTAACCGTAAGTTATCTGCAGTGAAAACAGAGCCAGCAGAGCTTTTAACTTTGATTATGTCCAGCCAGAAATTTTACCCTGGGTTCATACAATTTTTAATATAATATGAATCATGGACTATTTAATATAAAACCAGCGCAACTGCAAACAGAGCTGTCAAAGTTTGTTTCTCTAATGTACAAGAGAATGAGCTTCTACTAATGAGACCTGATTTTCCCAGGGCAATAATAACAGTAAAATCTAAAAGAATGAATGATGACACTGTTATTAGTTTAACACAGATTGAAGACCTTGGCATTTAGCAGAAAAGTACCTTGGTCTCTATAATTCTTACCAAATTATAGTTAATGTTCATGGATTAATAAAAAAAAAAGGCGCTCCACAGTGGAAAAAAAAGGGGGGAAACTGTTATTATCCAGCTGAATATCTCTTTTTTGCAGAATGAAATAGGTTCTTCCTTTACGTCACTGACATGCGACGGAATGCTGGAAAAAGGGTGCAGCAACCAGAGACATGGGTCCAAAATGAATGCTCACTATGTAAATGGGAAGTTTTCATTAGCTACAGCAAGACTTAGATCTCCCTTTCCAGTGGTCATTTTGAAAAGCAAAGCAGAGGAGTCTGGGGAGGGTTATTGGCAAGCAGCACTAACTGCAGAACAGCAACCACCAGCAGTGAGAGCTGTGGAAGAGGCTGGCTGTGAGGTCTGGAGTAATTTCCAGGCTTTTGTGCAAGACTGTTTCATTCCTTTCATTCCTTGGTCAAGAAGACAACAGGCAAGTTATACACTAATGGTGAAACCATAAAGGTGTAGTTTTTTCAGTTTTCAAAAGCAATTTTTCCAGCTTCCACTAGACACATTAATATTAATCCTACATGAAAGGGTAAAATGAAAGACTTGTGCTGCACAGAAGCAAGAGAAGTTGGCAAAGCCCACAGCCAACAGGAAGTCTATTGAAAAGACTAATTAGAGCCACAGAAACCCTCCAGCCCATCCTTAAAGAGTATCTTGAGCAGTTTAGCAGAATCACTAATGATTTAGTGCATGAGCTACAGAACTACTGCGATTAGTAGGTTAGTGCTCTCATACTGACCGTGAATTGTTGTGAAGCTGATTTACATACAGCTTTATAAGAGAATGCTCATCAGCCACAGGACTGGCTGTATTTATACCCCCAAGTAACCTGAATGATTCAAACAATGAAACCTTGTTAATATCTCACAAATTATACAGAGAGCAGGGTGTTCAGAGTGTGTTTGCAACAATAAATACAAATGATTTAAAAAGAATACTGGTCTGACTGTCTGTAGGGTGCTGTTCGTTTTCAATAAAAACACAAATTTATAAGAGATGAAAATAAAAATAATAAGCTGTCAGACACTTAAAATCTCGCTAAGTCAATGAAACAAAAGTTACAAAACTTGTAATATACAAGCAACGTAATTACATATCAAGGTAGAGTTAACTCTAAAAGAGTCAGGATGACTGTTGCGCATGATGGAAACTTTTAACTGTATAAGGATGTCATGCTACCCACTTACAAAGAAGTCTGTGTACTGTGGTTGAGGGGGTTGGTTATTATCTCCTGCTTTCAGGAGATTCTCATGAAGAAGGAGAAAAGGAATTCTAATAGTTCAGGAAGCATGTACGGCTAATCCTGATAGTTCAAGACAGTCATTTACTGAAGATGAGATATTTTTTACATGTAAAGAAAAACAAGCAGCACAGTAGACACTACTGCAGAGTATTAGACATTACTATGATTATTACTGCAGGTCCCTGGCCTAAGGGTCAAAGCACACTTCTGTTGAAGGAGCACAGGGACTTCTTGGGGACAAACAGAAGCAACGGCTATGTTCTTAAGGAGCACTGCTCTTAATGACCTCTGCAGAGGTCATTATCCTGCTTTGCACATAAAACACCACATATGCCAACAACAGAAATTAGTTTGCATTTGTACTCTAACTGTATAAGCAGCAGATTCTGATGTTGGCGGCTACTTTGGGATTAGCTTTCAAAAGGATCTCAGTCACACCCAGAAGCTAGTTGCACTGGGATAACATTGAGAGTTTGCAGTTTACAGCTCCTGGTAACAAAATTCGTAAATCGTAGTAGTCATAAACCATCTTTACTTTGACTTTGCAGTGTACACTGCAGGTTTGGTTTTGGTTTGGATAGTAAAATATGTAGCTACACATACCCAGAGATTGTTTAGTCATGTGGGAAAGCTGAAGCACTGACACATACAGCAGGAACCAAGCAATAAAATGCACCCAAGGAAGACAAGCAGGAAGTTATTTTCCTGTCACCTTGTGCATTGGTAGCTTTGCATAAATTGGGTCAGACAGATAGCAAATGCTACACACATATTTTGGCTGTATAAGTCAAAATACTGTGTCAAAACACACAGAGAGCTGCGATCACCTCCTCTTTGGGATAAACGTTTTTGACGACTCTTCCCTGGTTTGTTTACCGAAGGGTCAGTCTCCATATTCCAAAACTACTCCTCTCTTGTAGCCTTTAATGAATATCAAAATGGTTTAACAGCAGTAAGGATTACTTGCTATGTCTTGCAAGTACAAACACATTTTCTCCTTGTTCATACCCTGTATCTTGCAGTATGATGCAGCCATTCCCAGTAGACCATACCATGTCCCAGTTCCTATTCCCATAGAGCTGCTACAAAATGGCTTCTCACCAATAGCCCATTTTCAGTTCCTAGGGGAGGATGCTGAGGTTGCGTGTGAGCACATTGTAGTGGGTCATACTTGTTCAAACGAGAACTGAAATTCAGAGCTCTGCTGTGAGGAGCTTGGGATACCTCAACTCCAGCTCTCCATTCAGATGTCTAGGTATCAGTCCAAAATAACCAAGGCATTTCTCTGCTCATGTCTCTTAATTTTATTTCGTGAGTGTTTTTTTGTTTGTATTTTTTCCTGTGAGGGAACTGAAAATTGAAACCTCCACCACTATAATTGCTTTAACATAAATAAGGGTAAGAACTCACCTTCTGTTTGCAAAGGGACTTCCTGAGGGAACAGAATGGGAGAAGAGTGTGTCGTTCATGCTGGTTACAGGTCGGGGAGGCCTAGAAGGTAAAATATGCAGTTGCATTAATTTTGCACCAAAACCCCTCCATCAGCAACAGTATTAATGGGGAACAGAATGAGCTTCTTGTTTAAAGCCACATTACTGCTGGAATAGTCTGCTTTATGTAACAATAGTTACAAATTATAGATGCTATGTTTTTAAGCAGAAGTTAATAAAAACACACTGATACTTAGGCCTGGAGGGAAATAATGCTTTTATGCTTTTGTGTGTTCTGAGGTGAGTTTTAACCAATTTGCTTGACTTCCTTCTCCTGCTTTGGGAAAATAACCACTGTGCCACTGTTTCTTTCCAGAGACAGCAGTCCAGGGTGCAGCCGCTGCCTTCACCCAGCCAGGATGAGCACTGGTGGTTGGTTTGCTGTGGCAGCACGGAGCCTATCCCTGGTGCTGAGCTCCAGGCTACCACATCCACAGTCACTACAGGATACCCACAGCACTCAGCGTCCCATAAAATACATGGACAACTAAACTGGTTTAAGAGCAAAGCTTCTTAACTGGTATATCAAACCCTCAAGACAAAATTTAGAATATGCATCGAATTTAAGAGGACCCATTAATAATGATGGTTTTATTATCACTTTATTTCCTGCTTTTACAAAAGAGGAAAGGAAAAGGAATATTTCCTCTGCTTTCTTTTATTGTCTACTCTTAAAAATTCATCTGTGTGTAATTTTTTCTTTTCTATACATTAAGGAGAAATTTCCCCTCCTTAACAGACTTCTTAGGCAACATTGGGCGAAAGATCTAGATGCTCTGGAACAACTACAAAATTTGTTATTAAAATCAGAAGGTTTTCAATCAGATATGAGCAGAACCTGAAGCCACACATAATTCATTCAAATTGCCTAGATTTCAAGTTGGCTAATATCCCCTTTAAGCTCTATGAAATATCTATCTTGCCTTCTGAATTCTGCAGATATGCAAATCAAAATATGGTGGATATCTGCAAAATATTCACTGAGCTCCAACTGTGCAAGAAACCAGCCACCCAAGGTATTAGTAAGAAAGCCAGTACTGCACAGAAGTGAATTATTACTATATATCTTGTTTTAAAACTTGTTAGAAAACAACCATAAATATGGTATTTGACAAATTCAAATGAATTTCTCAGGATGATAATGCCACACTGATTTTAAAAAGTTTAAAACTGTGAATAGAAAGAGGTAGGATTTATCATGTTATTTATTTATATGAAAGCATAGTTTTAGCTTAACTCTGCATCTGCAGAACCACATGAAAACCTCCAGTTCTGGTCAGTCACGAATTTGAGAAGCAGCCCTTTGTCCTCCATGTACTTATGAAGAAGTGTTTAATATTATTTTTCACTGACTTCGTCAGAGCTAGGAAGAGCTCAGGTGGGGCTGTGATCAGAGCCAATCCACTGGAAAGGCGATTGTAGGATGAATCTTCAAATACAGAGCTTTAAAAATATACTTTGAGAGAATATTAAGAAATTAATTTTATTTAATGGGTAAGCAACCGGTATTTTGTTGCCTGGGAATTGTAAACTGGTAATTGACGAAAGTCAAATAGTTCACATCCACTACATGCAACTACTACATTTTTCCTGTTCTGAATGAAGTTACTGGACAATGAACACATTCAAAAACTAATTGGGTTCAGGCTGAAAGATGGGACCAACCCTGTGGAGTGGCTGTGAGGTTCTAAATAGCACAGAAGGGAAAAGAAACTGATTCTCAACATTGCCCCAGAGAGGGAGGGAGAAGGAGTGCTCCCTTGGAAGAGCTTGGGCTCTGCTTTCCTGACTGAGTAGGAAGTGGGCATGGGGCACCCATGGTCTTCAGCAGATCACCAAATACACACTTCAGGTTAATGCCTTCTCCAAGCTTTAACTCAAAATAGGGGTGGATCAGAAAGTTTCTGAGCCCCAAAAGAGCTCTTCCTTTTCAATATCTCTATTCAAGGACAACTGTTTATTTGACTCTGGGCTCTGATAAAAAGCTAAGGATTGGTAATACTGAGATTATTGCATTTTTTCCAAGCTCTTTCTCCAAGAACTGTACTAAAGTAGAAAAATACTCACCAAGTATCTCTTTTGCAAGCAAGAATAAAATGGAAAAGAAATCATTAATTAAATTGTCAGTTTAATATGTTTATGGTCTAAGTAGTACACTGGATATACTCCATTCTTATGACCCTGATTCTGCAAAAACATGAGAGCTTCTATGCATAAAAGGTCATTAATCTGTTTACATATACAGAGTTACTCTTGTGTATAAATGTCTGGCAACTGCAAGGCTTTGCTAAGATTTTGTGATTCTTATATAAAGAAAACTATATTAAACTAATCTGGGTTTTCCCATGGCAAGATTCTTAAGGGTTGATGCCCACTGCCACATTCCTCAGGTTAGCCTAGAATACTAAATGGATGCTCAAATACATACAGTTATGTGATGTTGTAAGACAAGAATAGCAGACTTAATGATAAAGGAAAACTCAGCTACTGACTGTAAATTATTATTTCTAAACTTGTGGAAGGGAGTGATTAAGCTTTCTAATAAAAGTGAGCTGATGATATTCAACTAACTTTCCTCAAGGAGACAGAAAACACTTTATGCTATTGAATATGCGATGTAATAAAAGTATGCTATGGCACAACACATATCCACAGTAATAAATGAAATTAAATAAGAGGAATTTTCCAAAGTGCTCCAGGCTGGCCTAACCTGCCACACACTGATGTCAAAAATACAGTTCCAACAGGCTTAAAATGGAAATGAAGTCAGGCTATTACAGAATGCATTTGAAAAATACCTCCACAATGCACTGATGAAGCCATTTGTCATCTCTGCAGTCTGGAGTTTCTTTAATGTTGCTAATCTTATGTAAAGAAAGGCAAAATGATCCCTCCACCAGTGGGGAGATTTCTACCATCAGAGTTATGGCACCTTGATAACTACTTCTCTAGATGAGGCCTCAGATGTGTTTCTTGCTTATTTGAAAATTCTGTGTGGCATCAGTAAAACACAAAAACCCCATGAAGTCTTTCTATGTGGTGCCACTCAAAGGTGGAAGAATGATCAAAAGGAAAGTCTGTATGGGAGCACTTGTCCCCATTTAAGCCAGAAGCTATGAAAAGGATACTGTTTTGTTGCCAAAATTCTTCCATTTCATGCACATATAAAACCTTTTTTTGTCTGGATTCCTGCCCAGAACTGTTTCTCTCAATTTCCATTATGTTTAAAAATAAAAATCACATCAGCAAGAAGGTATTCGCAATGAGGTTCTGTAGCATATCTCTCCCCTCATTAATTTGTGTGAATTATGCTGTAGATCATGCTACCTCCACAACTTACAGGTTTTTCACTCATGCATCATTATAGCCAATATATATTGCCAAGTTATATTACCGTCAATCTATGAATAAAGAGAAACTCGGCCATAAAACAAAATAGATGGTGGTTTGTTCTCACATCCAATCACTCTAAATTATGTCCATATAGGCAGGAATAAGGGAAGGTGTTAATTTCACAGCAAAGATTTGGATCAGTTCCTACTCAATTATGGTACCTTCCCCCTGCCTTTCCTAAATGAATTTAATCCATTCACAGTAGCCCAATTTTCACTACCCATTATCTTCTCACATATCCCCAGGCCTTCAAGGGCCTCCAGCCAACAGAGAACAGAGGCTTCTCTTTCAGTTTCAAGGTCCCTGCCTATTTCCATTTCCCTTAAGGATGGCCAAAATCTGCCCTGTGAAATTATCACTGACTTGCCAGCAAAGCCAGGCGTTTACACCACACACAGCAGTGCAGTAGCTCAGCATATCCAGCTCTGCATCATTTCTTCCAAAGAACAACATCCTCTCCTTATTCCTCCATAGGGAGGTGCAAGAGTTTTAACTGACAGTTGAGAAAAAGAGGGATTTGGCACCATGTATTTGTCAGAGGACCTTGTCTCTGAAGACCAGAGCACACTCTGACACCTTGAAAAAGTTCTCCTATAACCACACGGGGAGGTCCTTCAGCATGATTTATCCTTAAAATGTGAGGCAGGTTAGGCAAACCTTTCAGGTGTTCCACAGCCCACAGTGGCTGGTTTGCACCTGCCCTTAGATATGCTACATACAAATAATCTGTACTGACAAAAGTAAATATGTATAATAATTAGAGACTGGAGCAGTTCCAGCAGCAAGAAATGCAGATATGCACCATGCAAATACAATTATAGAGCTGCTGCCTGAAATGCTTGAGTCAGGACCCCTGGGAAGATGGTTAAGAAAGATACTTTCTTAAGAAATATACCAGAATAAGAGAGATACTTTAAAGACAGTATTTTTAGAATAAGTGTTCCCACTTAATTTCTTTGTACACTTCTTCCAACAAATGTCTTGATTTTTCCTGAATTCTATGGAAAACTTAATGGTTTTCTCTCTCTCTCTTTTTTTAAGGACCAAGGAGATAAAGGTAAACCAAGCTGATAAAAGAAAAAATCTGAGCAACTGCCACTGTGGATGGTGGACATGCTTTAGAAAAAAAATCCAAAGTGGATAATAATAACAACCCTGCACAAATACATTTTCTCTCTGCTTTGAGTTTCTTGACTCCTGCAGAAACAAAGTAGTTACACAAACTACTATAACAAAAAATAACTTTGCTTTCTCAAAATATCAAAATGTAAAGATAACAGACTCTCTTCAAGTGACTTGGCAGTTCAAGACTCACTTTTTATGCAGACTCATACAATTCTTCAGGGCTGGTTGAAGCCACAGCTCCACTAAAGCCAGAGAGAACTCTGACACAGGTTTCAACAAAACTGGTCTAATTTCACTTTTCTCTGGTGCCTTGTGTCAAGACATCCCTTGAAGATACACTGAAGTTGAGAGTCTCTAGATGACAAAAAACTGATGTTCTCAGCATCAATACATCCCAAAGTGCTGGAACTCTGTGAAATTGCATGGAGATCTCTTGAGGAGAATGGGGCCATATCAATATTGTGTCCCAGTATTTGATTGTATGTAATTTTCCCGGTGACTTTTTGTGAAGTCACACCAGAAGAACATTTTCATACTAAACACCCCTATCAGCAAATTTGCACTTGTGATGTATTGAGCTGGATAAGCCACAGCTGTCTCCTGTTTTGTTCAGAGCTCTAGTATCTACATTTGGTGTAAGCAACTCCTACAACAAAGCTTACTTTGTCTACAGCACACAGATACTTACACAATATGAGCCAGGTTTAGAGGTTTTTCAGGCTGGTCAGGGAACATTGGGTGCAAAGGTTCACGGCTGGAAGCACAGCTTAATGACTTGCTAAGTGCATTAGTTAGCTTCTTAGCAGGTGATTTCTGGGAGGAACAAGGAAGGTAGAGGTAATCTGGACAAGTAAGGTGCATACTGTTTCAGCTATAGGAAGCACAAAACATCAGGAAGCTCTACCAGCCTACATACCTAGGGACTGACATCCCCCTTGGCCCCCTTCCACCCCGAGAGTCTGGTAAGGCAACGACCGCTTCAGTTTGGAGTAAAGATTACTCTTATTTTCAGCAGCCTTTAGAGTAGGCTCTGGGGGTATATCTGTAGGGACAGTTGCCATGGTTTTTTTGCAATGCTGCACTCAGGCAATATTGAACAAAGGACAGCACAGTTAATGTCACCTGGACTGGAGCTGGCTTGTACCTCACCAACGTGGGAGTGCAAGGAAAACAATCCGTATATGCCTGTCCATATAGATACACTGTATGGGACACCATGTATTTCCCAGCCGTAGCCTAGGCACAAGGCTGCCACGTTCTTTCCTCTCACTAGTATTCCCCTCCTCACCTCCAATACCCTGTACTGTTTACCTGCTGTTACAAGCGCCTCTTTCACCTCCTGGGGCCAGTGAGGAATGGGAAATTTGAGACATGGGCACGGCAGGGCATTTTCTGCTTTCTAGTTTTGTTTTGAGGCTCTTAGAGGAGTAAACTCAACTTCCATTCTAAGGAAAGGCTTAGAGATTTATGGTGCCTTTTAGGCTGTATGAGAGATACTGTGAGAATCCAACTGAGCTCTCTGTGATTCAGCTTCTCTGCCAGTTAGAGGTAGTGACTCTTACACTGTCTCCTTCCCCCAAAACACAGTTCTATATGCTGAAAATTTAAAAAAAACTTTTTGGAACTTGACAGGAAGAATATTGTATTTGTTCATACACATCCTGCATTGAATTTTGCCTGTAATCAATGTATTAATGAAATATTTCTATTCCAGAAATCCAACATAAATATGTAAAGTTCAGGCTCTTTCATTATAAATGCAATTTCACTCTGAATTAAGTTGAATTCCACTGCAACCGTAAACACTTTCAATCTGCATGTGGAGCTCGATAGGGATGCATTATGGAGAATGTCAACCAGGTTTGAACAAATGCTAATGCATGCTACAGACAGGCAATTTCAAACTTGAAGCAAAACATTTGTTTCTGACAAGAAAACATTTGAAATCACTAGGCATATAGTCACACTTTTGTCTTCTGCTGAGCAGAAATATGTAAGCTTTCCAATTAATTCCTACCTACAACTACAGCTACCTGGCAACAGCAAAAAATGGTTTTATAGCCCAAATTGCTTTAAGGAGTAGAGTCAGAGCTGTATAGTAGGCACTCTCCTATTCAGAGAGTAAACTCCAGCCATTTGTGTCTATGCAACAAGCAGCAATTAGGACCCATACAAACAATTACAGATCCAGGTCTGCCGGGATACAGTGCAGGGCTGTATGGCTGGCATACAGAGAAAATCACATCAAATTTAACCCTTGAATGTACCATCAAGAGAAAAGCAAATATTTTTAAAGAGTTATGCTTCAGAATTTTATTAAAAATACATTCAAAATACTGTAAAAACATGAGCTGTTGCTACATGCATATATTTATTTTCTTTTTAAACAATGTACTTCTCTAATGTTTGAGATTAGCTAGGATTTTTCTGCTGTTATCTGAAATTAAACCCTGAAGGATTGTGATGCTCTGTGATCAAAGGTTTCTTTTGGGGCTTTGCTCTAGTCTATGGAGAACTTAGGACTGATGCTCTTCAGAGAAAGTTAATGTAGCTGTTGATACTCCTCTTTCAGCTTAGAAAAAAACATTGCATTATTTTGATTAACAACAAAAAACTTGAAGAGTGTTTTTCTCTAACAGTAAACACTACCGTGGATCAGAGTTTGTGACCACACTCAAATCTACAGTGCCAGGACTATCCCAAATGCTACGCATATGCTGCAGCCACTCAACTGAAAATACTGATGAATGAGCATTAAGTATTCATCATTTCATTTACACGTAGCCAAACAGAGCAAGCCAATGACGATTTTACCGTGAGTAAAACGGGAGAAGCTGCCATGAGCCTGGTGCCCTGCTGCCAGCCCCTCCTGCGCTGCCCTCACCGTGGCACACACACATGTCCCAGATCCTCACCTAGAAAAGATCATTACCACCTCCACGCTCTCCTGATGGCTCCCAAGGCTGGACCCTCCCAGACAGGGTCACTAATCCAAACTGGCAGCCTGACTCCAGCAACCCCAGCTCCGGACAGCTGCCCAGAGCTGCGGCCAGGGGCTTCACCGATGGCTGGAGGGCAAAGCAGTCTGCAGCGAGGCGTGAGCCTTCCCTTACCCATGACGTGTACTCTTTCATTTGGTGCTGGTTGCTGTGGGAACCGCTGGCATGGCCCCTCCAGAAGCAGTCTTGACAGAGCTGGTAATTGTGACACTGCTGGCAGCGGTAACGAAACCCCATCATGCTCTCGCTGTGGCAGTAGGAACACTCGACGGGATGGAAGACTGCAGGAGAAAGAAATGCCGAGCCATAAACCAAAACAAAGAAACACCAGGCAAAAGTTTGTGGACAAAGCCCCAAACCAAAGGGTGTTCCCTACTTTGTTAATAGCAATCTGCAGTGTCAGATGCCGTAACAGCTCCGACCCGTGAAAATACCGCAACCTGTGCTGAGCCATGGGCAACACTTCCTACACTGGACACCAAATCCTTCACTTCTGAGCTGAGGTCTGCATATCCTGCTTGCAGCAGCGAAAAGCTGCGTACACTGTCTAACAGAATACATGACAGAGTCCAAAGGAGGGCCACAAAGATGATAACAGGACTGGAGCACCTCTCCTATGAAAGCAGGCTGAGAGAGTCCGGGTTATTCAGCTTGGAGAAGAGAAAGCTCAGAGCACCTTCCAGTAATTAAAGGGGCTAAAGAAAGCTGGAGAGGGATTTCTGACAAGGGCAGTAATCAAGGGCACATAGTGTTAAGACAAGGGGGAATGGCATCAAACCGAAAGAGGGTTTAGATTAGATATAAGGAATAAATTGTTCACCATGAGGATGGTGAGGCACTGAAACAGGTTGCCCAGGGAAGTTGAGGATGTCTCATTCCTGGAAGTGTTCAAGGCCAAGTTGGATGGGGCTTTGAGCAACCTGGTCTAGTGGAAGATGCTCCTGTTCATGGCATTGGGCTTGGAACTAGATGGTCTTTAAGGTGCCTTCCAACCCAAACTATTCTCTGATTCTATGTTAGAAGAAATTCATATGTGAGAAAATCCACTGCACCCTTCAGCTGAGTTCCTGTGCGCAGCTGAATGTTTTGTTGTGCTGTAAGGAGCTGAAGTGATGCACCTTGGAGGAAAAGTCAAACTCCACTGTCTGATTACTGAAAGCACAAAACTATCCTTATACATGGCATTGTCTCTTAATTACTGCTGCCTCATCTGCACAACTGGTGTCATTAGGTACCTACACACAGAATTGAACACTTGTCTTTGGATGCCAATTTTGAAAGCTGGCCATTGAATGGACCTGTGTGGCCCTGTTCTCTGTTCAGAAGCAGACAGTGACAAGGATACAAGTGACTGATCACCCTAAGGCACCAATTGAGATATTTTGGAGCACCTTCCTGGCACCAGTGCTATTTCTATTCCTCTCTTCTCAGTTTACCCCAGGGTACTGAACATCTTCTTGTTCCCAGGCACCTTCTGCTTTCCTGTTTTAAAGTTCAGTCTGGGAGAATTTGTATCAGTGCTGAGTACGTCACGGTTTTAATTTCTTGCCAAAATTTGCAGCAGAATGGGTTAGTGCTGTTAGGAAACAGTGTGAAGCTGGTGAGGGACAGAGATAGATGGCAAGAACTTGAGGAAGACAGGGAAGGTTGCTCTGTAGCTAAAAAGGACTTGGGAACATCACCTTACTCATTTCAGTGTCTTTCACTGGAAGAAGGATTTATTTAGTACAAGAACACATTCCTCTTTCTTTCACCACCAAAAAATGGATGCACACTTCCCTTCCACTAGCCCCATTTTCTTGTTGGAAATACGGTATCATAGAATTATAGAATCATAGAATCGATTGGATTAGAAAAGACCTCCGAGATCATCAAGTTCAACCCTTGGTCCAACCCCAGTCCATTTACTAGATCATGGCACTCAGTGCCATGTCCAATCTCTGTTTAAAAACTTCCAGGGATGGTGAATCCACCACCTCTCTGGGCAGGCCATTCCAACACCTGATTACTCTCTCTGTAAAAATTTTTTTTCTGATATCCAACTTAAATTTCCCCTGGCAGAGCTTAAGCCCGTGCCCCCTTGTCCTATTGCTGACTGCCTGGGAGTATAAATACTTCTACTGCCTAACAGGATGAGTATGTATGACCTTTTCTTCCTTCTGTCCCCCACTTCTTTTTCCAGTGTCCAAAAGCTTCAGTTATGCTTGAGGTAAACCTCACGCGAGCAACAACACAGAAATATTTAACAAGCAAATATTGGCAAAATATTGTGTTGGAAAATTGTTTTAAAAAACTACTAATCTTAATAAATTAATTTTTTTTGGTATAAACTTCGTACATTTTAAAACTTTCTCTTTTTTTCTAGATTTAATGTTGAAACAATGACTACCAGAATCACTGCCTCCTGCTCACCATGAGCAAGAAATGCCATGTTACATGCAGACAAATAAGACAGTAAAAAGGCATTTCTTGCCTCATGGTTTCTTTTTCTATTTAATATTGACAGAGCTGATCCTTCTGGACAGCAGAAGCCATCCTTATTGGAGCTGGGGAACTCCTCCAGAACTACCCAAGGAACTGCACAGTTGTTGGGCTGTGATTTGGTGGTGCACACAGTGAGATGAGATGCACAAGCTTTCTAGCTTTGCCTCTGCACTTGCAGTGGGGCAGCACCTTCTACAGGAATGGTATATGAAGGGTTTGGCTAGAGGACTACATCTGTGAATCTGGAAACTTTTCCCCAGGTGCTCAAGAACTTGGAAGGACACCATCCAGGGACATGCAACATGCACTGGACACTCATCAAATGCGTTGATCATCACGATCCCTTTCTGTCTTAAAATCTGTGATCTATGATCATTATGGCAAAAGACAACCCTCAAGGAGAAAGAGGCATATCACAGTTAAATCGTCATCTTCCACAAAAGCAAAGGATAAGGATGAATCTGGAACATCCCCTTCAGAGTATGTGGTCTGGCAATGTAGGCTTCAGAGGAGATACTTCGTAAGGACCTTTTGGCTGGTATTTTGCACTGCACTGGACATCTCCTGGCAATAATACTGCATGAATGGAAACTGCCAAGCTGTTCCTTCTCTGCTGCCATATGTCATAGCTAATAAAAGTTGTCATCTTAATAGTTTACCACATAGAAGTGTGTGAATGGATCAAGTCCTATGGCTCTTTGCTGACCCAGAGCATAGGAGGAAAGGACATGATCAGGTTAATTTCCTGAGCACAGCAAAATTTAAGCCACATTCCTGGCTGAATGACCAATAGACTCCAAATATTTTACCAGTCACTGTAAGAATAGCACATTGAGTCAATGAACCCAGTATAGTAGCTTCTGCAAACCCATTTACAGAGTGAGAAAATCATCACACAAAAGTTTACTCTTGTAACTGTGTTTTGGCAGTGTCTCTTACTTACCATTTTCAACATTTGCCAGTCGATGCAGCAGTGGTAACCACACTAGACACTGTGGTGGGGGATCAGACATGAGAGTATCCAAGAAAGTGTTTAATGTGACTTTTTTCTGCTCAAACAAGCACACAAACATGCACAAAAAATCAGTAATTAGACATCTCAAAATTATTTTATATTGTCGTTACAGAAACACTTGGGAACAAGTCTCAAACACTGCTTGCCTGAAGCCCTGATTTATTAAAAAGAACAAATGATACTAGTAAAGCTTTTCTGGACTATTTTTA
The DNA here is from genome assembly GCF_047495875.1 of Pithys albifrons albifrons. Lineage (NCBI taxonomy): Eukaryota > Metazoa > Chordata > Aves > Passeriformes > Thamnophilidae > Pithys > Pithys albifrons. Next base: position 72,239,436 of record NC_092461.1, read on the forward strand.
GTTGGTACAATGACATAGCTGATGACTAGCAGTCCTTCTCACAAGGCTGGGTTGGAGACACCTAGCTCCCACTCATTTCCAGGTCCTCTTCTAGAGCCACTGCCTGAAGATGCTTTGTGGTTAAGGGTGGCATTCAACTCTGCCTGTTCCCATGTGTTTTGCATATCACATAACAAGTACAAGGGCATGTAGGGTATCGCTGTGTATGACCAATTTTCAAATGAGAAGTTACTGCAGAGAATGGCTGATGGTACTCCAAAATAGCAAACGAAAAAAATACTGACAAGAGAGTACAAATAAGAAACAAATACAAGGTAAGGACAGATCATCATAGGCAATTTGTTACTGTAATTTAAGAAACTGTGCTTGTTTGAGGAGTGATGGCAACTAGTTATGAGTGAGCCCTAATTGTGGGATGTCTGTTTGCATACACTCAGGGACTGTAACTGTTTCTAAACTCTCCATGCCTTTAAGCATTCAAAGATCTATGCCCCTTTAAATTTCAAAGAGATTTAACCTCTGAAATATCCCTATTGATTTAAAAAAATGCAATCTAGAGTCTTAAGCTTCTTAGGTGTTTGTAAAATGTAATCACAAATCTTAGTTCATTTGTTTTTTCAATCAGCATCTGAGTCTTCCTTAAATAAAATTTAAGATGCAAAAATATTGAGCCCTGTTGAGAATATATGCAGAAATATTTTATAGACATACATATTTAAGTAGTATCGCCATATCCAAAGGGATTGCTAATCTTCATATCTGATTGCATAAGCTATTGCTTTAACTTGCTAAAGAACTGTGGTTACCCCATGAGAAAGCAAAGCAGCAGTTATGCAGTACATGTATCATCTCTGTGTGTTGTGGAATTCTTTTAAGAGCTAAGATTTCCAGATGGAGCATCCGTGCTTCATTTATACACAATGACCACCAGATGTAAATAAAATAATCATTTCGCTTACGCACTGGGTGATCAATGGAAAATATCTCATGCTGTAACAGTCCCAGGACTGAAATATTGCAAGACATTGCAACAGATACAAAGATATCTGTCCCTAGAAGAAAATTCAGGCTAGTATGATAATTGTCTAGATTCTTTAATGAACAGAAATAGTCAGAGTATGAGCTCTTAATCTCACTGGAATACTATGTTTTCCCACAATACCTGCAGTGTGGATGTCCAGTCAACCACCACCATCTGCTTGTATGAATTACCTTCCCAGCCATGGAGAGTGAATAACCACTTCCCAAATGGGCACCCTAGACTGTAGGCATCAGCTCACAGAAAAGAATCTTCCTTTTGGAGATCTGCTGTGAATGCATGGCTTTGCTGACCAAAGCTGCCAGCAAATGTCTGTATTGTCAGGAGAAGAACTGCGAATACAAGGAGGAGAAAAGGGACCTCCAGTGCTCCATTCTGTGGAGCTGAGTAGCATTAGGTCTTCCCTCTGCTCTTGAAGGGATGTACACATCCAGTCTAAACAAGCAAATAGACGGAGAGACAAGAACAGCTCTTCCACATAGCAGGAGGCTTTTGAACGCATCTATAACTTAAAACTCGATTTGCACCAAATAAAGCAACTTAGCTTTGATGACAGCTTTATGGCCAAACTGCTCTGGTGATCACTATTTTATGGATTAGAGAGAGCAGTGTCCCTTAAAAGGACACCATCACAGCAATTTCCATACATTTTCCTCCTGCAGTTTTCTTTCAGCTGCTGGGAAAGTTGAAACTGAAAGCTGCTTCCTAAATATATGCTACATACAGATGGACTCTAGGTTTGTGGAATAACACTTAAGACAAGTGCTAAGAAAATGAAGTTAGTGTGTATCTATCTTTTCAGTTTGGGTTAAAAAAGAGAATTTTTTAGAAGTGTTTTTTACAATAATAACAGCACAGTTTAATGTACACATTATACATAACATCACATCAATCCTACCTACAGGGGAAAGCGGTGGCAATAAAATTCTTTTTTGAGTCACAGATTTGTTTTCTGAAACATGAAGTCACTTGCTCCAGCATTTCAGTTCCACAAATTTGCTGATGAGGAAACACTGTTGTTTCTACTTTGAATAGCCATTCAGTCTAGCAGTAGTTCACAGGCAGAGGAAAATACATGGATACATGGTTTGATCAAGTAAACCAGTACAAGGGGGAATAATAAAACATTTCTTCAATGGAAAAATCCTTTCAGATGTAAATTGAAATGGATTTGACATCATGAGCAGATCATTCCCAGAATCTTTTCTCACCCTGAAACTGAAAAATCTATATTGATCAGGGTGTTGAAAGGCTTCTGGTAAGCAAAAGCGATCCACAGTGACAACAGAATGCCAAACTTACTCCAACGTATCAACTTTTGATAATGCTAAATGCAATAAGAGAGACTGAAAGAACGACTTACAGTGTGACTAAGACTGTAAATACCATTTATTATAGTGTCACAGACATCTGTTTCTTGGAATCTTATTTCAAAACTGTTTCATCCCTAGTAAGGATGTAATGAGAATTACATAGTCAGTTTAAGTGAAATATTAGACTAGAATTACAAGAGTATTTGGCTGTCTCCAGATGCAAAATAGCAGCTTTGTAAATCTGCTGTGTATCTACATCAATCAGAGACATTACTCTTGTTAGCTGCAAGTGGATCTTATGAACAAAACTATCTAATGCCTGCCTTAAAAAATTGTTCCTTAAGGTACCTTAATGCATCTAGTCCATTCAGTTGGTTGCAATCTCAAACAAAGTGTCATTTCTGATGGCTACTGAGACAGAAAAGAAGGCCTGAATTACATTTTTTCAAGAAAAGAAATTCCTTTTGTCATCTGTAATAATAACATGTCCAACATGCAAAGCTTGAATGCCCTGTTGCCATGCAAGAGCACTCCTTCAATATTTTAACACAAAACTACAAAAAGTCACTTCACTATATAAACCTCTTAAACATAAGATGAAGTGCTGTCTTAAGTCTCCCTCTGTGAAACAAGACTAGTTTCACATATGCAAACATTTAAAATTATTTGGGAGATGATTTAACAAATGAATTCCAACAATGCCTCGCAGTTGACTGGAGTGCCTATTGATTAGTGATGAAACTGAGGGAATACAAAATACAAAAAACAAGACTCTATTTTGCATGAAAATGACACTATTCCTGCTCCACTGAACTTGTTCAACAGTATTCAGCTAGTGAATGGAAGGAAAATACAACTTTAATGTTGTCCCAGTTTCAGCATCTTCCCTTACTTTACATTTATGGAATTATACAGTATGATGTATGGCAAAAACCAGAGGAATCCCCTCTTGCTCCACTAGAGAGATGGACAACCAGCCTCAATTATGAGATCTTTTGAAGCGCTGTGTATTACCTGAAGCCAATGTACTGTACTCAGTGCACCTACAGAGTCTGGTGATTTGTGAAAAAATCTTGTATTTTCTTCAGGATAAATTAATTGCTTTCCTGACCCTACCTCACTGATGTTGGTAAGAGACTAGTAGGTATTTTCTAATACCTACTGACCCCCATTTTCAAAAAAGTTTTAAGGCGATTTTCTTCTCACTCCTAAACTTCTTGTGTGTATATCACTGGGAAAACCTGCAGTTCGATTTTTGTGGTGGGACTTGGTATGGGGAAATTAAAAATCTCGTGTATGCTTATATTAGCAACAACTAAGTGGAATGTAGGACTGCAAGTCTTGGAGTATATATATCATCTAGATGTAAATATCTAACAGGTGCTTAAATTAGGAAGTTAGTCTCCTCAGCCTCCCTCATTTAGGAACACGTAAGTAAAGATCCTGCTCTGAATCACTTTTTGACTAAGCCTCTCTGTCCTCTCTGGTTCTATGTGGAACCCATAGAGACCAGATTCCTATTGAAGCCACCAAACCTACATGCCAGAAATCAGCCAAGTGGACCTTCCCTCCATCCAGCCATGTGTTTCCTGGGCGAATATGCACATATGCGTCAGGAAGAAAGAAACTGTTGGCCTGCTCAGAGGGTGATTGAGATCCTATGTCTGGGATGCTCACTCTTCATTTACCTGTTGTGAGAAACAGGATTTTGCTGACTGCTCAGTATAACCAAATGAAGGCCCTTCGAAAACAGCCGTGGGCAGCTTGAGAACCTCCCGCAGAAACATGTCATATCTGCCATAAACCATCACTCCACTGGAGTCGGAAATCATTGAGAAAATATCTGAGGGGAGAAAAACAAGAAAAGGACACAGTAACTTCAGTGAGAGCTACAGATTTGCTCTGAATTCAGGATCACTTTATTTGAACCAGAAGTACTAAACAACGTGTTTTGCTTATGGAAACCTCCACTATTACTGCATCTTTAATTCCAACCTCTTTCAATAGAAAACAAAAAGAATTATTTGCAAAACAAAAAGCAACTGATTTTAATACTAAAATATTCCTGACATTTTTTTCCTTTGTGTGTGGTCATTTTTTAAGCAGCCTGATGCATGGCACAAGGCAGTAATTTAATCAGATAAGAAGGCTCTGATTTGACAAGATATGCAACATCAGCTTTTTGCCTAGTGCCAGCTTACCATGTCAAACCAAAATCTTGACAACAAATTCATTAAGTCAGTTATTATTGTTTTGGACACAAAAAGAAGTGAAGGTCTTGCAAATTCATTACTTTTCACTGTTCTCCCTTTTTTAATATATCACACTTTTATTATTGCAGAGATGCAGGTTTCTCAGGCCTTACTTTTCTGCTTGTTTAAAATTATCCTGTGCTTAGCAGGAGATCACTGACTAAGGAACACTTATTGTTTTTCAGGCTGTTTTGTCCACTGCTTCATTTCCAGAAACCTGGATAGGAAATTCTGACAGCAGGACTCTGGGACTGCTGACCCAAAAAATCATTATTGTACTCTAGCCTTCTACTGGATAGACTCTGCCCCTATTCCTAAAGCAGCTTAGGGAACAAACAGTTCTCACTTTATAGCAGTGCTCAATTTATAATTTATAGCTTTAGTTTAGTCCATATTTGAGTTTCTACATATAAATAATATATTAAAAAATGGCACCAAATCTGGAAGACTAAATCAGCATCTGTGATTCCTACTTGTCTACTCTAATCAACATCAATTTGTAAACTCAATTTTCTTGGGCTGAGGTAGAAGGCTTAGGGGAAAATTAAAGTTTTTTTGGTCAAAAAGTCTGGAAAATTGTGTTCTGGACCTGAGCTACAGACAATGTATCACTAAATATTCCATTGCAGCTTCCAGTAAACTATGCCTTTGCTATTGGGAAATTGGGAATAAATCCTGTGAAATGAGAATCTGTTCATCAAAATAGATGGCATAAGAATGTGCCCTATGGGAGGAAATATAAATAGTCCATAAATATATTGTATTTATTGGTGTGAAATGAGAGAGACTGTTATTAAAAAGTAATCAAAAGAAATTGCTGAATGATGCTTCATGATGCTGAGGCACTTTAACTGTACTCCAAATTCCATTATTCCAAAGGAAAAAAAATAAAATTCACCAATCAGAACCTCAATATATGCAATCTGGCTTTAAAAATAGGAAGTCGAGTGAGAAGTTCAACCAAACATTTAGTGGGATTTACCTGGAGACATATAGAGTGCAAATCCCAAACCCAGTCATGAAACTCTAACTTAGGCTAATTTCCTCTTTTCTACTTGTACTGTTATTTCTCCAAAAATAACAAATTTTGAGCAGGTAAAAAATGTCACCTGGAAGACTTACATCTTAATTTGTCCATGATTTTTCCTCCACAAAGAGTTGCCAAGGCCATTTTGACAGCAAAAATGGAAATTTTACCATGTCCTTCCCTGTTCAAAAGTAGAAAGTAGCCATATTTTACATGTCCATTTTATAATACGAGCCTCTGTCCATTTAAAATGCATATCACCAACATCACTTATTGTAATGCACAATTTATGTGGATTGACATATAAAGAAATAAGACCTTTAAAATGAGAGTTTGTTTTGTGGGAACACACATTAGTACACTTCTGTAAAGATCTCAGAGCAGCTTTATCATGTGTATGAAGCTCAGTAAACTGTTTCTCTTATTATACACTACGGTGATAATTATTCCTGCTATTTGTGCTACAGTAGCACTGGAAGGTACTGAGCACACTCACAGTCTCCCTATCCCTTTAAGTGCATTGGTATCTTTTGAACCTGGAAGATTGCAAATAAGTGAAAAAATCAACCTGGGAACAAAAGTGAAAAACCAGAAAGGGCTCACACAGTTGCACAAGCTGCATATTGTGGCTATTAGTAGGTCCTGAAAACTGTCTTTTCAATGATACACCTGACCCCGAAGAACCTTTAAAAAGCACTTTGATAAAAAATGGGGAAAATATCTGCATCCAGAATGAGCAAAGGATATTTGTTGTGATATGTAGAAGAGTTTTGTCCCTGGTTTGTTCAAGATGAGGCAACACCTGTCTCTCTATTTTCAACTTAAGATGCATAATGCTATTAAACCCCAGGAGTATGCCTTGGGGCAAAAAGGCATGTTGCTAACCCTTCCTCCAACTGTCTTAAGGCATGCAATGGCTTAGCTTCATTGTTCCTCTTGCTATCCTCATTCTCCCTCTACGTATCTATATACATGTAAGATAGGCATGAATGGTATACTCAGATTTGTATATTAAAGCATGCTACATGCTCCACTGCTATGTTCATTAAGTCACTCAAGATTCTGGAAAATGAGTCAGACCCCTAAGCTTGACTAGCTAATAATTTTTAAAGTTCAGTGAATTGGATATAGTTCTACATCAGTGTAACCCATAATTCTAAATATTAATTCTAATTATCCTTTACACCCATTTAAAATTCTGCTTTTTGTCAGAAAATCAACTGGAAATACAAGCAAAATTAGTAAATTCACTACTTCAGTATTTAAGACAGAAATCTTTACTATGTTCTTTAATGCTGACTTTTGTGCACATTTTCTTTTTGTTACGTTGAATACCCTTTGACTGGCTTCGTAAGATTAAAATTCTAGCATAGGAATTTCCAGACTTCTGTATTTCCATCCTTTGTTAACTGGATTCTGATTTGTGTAAACCAGGACTTAGCAGTGCTACGGCTGAGTATGCAGTAATTTTGTAATTTTTCTGTGTGTGCTACCCTTTAGACCTTTAGGAATTTTTCTGCACTGTTTCATCATGATGTTTCCACCTGCCTTTAAAAGACCTGTTATACTTAAAAAAAAAAGCTAAGTGGAAGCAATGATGTTGTTAAGAAGCAATGAAAGATTTAGAGGAAAATATAAAGCCCATGTGGAAGTCCTTCAGATTTAGATATTTTTTCCCAGGAGGTTTAGTTACATTTACTAACAGGATTATATTCTTGAATGGCAGACACATATCAACTTGGCTTCAGCCCTCCACCCCAGAACCATCGGCTTTTCCCATACTCACATGGTTACAGAACAGAGGAACAGAAGAGGAAAAGATTTCATTTATCTCTTCAATCTCTCCATTTGAGTTGATTAGTTTTGACACTGTATTTTGTATCAGTCATTTGTATTCATAAAAGCATCAGTAGAGCCAGCATAAATGCAATTTGCACTCCAATATATCTCTGTGTGCACGCGTGTGTATGTGCACACATACATACACACACACATGCATATATAAATATGTATGACTGATGAACAGGCAGGATAATGGGGCCTAAAACTTACCAATATCATTTGGATCCAGAAGGGCCCTAAGCTATGTCTAAGCACTACAGAGTCCCGTGACTGACAGCACTTGGGCCTCACAGTGTTTGCCATGGAGAAGCAAATGCTGAAGCAGTGGCTCACAGCAGCATGAACAGCTCTACAGAAGACAGTGCTCCCTGAAAGAAGCTTTAGGCTGGCTCATGCAAAGAGATATAAATTTTACTAGTGGATATAGGAGAGGACAGAAAACACTTTGATTTTATATAGCACCTCTCTTACTGAGGTTACTCCTCACAACCCTACAGAAAAGAACTAGAAGCACAAGTGATGTCAAAAGCAAATCTTGAAGCTGTTGTGCACTTAGCAGCAATACAGGATGGAGTACTTAGGCAAGGGAATGATGGCCAGGGCTTAAGGTTATCTCTTCTGCTTGGGGAAAAAAGGGCAGAAAATAATACAGCTGTTAAGACACCAGACCAGAGCAGAAGGTTTCCTCTACTAATGCACAGCTGCAGAGAGAGACAGCCTTTCCCCACAGCAAGGAAACCCCACAGACAATATGACAAAATCCACAGACCATACAAGGCTAAGTCCGGCTCCAAGGCCTGAATTTGCCTTCTGGGTCACCAAGAAGACTGGTACCAAACAGATGACATTGTCATTTGTCAGGATCTCTAGCAATACTCATACTGAGACAACCATATGCTGGGGAAAGCTATAAAGAAATAACCTCACATCTTTAGAAATAGAAAATGGGTTCCATGAAATGGTCATGGAGAAATTACAATTTTTCTCATTTACCAGGCTTTAAGAGGTGCTCCCACAATACTTTAAGGTGTCTTATCCAAAAGTAACAATATTTCTTCTGCTACGTGTGGGCTTCCTACTTCCCACTTTAATCAGGGCAGTCAATTCTGCAAAGTCAGAGGCTGCATTTACAAATTCTCATTTTCACAAACAGGTTTCAGAGAAAAAACTTCACTGAAATCAAGCAAAATTTTTCATGTAGGGGAGAAAAATGCATAATGACCAAATCTCTGAAAGGCTTTTTTTTTGCTGGGCTTCCTTTGTAAAAGCTAGCTGGCCTCTGTGGCTTTCAGTGAGTAGCAAAGGTGGAGAGGAGAGAGAGTTAAACACTTCACTGCTCTGAATAGCAGGATGAGCAAGAAGTTATAGTTCCAAAACAGATATCAAACACCTTCATATATTGAAATCAGTATGATTCAAATGTGCATTTGATTAAACAAGGGCTTGAATATTTTCTCTTTTCTCTGTAGAAGTCAAGTGCCCCCAGCCAGACTGCATCTGTTTCATAGCCCAGAGCCCACAACTCCATTGATAGGATAGGTATGTCCAGGAACAGAGAAAATTCAGCTATTTTCTTATCAGAAAAATACTGCAGCAGGAATAGCTGGAGATAAACTAGCATAGAATATTTCCAGTCTGCTTAAAGAGAGTGCCTGGGGGAATGACTCAATTGAATGAGGCTGACATTCCACCTAGCTGCTTAGGCTTTGACACCAGCCCGGGACAAATTTTTTAGAGGTTTGAACTTGTCAACTTTTTATATAGTACTTGGCATGCCAGTGAAGGAAGTGTGCTATTATTTCATAAAGCTAGTTAATCACCTTAGGCCTAGAAGCAAAAATTATCACTAAGTTTTAACGTGCAGTTAAAAACATAGATCAGACGTGCTTCTCTCCAGCATTTTTGAAGTCTGACCACCTCATTCTGCGCACTGGTTTTGGTCTATCAGGGTCATCTATCACATGATGCCGACTCTCACATATTAATGATAAATTAATTGGAGAAGTATCTCTGTTTGTGGATTTTGAATTTGTTGACTTGCAGTTTTATAAGGAACATCACACTCAGTGTCACGTGAAATTTTACACGCTATAATTTTCTCCCACTTTTCCTCCCTTCAGAGTTGAGCACAAGAGACATAAAATTATTTGTAAGCCTAATGAATCTCCAATGCCATGAAAAAAATCTTTAAAAAAGTGGGATGTAAGCTCAGCACAGGCAATGGCCAAGTTGGCCCACATGCCATAGCACTGCACTGTGGTTCCTTTTGTGTTCTGCTAGCCACGTTTTAGCTCCTAAGAAGACATCTGTATTGCAGGCCTAGGGAAACAGTCTGTGCCAGAGAGCAGAGAAACCTGCCAGGTTTTCAGCAGGCTATAAATGAAGGAAGAAGCTCTGTTCAAAGCTTAGAGAATCTTCGGCCAGACAGTACACATAGAGCAACACATATATTAATTGGAATTAAGTAAATGAGATAGTTGCAGGCTTATAAAACATGAAATAACTTGTCCCTTGTGGTCCTTTCATATATGTTAATTCATAGGCTCCATTTCTCCACCTTCTTTGCATTTCAAATGGAGCATGAGATACTGTACCACCTTCTTTTGACCTGCCCACAGCACAGTAGGAGCAGCCAGCATCCTGTACTTAGAACAGCCTTCTCATTTACTCTGAAGAATTGTTTTGGTCTTAGAAAGCTATTATTGGTTTTTTAGGGTTTTTTTCCATTGTTGCCTGCATTTATAGCATCAAATGTGATCATATAAACATTCATTAATAAACATGAAAGATAATTCCTCAGTAGTCACCTAGAAATTTGGGTAGCATCTCTGCAGGTCAACTGTTTCCTTAAAACACAAGGCTAAGAAAGCGATGAGTGAACCCAGATCAAAGATAACAGGCTTGTTTTAAGAATGGCTCTTGTGATTTCAGTATGATTCATGCAGCTAATAAACTTCCATTTTCATCAGAGAAGACTGCAGATAATTTAACTTTCCAGCTTCTGTAAATGGGGGGAGAGTGAGAAGACTTCATCCTGCCTCACAGGTCTACCCCTGTTCTTCCTGTATCATAGAAACACAGAATGGCTTAAGTTGGAAAGGACGTTAAACATCATCTAGTTCCAACTCCCTTGTTGAGGTCAGGAACACCTTATACTAGACCAGGTTGCACAAAGCCACATCCAGACGGGCCTTGAACACTTCCGGGGATGGGGCATCCACAACCTCTCTTGGCAACCTGTTCCAGTATCTCTTTACCCTCAGAGTAAAGAATTTCTTCCTGATATCCAGTCTAAGACTACTCTCTTCCAGTTTGAAGACTTTCTCTCTTGTCCTATCACTACATGCCCTTCTAAAAAGTCTCTCCCCATGTTTCTTGTAGGATTGATTCAGGTAGTAGAAGGCTGCAAATAAATAGGTCACCTCAAATCTTTCTCTTCTCCAGGATGAACAAACCGAACTCTCTCAGCCTGTCTTCACAGAAGAGGTGCTCCATCCCTTGGATGAACTTGGTGGCCCTTCTCTGGACTTGTTCCAACAGGTCTATGTCCTTCCTGTGCTGGGGACCTCAGAGCAGGATGCAGCACTCCAGGTGGGGTCTCAGGACAGAGGAATAGAGGAGCAGAATCACCTCCCTTGACCTGCTAGTCACAGTGCTATTGATGCAGCCCTGGGTATCCGGGCTGCAAGTGCACATTGCTAGCTCATTTTCAGCCTCTCATCCACCAGCATCCTCAAGTCTTTCACCTCTTGGCTTGTCTTGACCTGTTCACCCCCAGCCTGTGTTGATATAGAGTGTTGCCCTGACCCAAGTGCAGCACTTTGCACTTGGCCTTGTTAAAACTCTTGAGATTCTCATGGGCCCACTTCTCCAGCCTGCTGAGTCCCTCTGGATGACATGCAAAGCATTGTTTCTCTCTAAGCATGAGACCACAAGAAAAGACCTTGCTCCTCCTTTCAACAACTTGTAACTAACCTTCAGCAGAAAAAGACCTTTCTGCTGCACTGAAGGGGAGGGAAAGGAGCAACATGGGAAGCAGAGAAATCAGCTCTGGTTAGATCCCAGCAGCTCTCACACTATTCTTGTAACATGAAGAGCCATCTCCCTCCCTCAGTTTCCCAGAAACCAGGAAATCTGAACCACCAGTAGTTGCTAAACCAACATTAAACCCAAAACTTCAATAGAATGGACCATACTACAAGGTAGGGCACACTTTGAGGATCAGATGCTTAACTGGTATGTCTTTACTTGTGACAGGTGTCCAAACTCCCATTACGGTACAGAGAGACCTAGCTGACACATATCTCCATGAAGCCTGAACTTAGGTATGTCAGATTGCACTTGAACCTTATCCCAGTTGTTTGATATATTTAAAATGGGGTGATAGGCAGCTAGTCCCTATCTCTGACTCCAGAGCTAGGAGCCTCTTCCTAGGGTTTCCTTGGGTGTCTTCTTCTGGGAAGTGCATACCATGCACTTCACTTGGAGGCAGCACGACAGACTGAGCTGCTGTTTGAGAAATGGAGTGAGTGTCACAGCCTCCTCACCCCTTGAAGGATCTGACTGGAGCCCATAAACAGGTCATGAACCACAGCACATGGGATGTTTTCAGGGAAGGCAAAACCATACCCCTTTAGAAACATTCTCTAATGCCCCACAGAGGATTAAATTCCTCTTCTCCATTTTGCTGCAAGGAACCATGTTGTCTAGCTGAGATCTTTACCCCTTTACAGCAAGCTACAAAAGAAGCACATAATCCCAGCTTTTGCTTCCACAGTCCTGGGTTTTACCCTGTGTTTACCAGCCAGGAAGCCGTTTGCCTGTGGCATGCAGCAATGAATACATCTGGCCATTTTCAGCATCTCTTAGTATTCTTGTCACAGCTGCAATGGTAGGAATTAAAATGCCTGTTCCTTCTTTTACTGCCCTTGAGGGGAAAAAATATTCCTGAAAGCTGTGTTTTCACAATGTATTGGCATCTTTTCTTCCCCTTGGAGGGGTCAGAGGAAAGGCTGAGTGGAGCCTTCTCATGTGGAACATCTACTTTTTCTCTTTGTTGCCATGGTGACTGAGCCATCGGCTGGTCTGGCACTGAAAGGTGCTCAATGACACCCAGTAGCAGAGTATCAAGTGAGAGGACTGGAAAGAGGGAGGGGAAGAGCGGCAGCATCCTTTTTTTTAATGTGTCACAGCCAATATTTTCTGGTAGTGAATTTTCAAAATATAAGTCATAAAGTGATAATAGGTCATCTGCATCTGTCAGACTTAACCACTGTTCTCCAAGAATTCAGTTTTGAGGACTGCAAATATTTCAGAACAGGTTGCCAACTATGTGTTCAGAAACTGTAATAGGTATATGCAGTTTACTCATTAAAGTTAAGCGGCTCACTCTATCTCAAACTTCCTCTTTTTGTAATATGAGTCCCATGCAGTAATAAACAACATGAATTTCATCACCTCCAGGTCTTTAATCCTATTTCTGTCCTGGTCTCAAAATCATGCTGCACTGGCATGAGCCAGAAAAAAGAATTGCTTACAGCTGCAAGAACTTGCAGGGAAATTAGCTCTTTCAAAATAATGAGCTATTAACCCATGTCACTGCTGCAGAGGCATTGCAGTGGTGTCAGCCACTGGTGTGTCAATAAATAACAAGGCAAATTAGAAGTGCATGTAAATTTGTTTCTGTAGACAATTCTTCTTTGATATAAACTGGAACAAGCCTGAGTAGCTGGTTGAAAACACAGTTGTGCTGCATTTGGCTCAACAGAAATGAAAGCAGAGGTCCTTAATTTACGTTGTCTCCCTAGTTAGCACTATTCACATGCTTGTTATTTGGGTCACAATTGAGCTTGTCCAATTGTTTTCCAAAGTTATTTCCAGAGCAAGTAAAATCCTTTCCCCAGCTGGGAGAGGAGGGGACAAAGGCAGACTTACGGATCAAAGGCCGCTAGCAGGAAGTTGAGCAGTAAGCTGATGGACTGCTCCACGTTGATCTGGTGGGTCGTTGGCATCCGTTTGTTGAGCTGGTAGAAGATAGTTGAAATCACAGCTTCCAGACGTGCCACGTTCAGTTCGATGCTGGGGTCCAGGTTGTTCAGTGCGTTTTCCCGCAAAGCTTCTATCACATTCCAGATGTCCACCAGGTGCACTAGGGGGCAGAACAGAAAGACTCAGCCGGGCCATGCGCTCCGGAAAGCAACTGAGAAAAAAAAATCACCTCCTCCCAAAGGGTGGGGAGTAACACAACCATGCACAACATGCTTCATGAATAATTAAACATATTAATATATTTCCCATCACTGAGAATTGAATTTGGTGGAGGAAAGAGCAAATAAAATTCAAATCTGTTAATAAGCAAACAATATATTGATATTACTAGTTGTAATGAGTATAACCTCAGTTCAGGAAATCATTCCTCATTGTATAAAGTATTCAAACAAAAGTCTATATTACACAGAAATCACTGGAAGGTAAACATACGCTAACCGTTTTTCTGAATCATGCCTTTATGAATCCCCATTCAGAAAATACTCTTAGATATTCACTTGCACAGCAGATGGGCTTTTCAGAAGATCCCAGGAATACTAAGTGCTTATCACATACTGATATTTTGAAAATTCTTTTCAGAAATTAGTATGGAAAGGATAACATTTTAGAGAAACAGAATGGTAATTGAGTCAGGGTAGACAAGCTACATTTAAACAAAAAGCATGTAATGAAGTGATCCCAGAGTAGCATTTTGTGTCTTCCAAATATATTTGCCAAATTATTTGTTAAATCTCCCTCTTTGATAAAGTCTCAAGTTGAACCTGATGGGAGCTGTTTTTACCTACAAGGACAGCTTAAAGGGCAATTTGTATTCACCCTTTGTATTTTACCCAAATAGAAACCTTGTTTGCATACCAATGTTATTGTGGCAGTATGACTGGCTTGCCGCAGAGATGAACCTTGCCAAAAATGAAAAACCCTACAGTCATTCAAAAATCAGATTTGGGTCAAACCTGAACTCAAACATTCATCCCTTTTTTTTAATCCTAAGTATTACCTGCTGTCGTACTGAAGTGCCAATAAGAAACACATCATGAGGTACAGGGTGCAAATTCTCTTTTTTTTTCACCAGAGAAACCAGAGATATGTCCTTATGATGCATGAAGAACTATGTGTATGTGGAAAGAGATCCACTTTTTTGTGGATAGAGAAATTTAAGTCTAATCCTTCTCATTATATTTTCACTTGATTGGCTTGCAGGTGCTGTCTCAGACTGCAATGTGATATGATGGTCTGATGGCAGGGAAATGCAAGCTGATAGTAGATAATGAAATCAGATACAGACATTTTACTTCGTCTAGAATTTTGCCCTATGATTGGGTTTCCCTTCTTTTGCCTTGGTAAAAAATAACATCTTACACCCTGCCAGTGCATGTGGAAGATACACCATATAGATGAGTGTTAACAGCAGCAGCATCTACTTTAAGGACTAGACAAGGCTTTTTTGCACTTCTTCTTACTGTTCCCTAGCAAATGAGTGTGAAACCTGAAAGATGGAATTCCACTGTGACACCTAAATATTTATTTTATCTTTGTATTAAAAGGAAACTTTTAGAGGCAATCTTGTATGCTGACAGGCTGCCTTCAGAGTTCATCCTGAATTAATCTGGGTGGGCGGAGTATACAACCTCTCTGAACTCTTCCTTTTTGCTTTATAGCTGGAGGAAGAGCAACTTCCCCATAAAAAATCTGGCATAGGTTTTGGATCCTTTTAATGCAGTCATTCTCATTCCCACTTAATCAATTTCCACTGTCAAGTTGCCACAGAGGTAATGTGGATAAATGGGAGATGAATGATCTCCAGGAAGACAGTCTGCATATAATAACTGACCCTTTCTGAGAGCTCCTCCACATGGTTCAGAGGTCAGACAAGAGAGAGAATGGAGGAAGTCTCCAGAAAGCAGGCCATCATCTGGTCCAGAAGGGAGGGTTAATGAGCATTCCACCACTTTAAGGCAGCCAAAGGAAAATACAAGAAATACAGAGCAACATGCGAGAAGATGAAGCAAGAAGCTGGATCACGTGCATCTATTTTATGGCCTTATCAAGAGGGAAGGGCAGGCAGAAAGCAGAAGGTGAAGTGTGATGTTTCCCTCGAAGTCTAGCTGTCACTGGTCATGAGGGCTGTTTCGGGTAATTCAGACCAAGCAGAGGAATGAGAAGGTGCTTCCACCAACAAATCCACCAGGCTGGCTTCTGGGTGCAGGGGTATGTGTGTAAACTGTCAAACCCAGGCAAGGAGTGGAGACATCTCCAGAATCCTCTCTGGAAACATTCCAAACCCACCTCGATATGTTTGCTCTAGGTGACCCTACCTTTGTAGGGAGTTGGACTGGATGATCTCCAGAGGTCCCTTCCAACTTAATAATTCTTTGATTCTGTGAAACCTGAACTATAGCCACACTAACAAGATAACAATGTGAGAAATTACCAGGCATAACAAGTACCAAAACAAGGAGAAACACCATACGCAGATGGCTCTCCTTGACTTGAGGCTACACTATCAAGAGAGCAATCCGAGAAACAGCATAAACAGGGGTATTAGCCGTGCTGACCAAGGCAGAAATAACTAGGGTAACCTTACCATAAACACTGAATAGGGATGTAAAATCGGCAACATTAGAGCTAGTGGGAAAAGTATAAACAGGGACAGGCTGTTTATCTGGGAGTGCAAGAGCAGGGTAGTGGAAAAAAGCATGGGAGTGGAAAAGGGGAATTTAAAGGGTAACAAATCATGTCATCAGAGCTGCTGGAGTACCCTTCAAGCAGCCTCTGCATCTGATCAGTGTGGAGAAATTGTTTTGACCATACATGTTTACTTCTGCAATCATTGGAAACTGCAATGGTTTTCCTAGTACTGATAAAAGGATGTTCAGGGAGGATGAACCAGACATCTAGACTCCCTAACTGTGAGAATTTCATGCAGTAATTTAACTTTAATTGCTATACCTTGGTAGTGAAAAACTCTTGAGTAAGAGAACATGGAGTGAAAGAGCTGGCAACAATGAATGAGGCCGAAATGGGGGTTGGTGTCTTTATTTTTCACACGATCTAGTACTAATACTATGTAGCTGTCAGATTTTAATGTGGAGGTTTTTATTGTTTTGTTTTCCCACTGATATTATATTTTTCATTATTCAGTCGTATCCAGGGTTAGTTTTGATGAGGGTCTTGGGAAGGAAAATGTCCAGAGGCTAGCAGACATGGGACTAATAACATCAGTACACTAAACATCTGAGAGAAAATTACTGGTTTTAGTGTTAGTTCTAACCTGAAAGCCTCATAAGCCCTCCTGATATTCATTAGTATGCTAGAAAGGTAGAGCAAAAGAAAATGACTTATTGGAAATTACACGGCTGCAACACTCCCCTACATACCATAAAATATCAGTCTCAAGGAACTGCTGTGTATTTGTACTATAAATAATTTCACTTGGGGTGTTTTTTTTCCAGAAACACTTTGGTTCCACTTGAAGCTGAATAAACAACAATCCTACTGCACTATTTTATTTTGCATTTTATTCATTAATTTCAAATCTCTCTACAGAGGCTGGAAAGCAATACTTCCTGGAGGAAGAAATGAAGGATGGACATGAGCCAGGCGTTTAACAAGAACTACTAATTCTGAAAGTATCTGATGAAATGTCTGGCTCAAAATCACAAGGAGTTTATTAGACTGTTGTACAGAGAACTGAAGTCTCTGACCTTTATTCAAGCACCTTTAAGCATCCGTTGGGAGACAGGTGGGATGAACAGTGCTTTGAAGCTGCCCATATTTCTTCAGTGACAAAGTCTAAAGCAACAAGTTTACGTGACACATATAACCTCAGACCTGGTAAAGTCAACTGAGATGAATCCAACACCTTCCTCTTTAAACATTAAGAAAATATGTCTTTTCTAGTCTGACTACTACATGACAGAATAATTCAGATTTATATAAAAGGTGAATAATAAATACTTCAATCTGTATGAACAGCTACCAGATGCTATCACAATCACTACATTTTACTGCATCGCTTGATCTTGTGCAGATTACATGTGGGTGCAGTGCCCTACTGTCTACCTCGAATTCTATTTCAAGTTTACTCACACAGTAAACAAATTCTTACATATTATATTTTGCTGCCAGA
Organism: Pithys albifrons albifrons; assembly: GCF_047495875.1. NCBI lineage: Eukaryota > Metazoa > Chordata > Aves > Passeriformes > Thamnophilidae > Pithys > Pithys albifrons. The sequence continues at coordinate 72,257,086 of NC_092461.1, forward strand.
TCAACCAATCAAACACTGGCACAAGGCAGAGTAAAACACAGGACTCTGCAAGCTCCACTCATTTCTACTAATAGAAATTTATGCCTAAATCTAATGTGATATCTGTGTATCCTTTTCAAAGTAATAATAGAATGTTAACCTTGCAAACTTTGCATAAGCTTACATTCCTGATCTTCTCTTCTACCCATTTTCCCTAATACCTCCTATGCTCATTTATTCATTTATCCATCCCTGAGACTGTTTTAATCTCACTGAAGACAGCATGTTTGCACAACACATAGTGCAATCAAACCCCCAAATCTCATTTCTACGTATTACTATGATGCTAAGAAGATGAAGAGTTTGCAGTATAACAAACCAGCATACACATCCAGGAGCGCTTTCTCTCTCCTGAAATGTACCTTCAATTCCCTCAACAGAGTAAAACTCCAAAAGTTTGTTTTTAACTTCTCACTGCTGTTGCTGCTTTTGTTGCCTTGCCCACATTTCCCTCTAAATAGTGAATTACGCTTCAGCATGAGAAAGATGCCCTTTCTGAAGTGGATCTGTAAAACTAGAGGAATCTGTCAGCTGTTTCCTCAGTGCCAGCAGATAGGCAGTAGGAGTAAAAGCTGCTCATGTCTAGCACCTGTGTGGTATACTGCAATCAAAAACCATGCAGCCCAGCCACTCTTCACAGAGCCTCCAGAAAGGCCCTGCACTCTGTAAACAGCACAGCTACACACGTGTAGATTTCACTCATTTGCCTGATGTCAGAAAAAATGTAGACAATTTCCACAAGTAATTGCTAACAATTTCCTTTAGATTTTCTGTGAAGTGATTTCTGAAGTCACGGCTGAGCTAAAGGTCTGCATTATTAGATCATCTATGGAGAGCACTGTCTGATAACTTCTATGACATTAAGTAATATTTAAACACTGTTTAGGAAGGTTTCGTATTTGAGCATGTTCAGTAACAGACTGAAATTAGTGAATGTAAATAAAGTTCAGGAGCTGGACAGAAGTGGGACGAGGCAGATAAGGAGCATCACAGATGGTTGCCATTGCCACAGCAATTGTTATCAACAAACACACGCTCGGAGGAGACCCTGGTTGAAATGAAGAGAATTCACATTAATGTACGAAAATACACTCCAAATAACAAACATTTCCTTCAGTGGACTCCTTCAGCAGTTAAAACAACATTTGGAGATTGCCTGTTGCCAGTTCATTGAGACTGAACTGATTGGTCTCTCCCTGCAGGATGTAAGGGTGGATGAAGATGTCTGGCTCAGTTTGAAAGCACTTCTGTATTTTCCTGAAACTAAAAAGTTTTCAGATAGCCTTTCAGTTTTACATCCTGTCGTTCTGCCTTCTGTGTTCAGAACATCTTTCTCTACTACCTTTTACTATTTTGATGATGAAAATGAGCAAATAGTAGTTGCAGTGCAGACCTACAATTCTGTCAACAGGTTCATTTCTGGAACAGATGTACCCTGAACACATCTAAAGAAAGCAGAATTTAGCACAATCTTATGTTGCTTACTATAAACACATATGTCAGTTTTACTGATCTTGATCCTTCCTCCTTTCTTCATACATTTTTAATGTCTTCATTACCAGGAAACCAATATATTTTTAATTTATTGTAACTAGTAACTTCAATTTATTCGCAATAAGTGATTTTCTGTTTGGTAGATAATAATATCTTAATGGTCAAAATGAGAGAGAAGAGATGGACTACATTCTTTTTTTATAGAAGTTAAAATTAATTTATGCACTGAAAAATGATTTTTTCTCTCCATCATGCAGTTTATTTTAAATTACAGAAAGGCTGTGAGATATAGATAATCTTGGATATATCACTAATCTCAAAGGAGGCAGATTACTTTAAACATCAGTTGTCAAGAAATTATGTTGCCCTAAGCAAGCATAAAAATGAAAACTGTAGTAGAAGTTTATCTTCTAAGTAGTAAAAAAACTAAATTAAAACCAGTTTGTGTGCTTAAGCTTTCTTACCATTAAATGGATATACTTATACAAAAATCCTCGTCTGTTCTGCTTCATTTTTTGTATTCTGCCTGAACCATGAACTCTACAACATTATCTCTCCATTTATTATTAAATGAACATGGAAGAGAAGATTATATTTAATCAAACTCGGGAAGCTATCTAAATTAGGGCTTTAATAATCAATTCAAATTTACTTAACATACAGTAGGTCTAACTAAATCTAGGTTAAACATGACCAAGTTAGGACAGTATTCCTCCTTGATAGATTTTCCTTTTTTGGGGAATACAGGAAAAACTTTTAAAGAAGTAATAATGTAAATTATTTCCAAAACTATAGTAGGCATTTCATGAAGATTTTAGTCCAGCAAAGGTCTTACAGACATGCTTAAATTGAAGCATACTAGTACTGTCATTTGAAATCAATGGCACTTGACTGTATGTCTAGTATTTCAGGTGGATTTCATTAAAAGGGAAAGATTTATGCTTCCTTGTCTAACAATCCTAAAAATAATATAAAGTATGCTAGACAATTCCTTTTTTTTTTGATTAGAATCTATGAAGGCATCACAAATCAGGGTATTGGCGCCATTTGTCATCGTCATTGCTAAGAAGCTTCAGAAGTTACTCACTCTTTCTGTTTGGCTCCCTCTCTCCTGCTGCCAGGCAGGAAATGGAGGACTGCCCAAGGCATGTTCTTCCTCAACTACACCTGTCTGTGGTCAAACTGCCCCTCAAATCAGTCACCTATAGTGTGATCACTTAAAGCTTTATCTGCACATCCCACCACTATGCAGCTCAACATGCCAGCTAGGTTGGCTTGCAATCTTTTACTCCTTCTGGTGTCAAATTACAGGCAAAAGAAAATGTACCAGGGTGGTGCTTCTGCTCAGGGCTAAAGAGGTACTCTTTGGCTGAGTACATCTGGTGACAGCTATCACACTGCAAAGTCTGGCACACTCAGGCTACTCATGGCCCAAATACCTGAACCTTTGCTCAGTTGGTACCTGGAAATGTCCTGTATGTTGCTATTCCTGCTTCCATGTTTCTTGGGCTTCTCATCTACCTCCCTTGCCCACCTCTGTTGTCAGGCACTGTTCATATAGCCCAGTGACTCCTAGCACAGCTGGACACCTGTTAGGCAGCCGATCCAACAACCTTGGTATGCACAGGGCCACTTCCAAACACTCTGTGGGCCATCAACAGATCTTGGGCTGGTCAGCACTGTTTTTCAAAAGCAAGACTGGTGAACTTTTAGCTTGTTAGCACATATTTGAATGTACTAATGTAAAGATCGATTTTATTGCATCTTCTTGCTATTCCACTTAATGTTGAAGTTTTGTAGATGCAGTGATTGGTGACTAAATACTGCAAGCTTAAAAATGAAATTAAATATTCAGAACATTTATTGCCATGTTATTCTGATCCCCAAATGCTTCAATTTTTAAAGATGTGCACACAATGGTATGAAAAGTTGTAAGAGGATGATATTTGGATTCCCAAAACTAACTACAGGCAAAATTTAGTTCTTCACTAAGAAATCAAAGTCTTTTCAAAGACTGCACATTTGAAATTGAATTTGGCAAGGCTTACTGGTGTCATCTTCAGGATAAAGGCCCTTGCAACAAGTCGGACAGTCTGCAGCAAGGAAGATAGCCTTGGTGAAGGAGGAATCAGTCAGGGGATGTTTAAAAAGACTGGCATAATCAAGTCCATAGGACCTGATAGTGAATGCTCTCACAAGTACTGAGGAAGCTGGTAGATGCCAATGAGACTACTCAATTGTCTTTGAAAGGTTGTGGCAACTGGGGAAGGTTCCTGAGGGCTGTGAGAAAGCCACTGTCATTCTCATTTCCAAGAAAACTAAGAAGTATTCAGTGAAATAAAATCTCACCTCAGTCCCTGAAAAGGGGATGAAGTGAATCCTCCTGGAAGCCATTTCAAAGTGTATTAAGGTCAAGAAGACTGTCGGAAGCAGTCAACATGCATTTATGACAGAGAAATCATGTGTGACCAAGCTCTTTGCCTTCCCCAACAAAATTACTAGCTCAAGGGACGAGGAAAAGTAGTGGATGTTCTTTATTCTGACTTTAGCAAGACTCACTATACTGTGTCCCCTAACAATCTCTTTGGCAAACTGCTAAGTGTGGACTGCGTAAGGGGACAGTGAGGTGGACTGAAAAGTGTCTGACCTAGCTGAAAATCTTGCGATCAGTGGCACCAAATCCATTTGGAAGTCAGTCACTGGGTGGTATACCCCCTGCCATGATACTGAATCCAAAGTTGTTTAACATCTACATTAATAATCTGAATGATGGGACAGAGTATACCCTCAGCAAGTCCGCAGGTGATAAATAACTGGGAAGAGAGCCTGTAGAGGGTTTTGCTGCTATTCAGCAGGACCTCAACAGGCTAGAGAAATATGTAAACAGGAATTTCATGAAGTGCAACAAATGGAAATACAAGGCCCTGAATGTGGAAAGGAATAACCCCATGCACCAATACAGGCTGGGTGCTGACTGGCAATATGCAAAGGCAGCCAACATTGTCCTGAGCTTCACTGGGCAGTGCACTGCCAGCAGGAGGAGGGAGGTACTCTTCCACTCTACTCAGCAGTGGTGACAGCAAAGATGATGAAGGGATTGGAGCAACTGTCATATGGAAAGTGGCTGAGAGAGCCAGGACTGTCCAACCTACAGAACTGAAGGCTCAGGGGCACTTTACAAGTGTGTATAAACATCTGGCCACCAAGATGATTAGAAGGATGGAGCTCCACTCCTGTGAGGAGCCATCAGGACCGAGTTGTCTGTGCATGTGCTGGCCACCTGCACACTGAATGCACAGAAGACATTCCTGTCTGGTGCCAAACCTGTCTGGAAATCTGCGGGACACAATGTGTACAAGGGAGGCATTAAAATTTTGAGAAAAAGTTTTAAAGGTTCTCATGTCTGCTTACCTGGGCTTGCACCCTATTATCCTTCATCTGTGTTCTGCACAGAAGTTAAAATGAGTTATTCTAAAACTTTCTGAGATTCTGGTCATTGCAGTACTTTCTCAAGTACTACTAATGAGGAATAATCAACAGGCTAATAATACATTGCAATGTTGTCTTTTTACTGTTAATATGGTACCAAGGTATAAGAGTGCGTAAAGGTCTCCAGTAATATTTTTCACTTTGACATTAATTTAGTTTACAATAAAAGTTTCTTCTTCCTCTGATGTCAATTCCTGTCCATCTCGTCTCACCTATATTTAACCTAAGCCTGAAGGGCTCTCTGTGGGTGGCAGAAGAAGCCATCAGTCTTCCCCAAGAGCAGAACTAATGACAGTCAATTCTGCAAAAGGGAACAGTGGGCTGGGAAACTGTTGACATTTACTTGTCACTCAGATGCTGGCAAAGTGCCTCCTTTGTTTAAACGTACTTTGAAATAATTTATTTGAAATTATGAATGAAATAGGACATCAAAAAAATGAAATAATTTAAAAAATCTAATTCCAAGCTTCTTTTTATGACAACCAGGAAAGAAAAGCACTGTTGCTAAGAAGCCACATGGCTTAAATCCATTGATTATACATAATTTTATTTTAAGAGTTAAACATATTTATGAATTAAAGACCAATGTGCAAACAGCAGGCCTGTTGCTGCATGTATTCAACAGGCAGAAAGTTTCTAAATTCCTCCTCTCAAAACACAATGTTATTCCTAGCTTAGGTGTCTCTATTATTCTTACTATCCCACTATAAAATTTCTTTAATAAGAAAGGCTTTATTTGAGGCATTGTGTGATCAGGCCATAATCTGACTTAATAATTCCTTGGAAAGGGTTTTGCAAATGTCAGCTTTCAATAACTAAAGAACTTATGAGGACAGGAGGCAACGAGACTTGGTCAATAAATACATATGACACACAACAGCTTTCTCATTTCTCTTTGGTTAATTTGCCTTACATTTGAATTCTTCTGTCAATTCTTGAAATTCAGCATTTCAATTTTTTAATGAAATGTAACTCTCTGTACTGTATCACAGAAAACCAAATACTAAGGAAAAGCTTCTGCACTTCCAAAAGGTGGTAAAAAACATCTCTGAGGCTGCATGATACTGTGTCTGGAGCTGATATTCAAAGTTTTCTCTGCTACAGATCTGGTGAATCTGAAACTGAATAGAGAAATTGAATTGCGGAGACTTCAAAAAAAACATTTCCAGAGAAAATAAAAAGCCACATCTTTGCCCTCCTACTTAGGAGACTGAACTAGAAGTGAAAAAATGACAGAACATATAAGAAGGAAAACATAATTTTAGAGGCCGGAACAACTCAGATGATTTGTAACAACCCAAGACAGACCAGCTTTCAGAGAACAGGCACAAGCCTTCTGGCAGCCGCAGTCCCGACCACAGGATGGCACTACTGGGTATATTTTAGTAAATGCAGACACATTTGCTCCAACATTTTAACTCTACTGGCACAGTGTAAGGCGAGCTAACACGAATCAAAGGCTGTGCATGCCCACTGCTGTCTCCAGAAAACGGCCTTGTCTCTGTATTGAGTTGAATCAAAACTATTTGTGTGGTGGTTTGGCAGTGTGTATGTCCTACACAGGGGACCACATGTGACAGGCAAACAATGCCAAACCCATGGGGTGGAAAGGGCAATATGTCTTCATGTTGTATGCCTTATTACAGTGCTAAAACCTCCTCCAGAAGTATGTTTCTTCAAATACCAAGTGTGACTAAGACTAAATCCTTCTTTCATAAATAACTTCATTTTTTGTCTCTGATAAAACCGCTACCAGCTCCTCCTATCCCTCCAAGACACTTCCCCTGTCACAAGAGGACTTCAGATTGCTTTGACACCAATACCAGCCAAAAGCAAGTGCAGAGTGATTGCAAATGTTAACCAATTGGTTTATTTATATTTTTCATTAATTTTGAAGCAGTGCTAGTTACTAGTTTAAGGATATAGGGTACTATCCCCAGTCCCACATTAACTACTGTTTTCTTTAAAAAGTAGCTTGTGATGACATAAGACTATGTGATTTAACAGTTCTTTACAACAATTTCTTACCTGATGGCTATAAAAAACAAGTTCAGATTACATTATCAACATTTAAGTCATATCACAAAGGTCAATGAAAAAGAATGAGTGCCTATTACACATTTAGAACTGTGTGAAAACAAAAACCCTCACTGGCACTTCTGTTTTTCAAGACTTTGATCCATGTCTTCTGTATTAATATTTTGAAATCACTTTGGGTTGAAAAAACTGTAAACAGCAACACAAACTATGAAATACTAATAAAAGACAAAATGAGCACTTTCTTGAACATAAAAGATGTGTATTTTACATATATACAAATTCTTAACCTGATCCCTTTTCTATTAATGTAAACATTTTCTTATGTAACATGGACTGAATTTGACCCACAACATTTTCATATATTAAAAATAATTAGAGAAATACTTAAGCTGAACTTAAGGTTTGGGTAAACTGACTGATTTTCAATCCCAGAGCAGAAGAAACATACTAAAGACTGTTAGCACATGCTTCTCTCTTCTGAAGTTTGGTTCAATCCAGAGGCTTTCTGGGACAGAATCCCAGTATCAGCTTCAGCTGTTCAGAGTGAGAGCATTGCTATGAAGCAGGACATTCATGTGACATGCAGGATTTTGTGAAAAAGCATCTTATGCCTGAAGTCATAAGGTCAGTTCAGACTTTGATCTTACCTAACCTTTTGCTGAGATTGCTAACAGAGTTGCTAATTACTGCCATAGATTCAACGTCTCACAGGTATTTAACCACATATTACATTTGAAAGCAACATGATTTATTTGCCCCCAAATCTTTAGGGATATGAGCTATAACCAACTTTTAAATTGGGACAGATGGAACCTGGTATCTGGAATATCAATTTTTGGGTATCAATTTCATTTGAATAGACAATATCTTGTTCAAAGAAACTGAAAAGAATATTTGACTGAACTCTGGCTTTGTGTTCATACAATCTTTCCACATCTACCCTCCTAACATTACTCATATTCAAAGCAATGTCTTCTGCAAGAATGGGTTGGTGCTCCACTTCTCAGCTGATCTGCTACAGTAACAAGGACTCCCATATCAGAAGGCAACTTGCAGTGCCTCCACTGAAAATGTTCATGCACTAAAACTTCATACCTCTTGAGGAAATAAGGAATAGGCCAAGAAAAGGAGAAAAGCTCCAGTTGATAGAAACATAGTTCGACAATCAGCAACAATGAGAAAAAGGAAACAAGACTGCAAAATGTGAAATGACAGATAAATAAGATTTAGGTGAAGTTTTGCACATCTATCCTTTCTTCTGTGTGTGACAGAAGCTCTTTAATGATGTTGTCAGGGCCCATAGATGGAGTAAGAGTCTCGATGTACACGGCCACTTATCTGTCATCTCATACTTTGCACATGCAATCCTGCAATTCCAAGACAAAGTAAGTTTCAAGGCAAAGTACAGATGAATGAAATGTGGAAAATTAAACTTGGGGTAGATCAGGACCTTTACAAGAGATGTAACATGATACTAGTGTTGACTTCATTTATCAGAAATTGAGTTCAACCTCCTCAAACCATACATGTTAAGAGACTGTTTCATTCTTTCCTTTGTCCCATAGTGATGTCAGTGAGTTCAGCAGAGTTTCAATTTACTTCCTGTCAGGAAAGGAGACATCTATCCAGCTGTCTGTCTGTCTATCTATCTATCTATCTATCTATCTATCTATCTATCTATCTATCTATCCACATGGACCAAAGGCTGTGCATACAGAGAATTTCTGGTGGAATTAGCCCACACTTTGCTCAGTAAAGGGACAAAGACAGCCCCCAAACATCCTGCTAGAAATGCTCTACAGTCAACAACATCATAGATACAATTCAGTCTGAATTCAGCCTAGGAGTGCCTTGATTCAGAACAAGGCAAACAGACTCTGTAAAGCCATTGTATATCACAATCATTAATGCCAGGAAGCTGAATGTTCATTGTGTAGAGAGCGAGAACTGTATTGATAACAATACCCACTGAAGACATTATATTGTGCAATCTCTTCAAATGGATAAAAGTAGGAAATTATTTTTATGGCCAACTTCTTCTGTTTTCACAATTTGTCCTAGCATACCAGATACTTGCTGTATGACATCTTCCAGTAAGACTTAGAGAAAATAAAATTAGGTGCAGTAAAAATACGATGTAATGGCTAAGCTAAAGCTTCTCTTTAAATATTCTGGATGTTATCAAGTTGACCTATATTGTTAGAGTTACACAAACTTGACTTTTGATGTAACCGAACACAAATGAACATGGGAAAAAATACTGATTTTTAAAAGTTACTGGAGAAGGGAATGAGGATGAGTCAATTAACAGCATAAAAATCAGGACAGGGCAAAAAAGGTGCAGCAAAATTCCCAACTCAGCAGATGCAATGGAGAAAGAGTTCAAAATATCAGGAGGAATTTATTCACTGAAAGGGTTGTTAAGTATTAGGATGGGCTGCCCAGGGAGTTGGTGGAGTCACCATCCCTGGAGGTGTTCAAGGAATGAGTGGACATGGCACTTAGTGCCATGGTCTAGAGAACAAGGTGGTGGTGATTGTTCAAAGGTTGGACTTGATGATCTTAGAGGTCTTTTCCAACCTCAGTGATTCTGTGATTCTGTGAATGCAATGCTACAACACACAGGGCAAAATAACCCAGCTTATCTTCTCAGAAAAGCAATTTTCTGCAAGGTCATAAAAATTGTCCTTTAGTCTCTACAGAAAACATGTATGGATTAGGCTATGTGAGACTCCTCAAAACTTACTGCTTTGAGTCCAGAATAGAGATGCAGAGCTTCCAGATGAAGCCCCTTAGGAACAAAGGATCACGAACACCAAAGTCACTGACAGCTGCTCAAAGATGACTTGTTACCTTTTTCCTCCCTTTTCATGTAGACATGATGTCATAGAAGAAAAACAAAAATGACAGAATGACCAACACGTGACTTGCAGCAAGTCACACTGCTTAATGCACTCTTACAATTATGGAGGTGCTCACATGACATCAAGGCAGGCCCAGCAAAATACCCAAACAAAACATATTAAAACAGACCAAAGAAAGGGAACAAAGGCCTAAGCGTAACAGAGGGTTTGCCTGAAGAAAGTTTCTTAGACCCAAGAGGATAACAGGAAAGGAGAGAGCAGACAAGGGAACAGGAGTTGCAGAGAAATCAGAGATAAAGCAAATGACACCAATAATGACAAAAAGCTGAAGAAAGGACAGGGAATGATTAAGGAGACTTAAAGAGACAGACTGAGGGGAAGAACAAGAGGGTGAAAGAAGAAAAAGCTCACACATGAAGATGAACAGGACACAGTGATCCTGTGATTGCTAAGGTAAAGGTTTGTTTCCATCAAACAGTATGTCTCCATATATTTTGCAATTTTTAGATTGTCTACAAGATTACTAAGCTACCAGTAATTTTTTTTCTTTTGTTTCAAGCATCTGTTAAGAGGACCAATGTGAAATAGGCTACAGAGACTTTCTGGTTTGGAGTAACTCATCCAAAGGCTGCCAGACAGAGGTGACTGATGTTCAGAGACATAAGTTGGGAACAGAACAGACTGTCCAGCCTTAAACCTGCATCAGGAAAGCCATCAGAAATAGCACTGTGAATGGCAGTCTTCACAGAGTTCAGAAGTCAGTAAGAAGACATTTTCATGATCCAATTACAAAAGCTGTCTGCATCCAGGCAGTGCTGAGCCACCCGTGTAGCAGAGGGTGGCATGTAGACATACTTGGGACATGACCTAGTCCAGGTTGCTGTCAACTTCTGACTCAAAGGAAGCCAATTCAGTAATTTTGCTTTGTAAAGGACGAAAAAATACTAGCTGACAATCTTTTGCAACTCCTGTTTTTAACAGGAGCCACTTGGAATTCTGGCTGTTTGAAAAGTCAATTTCTAAGCAAATGAAAATGTAAGAGTTTAAGATATGCTTGTTTGGTTCACTCTTTTTGACATTAAAATTAACTGCAAATATCCACTAATAGTTCTTGTCTCAATCTTGCACGAGACAGACTTGCAGTGGCAGCCTTTGAGAGCAAATGCTCAGGGACAACTGAGATACAACAACCCTTTAACGTAACAACAGTACACTTCATGCTAATACTGAAGAAAAGACTGAACAGCAGCCCCTCAATGAACATGCCAAATACACAGGTTATATGTCGGCTCTCCAACAGCTACTATGATTGTCAAGCATATTAATAAACGTTTACAGTTAGAAGAAAAAGAAAATCTGAACCCATTTTCAGGATATTGTGCTGTGAGCGAACTTTTACAGACTAAGGATTTGTCTGCAGGGAATATGCTAAATCAAGCCCTTTTGAACTTTTGATTAAATAATTGATGCATAATGCAGAATGTATAATATATGCATCCTTTCCCCATAGTTGCCTGGAAACCCATATGGAACAGTACTAGCAGTTCCAGGAGCATTCAGACTCTAAGACAAAGGAACAAAAAAGTTTTAAAAATCATTAACTCATCTCTCTTTCCATTCTTCAAGTACTGCAGGATACCAGAATTAGTAACTTACACAATGGTATCATGACTCTTGTAATATAGAGTGCTTTTTCTTTTTTTAAAGCTATATCTCTTGGAGCCATGTGAATAATGTCATTCTTTCTAAGGGAATGCCTAATACTTGGCTTCTGTTAAAATGGAAAACAAAGAACACAACTAATACTTTCAGCCTCTACCTTTATGTAATAGTAATAAGCAGCTCACAGAATATCCAAGGTGGTCAACAGAGAAGAATAAAACTAAGAACTCAAAATGGTGATTTTTCCCCAAATTTTAAGATTTTAAGGATATCTCATACAAGATTGATCACTGAGGGTTTAGAAGAATATGAAAATGTCATGATCACAAATTCAAGAGGCAGATTGTTTCAAATTATAGCCAAGCAGGCCTTTTGCACTTCTCAAATAGGCAACACTGGTTGTCATTCAGTTGATTGCACTGTGACCCACCCTGAATCTCTCTTGTGCTTTATTGCTTCCAATACAGAATGAAAAACATCATAAAACCCAACAATGAGAACAGATCACTAACCATGGAAACCTACAGTGATGAAGGATTAAGTTATATAATCTAAACAACTCTGTAGAGTCATGATAGTTTGGTGGCTCTATTTCTGATGGCCATCCAGAGAGAGAAAGAAAAAAAGAGAAGAACAAGCAAAAAATTGCATATACAGTACTTGAGAAGTAAAAGGCAGGATGATGACAATGAATGCCTCCCACCGTGGCAGGGATCTTCATGGGATTCTGGCCCCTTTGCAAATTTCTTGTGCACTTCATTTCATGTTTGAGAAAATAAATACTCACTGAGTCAAAGGAAGAATGTCTTTATACTACACTGGCAAGAGTTCTTGTTTAAGTAAAGAGAAGTAGTTACGTGTTTCTAAATCAATATGTGAAAATGAAAGATTTGGTAGTTTAACATCAACAGGATAGACTGGAACACTTGTGAATATACTCTAGCTTTGTGTTTAGGGAACTCTTTTGGATATGTAAGATCAGTGCAGGTTTTGTCATTTAGAAGAGAAAGTTGAACACAGATCTCCTGTTGAGATCTTGGCCAATGGATAACACAAAGGCCACAGCACCACTTGCAGTCTGGAATTAGGACTCTCTTATCCTTTCCCTTAACTACAAGTAGCAGATAGTACGACTTTTCATTTTGTGGTGAATGGCATATTGAATGGAATGGGATAAAATGATAATTTAGGTGTCAGCTCAGTATAAAAAAATAGACCTCAAACCCTAGTAATTTCATTTAAGTTTAATCAAATAAGTTTTCAAAAACTGCTTGCCATCATAATGGAGGCCAGTAGCTCATACAGTCTGATCTTATTGTTTCATACCCAAATTGTCAGTTTCTAGGACAGCAGCTTGCTGTAGCCTTATAGGAGGTACAGACAGAAAAGAGCTTTAAGAAAAGCATCTAAAAATAATGTATTTACAATAACTGTCATTCATTTTCAGTATAAAATTATTATATGTCAAGAGGGGAGAAATTATTCTAACTTAAATGTAAAAGGGCAGATCAGATCAAGGAGGCACACAAAAGCATGCATGGAAATTAAGTTGACATGCCTACATGCCTCAACTATGACTCCTTAAGCCCAGAGGAGGCAGGACTAAGAGCAGATGGAAGCAGAGGACACTGCCCTGGACATATACAAGGTTTCCATCACAGTCATGACAGCTGTGCTCCCTGTGTGGGAACAGCTGTACTACATCTTGGACAGGCTGAAAGAATTAAAAAAAAGAATCTCAGTCACACTGAGCAGTACTGAAGGGAGAAACAAAGACACCAATACCCCAAGGTGTTGAGATTAAACTACCAGACAAACAAGCTCCCTTTTTGTCTGCATTAATTAAGCCACATATAACTATCACTAGCACAGCTTTTGATTCACACTTTGAACTGCCAATTATTTATTCTGATCTAGGGAAATCAACAAAATCTGCTTTTGCAGCAAGAGTCACAGAATAATCTCACAACACATTCAGACAGTTCATCAAGGAGAGCAGTAGTTTTCCAGCCATACGGGTCTGTATTAGTGAGTGATGTTTAACGGTATAATGGCTTTGATTATGATACACTGTTATGTCCTACTCCTGCTGCCACCATAGCCCAGAGGGAATTTGCATGTGAACATGGTATTTCATCCCAGTTTGTTAATAAATTCACTGAAAAACAAATATTAAAATAAATCCACCACACAATGATCACTGGAGATAACTATAAATTGTGCTTTTTGGTGGTTCCCAAATACTGGTGAACGTCAAGACATACATCTAACTGCTTTCAGTGGTCCTACAAGCCTTGTTTTAGGAAAGACTATGATTCTTCTGTGTCTGGATGTCACAGATAAACAGCTGCAAATCAACCTTGTCAAGATGGCATTTTCCTGGTGGTAACGGGAGCTGAGTGGGAGTATGTATGGTGAGAATGTGTATCAGGTGCTCCAAAACCTGCTCTGATGCACTGGAGGTGAAGTGAAGAACAATACCCTTGGTCAGAGCTACATTGGTTCAGAGGGTTTTCAAGTTTTATGACTGTTTTGGACCTCACAGTGCTCACCTGTAGTTTTTCTATCTTCCTCCTTGATTCTTGAAGGGTGCACTATTTAGGACCACCTTTAAAGCACATTTAGAAAATTGATATGATGAAGTCAGCTATTCTCATTTTGTACAATTTGTACAGGACAGAAGAGAATAAACATGTATAGCATGTTGGATCAGGTTTTTGGACTTGCTTCCTACCTGCTCTTATAACCACAAATAATGAAATTTAACCTCTAATGATTAGGGTGCTGCTATTTCTGAGACTATATCCAACACCATCATCCAGTAAAGCAGCCACAGTCAGCTCACACACCACTGGCCCTACATTCTGGGATCTGAACATGATATAAACACCAGCAGTGTTTTCTCCAGGGTCCACCTGTGTGTGATTCATGGCATTCATTTGGAATTATTCATGCCCAAATATCAAGATCTTCTCAAGACTTATTTAGTATTCCTTTGGGGGGTTTTGGGGGTGTTTTTTTTTTTTTTTTTTTTTTACAGAAGAGGTATGTACATCCCATGTTATCATAACTAAGAGATTATTGCTATTGAAACATATCTATTGCTACAGGAGTTCTGCAAAGTAATAAGCATGTAGCCTGCAATTATCTCTTCCTATACCCTCCATATCCTCAAAGGTATCTACATCACATAAGAGTTCTTCTTTTCTTTATTTCCAATTTTAGAAATTGTCAGCAGAAATAAGAAGCGTAAAATTAGTTTACATTCATGGTGCATTAACAAAGTTTCCCAGCGTCTAACATTTCTGCATTCAGAATTTTGTGGGTCTCCTACTTTGAGGATTTTTGTCACATATTGCATCCCACATTTGGGCACTTATTTTCAGATTCAGAGGTATATCAACAATAATTTGTAAACATTGTTACTTATTTGTAGTGTTAACTTAGGCAAAGAGGAATGCTTAAATTTGCAGGAATTTTGCTTTGAAAGATAAAATCAGAGCTTCTTCAAATTTGTCTCTTTACTTTCTGAGTTTTAAGAAGAATTTCTTGCTTCTCTGAAGAATGAGGTTGGACTGGATTTAATTCTATCCTTTTTGACAAACAACACAATGACTGATAATGATTTTTCACACTTTGATGACTGTATTTAAACTGCTGCTTTAAAATGCTCAGAGAGATTTTTATAAAAGAAATACTTTTCACACACACAGTACTTTTCCTAAAGCTTTATAGAATTATCAGAAATACATGTATTTGCAATTTTGAAGACATAAAAATCTGCAGAGCAGTCTTCCTCTTATGGAAATGAAATAATTCCATAGAGCAATTAATTTGATCTAGTGTTAGTACTCAAAGTGCAACATATATAGTGGCATTCTGGTAAATGGTGGTACACTGTCACATTCTTTATAATCTTTATCCAGATAGTTTAATTAGTTTCAGGAGAAATGCAGCAAGAGAGAATGGCTCTTAGACTTTGAAAACATTTCTACCCATAACACACTGACTATTCCACCAGTAAAACCCAGCCTGCCACTGAAGGTTTCAGCAAAAAGGACTTTTGTACTGAGAGAAGAATTCACAAAGAGGGTCCAGGAGATGAATCTGTGTCTGTGTCGGCACTAAAGATGGCAGAAACAAACAGTGCACTGTATGTGATAAGTGTAGCTGCCTATTAGATGAAATCCCATGACTGCCTATGCTAATGGTCACCTTCAGGTAAAAAAGACAGTGCTAATAAAACCTCTGCTCTGCTTTCCTTGGAAAAAACACTTCTGGCACTCAAAGCAGCTCTCTGCTTCCATCCTCATACACCTTCAGCCTGTAGCCAAGAGCAGCTCTCTGCAATTTATTAAATTAGCTCTTTAAAGGAACACCTTAAATACATTCATTCCAAGCGATTTTTCCCTAGTAAGTCTGGGCCACTGTGCCAGGGCAGGGCAGGAGAAGACAGCTGAAAGAAGACTAGAATGGCTTGAGGGACAGGAGTTACTATGCACTGGGAGTGGAGCAGAACTGTCTTTGAGCTTTTTGTTGTTATAGTCTACATTAATGAGGCAGCTCATATGCAGCAGAAAGCATTTTTTTCCTATGTCCCCTTTTTTTACTTTCTCATGAGCTTACTATTGGGTGGTGCATAATGACAATTTCTGTAGGGGAAAGAAGCCCCAAACAGTAGCTGATGTGAGCCAGAGGTCTGATATTAACCATTAACCAGTGCTCAGTTCAGTGTCTTCATGTTTAAAAGTTTTTTCTTGGACAGACATTGCTTGAATACTTGTCAGATGAATGAGTTCCCATTGATAAGAGAAAGCCATCTGGGAGAACAGTAGTATGCCCAAAACCATCAGGAGAAAACTGTACTTGATGGTGAAAAGACACAATTCAGTCCATTCCAGAGCAACAGGCATTAATCCTCAAGTTGCACAGAATCTAATTCTTAGGAAGACATTATGAGTTTGAACTTTTTTTTTCTTCAGAAGAGATTAATACAAATATTTTGTATACAAACTGATACAAATATATTTGATACAAAAACAGAAATAAGACCAGCAAATTACTCCTCCTAGCTAATCAAAGGCGACCAGAAGGCAAGTCCTGTCCATGACTGACTTGGCACGAGCTAGCGAACTCAAGGGCATCTGTATTGATTCTCTAGGAACAGAACCAACAGTTCCGCAAAAGCAGATCACAGCTGATAAAGAAGAGGCTCAAAATTAAGATTAACAACCTGTATTTTTAGCCAGCCAGCCACTCCTAACAATGAGACTATTGTTAGCCCTTAGGTTTTTTGATTTGGTTTGCATACAGTTGCATACAGACTTTGCTGTCACTGTCAACTTAATTGGATACTTTCATCACCTCAGACTACTGTATTCTGTTACCATGAAAATGAAGTGAAAATGTCATCCTCTTAAACATAAAATTTTAAAAAATAAACAACTGAATGCAACATAATAGTGCCTTTCAACACATTTGCTCCTGAATCGGAGAAGCCAGCTGCTGGGCAGGTACTAAAGCTCCCCTGGGTTTAGTGTCTGGCAGCTTGCTTTTAATGTGATACTAATCCTTCAATTCATACTTCAGCTGAACACATATGAAAAAGATGAGATGTGTCCTGCACAAGTGATTGAACAATCAGCTCTGTGGCTAATAACACAATAAGTACTCTTCAAAATATTTTCCATCACAAGTTGGCTTCTCCAGTATGTTTGGACAGCATAAGCTATAAATGTTTCTGTAACACAGACACATGTAACCCCAAAACTAGGAACTCTCTCCAGGGCAGTTAATCTCTACGTGCAGTGAGCATTTCTTAAGAGACTTACCACTGTGCCCTAGCACAAACATAGCAAAGTTGCTATTCTAGCCTAGAAATGAAGACTAAAACCCACTTGTTTTCTCCGTATTAGTCTTCTCTCCACTGCTACTGCTGGCAAGAGTTACTCTGGTTAGTATTTTTTTTTTAACTTGGTGTGGAAAGGTCTGTTAAAACACATAAACCCAGACCTGCCCTTCTAAGTATTCATATACTATTTTGGATGGAGAAGAAAGGATACACTCCATTACAGATTTGATACGTATTTCTCCTTTAAAGTTCACAGCACATTACTGTGCTAATAGAAACTGCAGCTGCAAAGGAAGAAAGACTGAATCTCAGAAGAAAAGTTAAAAAAGTCACTAATCAAGTGAGAAATTTCTCAACAATAAAATCTAGAGGGAGGAAGACAGAGATGCAGAGATTACAAGCAGGTTCACCCTCTCAGAAGAGCTGTGCCTAGCTGGCCTTCTGGGAAAAAAAGGGTCTGATTGACATTGCACTTTGCTGCAGCCCAAATAGATGATGACTGGAATCACCTTTTCTTCTCACGATGCTGCCGGAAAATAATTTCCTTTGCAGGATCTTGCAATAATACCCCATTTTTAAAGAAAATTGCAGAATATCGTTAACATACTAATTCATTAAACTTGTGTCCTGCATCCTGACCCACCCTTCTATGACTGAATCACTGGCATGTTTGAAACAAGTTCCTTATATAAACAAAATAATATTTAAAATCGGCCCAGGCATTGTGATTAGATCCTTTGCAATGCTGGATCAAACAGTCCCAGTATGTCAGTGATGTGAAGGACAGACTGGGAAGTGCAGTGGAAAGCTTATAACAATGGTAGGTGAAAGAAGTGCTGACATACTTACAGTTGCATTTCTTCTGAACGAATCTAAGCTTGCATGCTGTTCGGTAGGTGGACAAACGAATGCGATCCAGATCCTGAGCCCCTAGTGGAAGAGAATAACGGTGACATTTGTATGGAATATGACCCGTGTCTATCTTTGCTAGCAGGGAAGCCAGAGAACAAAGAGGACACATGAGCTGACTCTGTTTAACAACTTTCAAGGCTCTCTCCTTTGCGTAGAGAGTAGAGAGGAGTGAGAAGGGGAATGTCAGGAGCTACAGTGTTAAAAGACTTTGATAAAGGAAGGCAAGGAATAGTCAGCCCACTGTGTCTGTCACTTTGAAGAACAATCTGGTCAAGCTGTAGGCTAAAAGACACACTGGCCAGATTCCAACCGCAGCAAAAACCTCCATCTAATTTTAATATTTTACAAAAATAGCTCAAAACAAGTATCTTTAGCTGACATGGTAAATCAAAACAGGGTATTGCCAGCAAACTAAATAAGAAAAAATACCATGCCGTAACTTAAAGAGTCATGGCAGTCTGCAGAAGGGGGCAAAAATAATGCAAAGGGTGTGAGGCTTTTCTCCATTGTGCAGAGGTTTATTCTCTGCTATGGAGAACTCAGACTCTGCTTCACACCTAGTTTGGTCCTGGCTGCTGCAACTTAAAGATCTGGTAACATTTTCAAAAGCAGCTGTCCGGGAGATGGGTACAAACTGGCTGGTAGCTACTTCACATACAAGCAGAACACAGAGGGACCAGGCTGGGGAGAAAATCTAGCACAATGTTCAACAAACACATCCAAATAAGGTACAGTGAGGATGTAAAAGAAGTTGAGTGGAATACGACACTGCTTTTACACAAGCTTCCTAAATGCTTTCTTTAACATTCTTCTTGACATTATTCGACTCAGCTGCACTGTTGTACCGATGGCCATGTTGGCATCTGTAGAATGCAACTCTGCCTAAGTGGGGGTAAAAACAGCTCAAACTTTCCCCTATTTGCAAAAGTTATCAGTGACAGATGGAGAAGGGGGATCACACTGCTTTTGGTTGTTGAAGAATGATGTGACCAGCCTGACTCCACAATCCCAAAGTGAAACATTCTGAGGATGTGAAAAACAGTGTCTCCTGACAGGAACTGACACTGGTGAGGATGTGGCAAACAAAGTTCCTGATAAAGGAGCCAACAAGTGATAGTACCAATAACTTACATAAAGCTGCAGAGCTAAAGGCTGCTGAGCTGGCACAGGTATCCAAGAAACCTTTGATTGACAGTCAATCACTTCATACTATAAAAGCTCAGTCCTACTTTTCAAAAGCAGGGACTTCTAACATGCTTCTCAAGGTGAGTGTGGAGATTCCTCCCTTCAGTGGGACTGGCCCTCAAGGTTTCTCTTTGAGGCTGAGTGAAAGAGATTTGCCCGTGGTCATTGGTATGGGTGAGTAATGATCTCTACTTAATAACTATTAAATAGCTTTGAAATTATTTATTTAATAAATAGTGTAGTATATTATAGTTATAACTATCTATACTGTATGGTAGATAATTTTGATTAAAGTATTTTAGTCTAATCATTATCTTTACAATCAATTTAAATAAATATTTATTTCATTCACACAAATATATCCTTAATCCTGCAGGACAAAGTCATATGAAGGTTCAATTACACCCATATAATCCTTTAGATGTAAAACACTGACGAAATCTGAGACTAGGCCTGGATCTGGCTGCACCCAGATGCCTCTCAGAGAGGAAGTTTGGAAAGTAAGGACTCCTTTCTGCACCTTGTGACTCAGTGGGAGGGCTTCCCTAATAAACCTTATCTGAAGCTTGCAATGCCCATGATAGCATTGTTCACCCACACTTTTTTAAACAATCTGTCATCATTTGGATCCAAATTTTTCAAATGTGCTCTGACCTATGAGATGAAAATGAGAAACATGCTCTCCCCTCTCTCCAGGTTCTGCTCTTTTCCTGACCAAATTCTCTCATACTATCTTCCTAGGGCTCCCAGCTACTCCGTTTGGCCATTTAGCTGTCTTGACACTATCTGTTTCTGGGAGAAATTACCCTTAACTGGTAACCATCAGGTCTGGGAAGTACTTTTGTGGGTTTTTTTTCCATCATGTGCTTTATTGTTAAAATTATACACGTTTTTCTCTTCATTTTGGAAAATTTCCTTACTGGTGAAGGGGAGGTTAATGCTTGCAACACTGAGACTTTCCTTTTTAATAGGACAGATGAGTAAAATGCATATAAGTTTCTCCCTCTTTAGTGAAAGCCACTAGTAAGTTTCCAGTCCTTCTTTATAAAATTTCAGCCTTCTAACAAGTTTTAAAGAGTCAAAGCAAACTGAGACTCTGGCTCATTGAATTTTTGAGTTTGCAGTATTTATTCTAAATAAACAAATTTGTAGTCAATAATGTTGCTTCCCCACACACACACACTATTTGCACACACAACGTATGGTATTATTTTGACATTTTTGGGGGAGTAGTCATTGCTAATAAATCCCTGGAACCAACAATTTTATCATGATTCATATTTTGTCACAGTCAGAGATCTATTGGCTAAGTAACTTCCGTAGAAAAGCAACATGACTTACATGCAAAGACCTGAAAAACAAGTGGAAAGATGTGTGGGACTGAGCATGGCAAACAAGACACAAAATTTGTAACTTGCCTACAGTATTGCCAGTGGCTTCTCCTTCCTTCTGCCTGCTGGCAGTGCTTCACTCTGTTTCCTTTGAACACGCTCATGTCATGTAACACTGCAGTTCGTAAATATAACAAAGGAATACACTGCAAGCTTTGGCTGTTTTCTTGCTGGATAATACATGATGGCAGCACAACAGTGATGTACATCTTGAACCTTTCATCAGTCTGGATGTACTGGAGCATGTCAAGTAAGACTAAGGTAACACTAAAACCTAGTGTTTTGACGCCCAGTAGGGCATTCTGAGTTGTAAGACATAATTCAAATTTTAATCACCGGACTCAACAGAAGATGATAATGATCATGACACTAATTCACAAAGGTTTATAATTTAGAACTGGAAAGATTTCTCTTCAGAAGGAAAGTGAACAAAAAAGTCAAACCAAAAAACCAAACTCCTCAAAATACAGGGAAAATCACAGTGGCCCAAATTTAAAGTCAGAAAGTCAGAGCCAAATCCTTCTGTTCCTTGTTCAGGACAAATTTCCCACTTAAAAAGGCAGGAAAAGTTAGAATTTTTTTTTCCCTCAACTTGTGTAGTCTGAAATGACCCACTTTTTGAAAGTATTGTGGGGTTTTAATCACAGGCTTGCAGATATAAATGCAAGAACCTAAAACACTGGCAAAGGCCTTTATATTACATATTTTCTTCCTCTGATATTGGCAGGTTATGGAGTTCAACTTTTTACCATATGCTTATGTCTGTCATAATGTTAAGAAGATTCACATGGCCTACAGTATGTAGGACATCTGAAGCACATCACATGGTTTTTGTTAAACATATTGAAGTGTGGGCTTGCACACAGATGAGGGCACCTCAGTGCAATCCCACAGTGAATTTCTGTTTCACTGAAACACAACCTTTACACATAAAGGAGTCCAAGGGACTCTCAAAATGCAAAGTTCTATGAATATGGACATTTCTTTGCCTAAGCTACATTTAGTTTTTCACAAAGACTTAATATTTTCCCCTCTTTTTCCATAGTTGGAACAGTGAAGGAACAGAGGTAGGCAAATAGAAAAGGTAAGCACACATGAGATAAACTAAAGTAAATATGTCAAAATACTAAAATGTGTAAGAAAAAATAATAAACTATAACTACTCATGTACAGTATGGGAAAATAGCCCTTCCTCTGCCTCCAAGTGCTGATTTTTTCAACACCTCCTTAACTTCTCCAAAACAACCCATCATCAAAACAGCCTTCAAAACCGTGGGAGCATACCATAAATTCTTACAATCTTTAACACTTTAGAAATATTTGAAATTAATTGAAGTTAATGGTAATTGGACCATTGATTTTAGCTGAGAAAAACTCAAATCACCTCTATAATTCTAATTAAAGCATGGTATGTTCTGAAAATGGACAAATTCACTTTTTTATTATAGCCAAAGAACATCCCCTTCCTCCACTGGTCCAAGAGCTGTACATGAGACAAGTGAATCATAGAATATACTGAGTTGGAAGGGATCCACAAGAATCACTCTGTCCAACATCTGGCCCTGCACAGAATAACCCACAAAATCACACTATGTACCTGAGAGCATTGTTCAGACGTTTCCTGCACTCTGTCAGGCTTGGTGCCATGACCACTTCCCTGGAGAGCCTGTTCCAGTGCTCAACCACCCTCTGGATGAAGAATCTTTTGCTAGTATCCAAGCTAGACCTCCACCTGACACAGGGAGGTCTTGTCCCTCAGGTCTTGTCACTGGTCACCAGAGAGAAGAGTTCAGGGGGAAATATTGAGTTACAACAGTAAGATCTGTGTGATACTAAAATAATTACAGGGCACAACAGAGCTAGTGGACACAGTGGAATGGGACAAGACAGTTCTCAGTATGCTATCTGAACAAGAAGTCCTTAATTTGGAGAGCTCAGATGTAGGCCTCATCCCTGGAGAACAGTCCTGAGCACATTCAATTTACCAGCACAGGCCTGGCCTTTCAGTACACAGTAACTCAAGTCCCAGCAATGCTCATCTTAAGTTTCCTGCCAAAGATTAGGGAGATGCTATGACACTGTTTCTATGTTGCAGGGGACAAACACTAGGAAGCTTAGTAAATACAGACAAAACTCAGGTAAATCTAGTAACAGGGTGACAGTCTCAAACTTCACACATAATAGAATTTCCTTGAGAAATGGTGGATTGATTGTAAGAGAAATAAGAGATGACTGTCAGAAGCACAGGAGCAGTGTTGATATAGTACGTGCCTGACACGCTATTCTCCAGGGAGCACAGAGCTAGAAACTACCAAAAATGTGCTGAAGTGGGGTATGAAGTACATGAGTCCCTGTAGTGTGTCTGGCTGGGATGCAGCTAACTTTCTTCATAGCAGTCTGCGTGGTGCTGTGTTTTAGATTTTTGGCTTAAGAAGAGTTGATAACACACCACAGTTTTAGCTGCTGCTGAATAGTGCTTGCACAGCACCCAGGCCTTTTCATTCCCTACATTATTCCCTCCCAGAGTTGTCCAGGGATGGGCAAGAGGCTGGGAGGGGACATGGCAAGAAGAGATGGTCCCACCTGGTCTAAAGGATAGTCCATATGATATAACATCATGCTCAGCAATAAAACTGGGTTAGGGAAAGAACAGGCGGGGAGTTTGTTCTTCTAAGGGGGACACTGCTCGACGACTGGCTGGACATTGGTCTGCTGTTGGCAGGTGGTGAGTGACCCCCTTTGCATCACTTGTTTTTTGTTGTAATTTTTTCCTTCCCTTTCTGTCACTTAATCAACTGTCTTTATCTCAAGCTATGAGTTTGCTTGCTTTTGCGCTCCCTATATTCTCTCCCATCCTGCTGGAGGCTGGCTGAGGATTAAGCAAGTATTCATGTGGGTGCTCAGCAGCTGGCTGGGGTCAACCCACCATGGATGCCCTCCAAAAATGATGTAGTCTTTTGGAGACCTTTACCCCTCTTCATTGCTATCTGTATACTGCAGCATCTTTGTTTCAAGAAGATACTGACTAAAATAAAACAATCAAAAAAATCTGATGTAGAAAATCCCTCTGTCCTATCTGGCCAAATCAGCCCATTTTCATGCAGTTTTGGTCTTGCAATATTAAATAATTTGTGCAATGGAGATTTGAGGTGGAAAGCTTGCATAAATTTTACTGACATTGCATAGCAACTGGCTTGGTCTATCACAGCAAAACATATGCATACTTACGCATTTCGGCAAACAGCTGCCTTCTTTCTGCCATGGTATTTCCTCTTTTCCCACAATCTTCAATCATTCTGGAAGACAAAATTGTGTGAAAACCTTAAGTATTATTCCCAGACTGAACATACGTACATAAGCATCCAAAAATTGATCCTGAAGAACCTTTGAGGTTGAGTGATGTTCCACGTGTACCCAATGCCTTTTGCCAGCCTCTCTGTGGCGTGGTTTGTGAAGAACCCAGTCCCCAAACTATCCTCCATTCCCTAGATTCTGCTTTCAAGCATTTGTCCTCCTCCCCCCTCCCCTCCCAAAGGCAGTGTTCAGTTTTTCTGCTTGATGTAACTAACTGGCTTACATAACACAAGCTCTTAAATTCATTTTATGTTTTCTTAAATAAGGAATCTTCAGTTTAAATTATGTAAGATAGAATAAATCATAAAAGATTTGGATATTACCTTATACTCTAGAAAATTACTTTCTAGCCAATTCTGGGTGGAGGAGACAAAAAAACCCCCAAACAACAGCAACTAAATCTACTCCACAACAAAATACCCTCTATTTACTCATGCAAACATGCTCCAAACATTCATTCAAATTCAAGACAGTACATCTCTGATTACATGACTTTCAGAAAAAGGCTCAGAAGTAAGAATATATTCTGCCTCAGTTTTCAGATATAAAAATATTCTGAATATTTTGAAGAGCACTGCTGTTGGATAGAGCAGAGAGAAAAGAGACAGCTTCCTTCACAGCCAGCTTTCAAACCATAAAAGACTAAAGCCTTCAGAGTAAAGATAAACATCTATAGCAGCACTCAAAAAATTAAACTAGTGTCAGCAACACCACTTCCTATGGGTAATTGCTCTGGGGAACCAATACTGTTTCCTGTCTGCCACGTTTGGTTAGGGCTTCTGACCCACATTTTAATCTACATCCTCATGTCAACTAGACTGTGTAAAATAACGTCTGACTACCTGGATTATAAGGGAGATGCTCTGTAGAAGTCTGCAATCAAAAGTACTGCACCATATCCCATAGCAAACCCCTGTAGGTATTCAATAGGAAGGACAAAAGTACTGGATGCTGAAGTCTACCATCACCAAAGAATTCAAGATAAACAGCTGCCTTTATTTCTCAAAGAAAGGAAATCACATAAGAGGTGCTTTGCTCTGTGTTTTTTTTTCCCTTTCAAAATGCACTGTTCAAATGAAAGGGTGGTACATTATAATTGCCTTTTCCAAATAGCCTATTCAATTCTCAGAGTACTGATAAAGACTCTACTAAAGTGCTATCTATGGTGAACATTTGGTGATGTGAGCAGCAGTCTCAATAGGAAGGGGACAAAGGGTATGGCTGCAGCATCTTTGCAGGTATATTCAAATTCACCCTTTTGCTCTTATTTGGCCAGGAATGATACAGATGTGTGTAGCATGGCATTAAGTCTGAACTAATATATCCTGCCTTTCTGCAGGAACAACAGCTCTCAGTACAGTGCTTTACAGAAGTGGTCACACATGCTCTGATCTGGAAGTAGCTGCGGTCTTTCTAGTTTGGAGGCATCAGGGAAGACTCACCTACCTGCAAAACAAGATACACCTCAAGGTATGCCAGACCCAACCAGCATCCTAATTAGACAGAAAGAAGTAATATATTTTTTACACAAATCAGCCTTAAGTCTCTGACCATAAAAAATTAAAAACAATGAAATTTCACTAACTTCAGCTTGAATTCCCTGCTCCTTTCTGCTTCCAACGGAACTCATAGTAGGTGATAAATTTGCCATGGTAAATGACCAGATCTCATAGGAAAGGTGGGTTAATAAAGCCCTTTGAAAAGACAGCATCTTTTACCAGGCAGGGCAGTTGAATGAATACTTCAGAGCAAATACAATTTTAGATGAACATTTATTATTTGTAGAGTTGGTCATGGGCCATCATAACTTTCTCTGAGTTGTCCTATATTCAGAATTATTCTACAAACAATGTGCAGCTTGCTTTCAGACTATATACTACTCATATTATTTGACTGAGATTGGGTTAATTTGATTTTGACACAAGGATTACTTCCTTCTCTTTCAGTTTTTTGATAGAATTTACACTTAAATATTTCAGATTTTTCTCCATTTAATAATTTGCTGTTTTCATTCCACACTAATGTTCTCTAACATTCGTCAAACAATCACTGTCTCACAGTGATTGCTGCAAACTTAATAAAAAACTTTATCAAAAGCAACTTTATTCTTGTTTTCCTCATACTGTCACCTGGAGAAAAATATTCCTTAGCTGTTGCTTTTAAATATCTACAGAGCATCCAATGAAATGTGGTTCACTTGTGACCTTATTCACCACTGGAACAATTTTCCCAGTCAAAATTAAGTAAAAAAGGTATTTTTCATATCATGCAAATTGTACAGCAAGTTCTCCACTTCCTTCAGAGACCCCATTTCTAAAGTGTTCTTCCAGTGGGGTAAAAAATTCTTCAACTGGTTTTCTGTTTTCAGCAATTCATCTTCCCTTTACTTTCACTGTTTTTACCTCCTTTTATAAAAATGTTGCCTGGACCTGATCATCATTTTTCAGAATGTCCCATTATCTTCTGAAATTGAACCACCCTTTTCACTGCTGGAGCTTATGAGGATTACCAGGCCTGACAAATAACTTCATATTTATAAACACACAATTCAGTCTTCCTTGGAAAGGGAAGAAACTTTGTATTTTAAGACTCTTGTACTAGATATGCAGATTTTAAAATAGCCTTCATCCCAAATGACCATCTTAGAATATTCTGCAACACGGTAAATTCCATTCAGATAATTAGAACATTAGGTAGGGCGGTATTTCCAGACAGATGCCTTCTATCCCTCCTTCACACCTTTTCCTGACAGAAGAAAAATGACAGATGATGCTCATCAGTATTGTTACTTTCGAGTCATCATTGACAAGAATTCACTTCCAAGGTTTTCACATGCATTTTTAACTCTAGAATGTGCCACAGCCTGGGCTCAACTAATGGTGTTGGTCATGGTGCTGGGCATCTCCCTTTCCAGTCTTGTTCTCTGTGATCCAGCCCACAGGTACACAGCTCTGCTCTTTAACTCAGGTTACAGAGACCCACACTTTGAGCCTGGGATGCATCCAGCTCAGTCCCTGAGGCTGGCTCTGAGCATAATTGACTTCAGTCATGTTCCAATATTTCTCATTTTCTCATAGCGCATATCAAGTCACAGAAGAAAAAGTGCAATCTGTTCTGTAGGGGAAAGGAGTAAATCACAAAGCAAACTTTAATGTGCTTTACAAAACAGAATTACCAGAGACATAATTTTGAAAAATGTTAATTAATATATACTTTTCTCCTAGTAGGGATTAGATTATATTTGTCTTCTACGTATCCTTTTCACTATCTTTTTCTTTTCACTTTTCTCCCCAGAAAATAGCTCCTCCACTGCAGGTAAGGAGAATTACTACTCTGCATCTAATTAGAATTCCTGTCACGAGCTAATTAGTAAGGTACCAATTAGCATGGTATTAAGGCGTCAACATATTACAGACATTCCAGAGCAGAAATCATTCCAAGCATCAAGTTTCCAGGATCTGAAAAAGATACCATGAATGTTTCATTTTTACCCACATTTCAACCTGAAAACTTTTATGACATTAGTAAGTGTTAGAAGAATAAATAAAGGAAGAATGTAGTTTGATTGGAACTATTTTGACTGCAATTTCGTCTTCATGCTTATCATGTATCAGAAACATAGTTGGTCTATATTTTAATACATTTTTTTGGTTTATAAAATCTGGGAGGGAATATCATATAATATGCATCAGGTGAGAAATAAAAGCCTCATTTTTCTTTCCTTTGCTTGGATTATGAATACTGTAATAATCTTTCTCACACGTAACTGTTCTTCTTGTTTTAGTATTTATAGGGTAAATGATGCATTTTATGTAATTCTTCTCACAAATAGTATATTTCCATTTCTTGAGCTATCTCTGTGCAAGATAAAAGGAATGCCTGCTACAACTAATTCACTGGCTCCAAAAAACCAATCTGTCCTTGTTTTGGCTGGGATAAAAGTGAATTTTCTTCTTAGTAGCTGGTACAGTGCTGTGTTTTGGATTTAGTATGAGAATCATATTGATAAAACACTGTTTAGTTGATGCTAAACTAAAGACTTTTCAGTTTCCCATGCTAGTGAGCAGGTGCACAAATGGCTGGAAGGCAGCACGGCCAGGACAACTGACCCAAACCGGCCAAAGGGGCGTCCCGTACCATAGAGCATCATGCTCAGTATATAAATGGAGGGAATAGGCTGGGAGGTGCTGATTGCTGCTTGCTGCTTGGGAATGAGCTGGGCACTGGTCAGCTAGTGGTGAGCAATTGTACTGGGCATCACTTATTTATCTCATGTTGTATTCCTCTCTCTTTTTATTATTATTTTCATTATTATTATTATGCTTTGTTTCAATTATTAATCTGTTCTTATCTCAATCCACAGGTTTCACTTTTTTTCTGCTTTTCCC
Source organism: Pithys albifrons albifrons (assembly GCF_047495875.1). Classification (NCBI taxonomy): domain Eukaryota; kingdom Metazoa; phylum Chordata; class Aves; order Passeriformes; family Thamnophilidae; genus Pithys; species Pithys albifrons. Next base: position 72,285,755 of record NC_092461.1, read on the forward strand.
TACCAGCAGGTGTGGTGGTGGTGGTGGTAGAATAAGTCGACTAAGTCTGGGACTTAGTTACCAGCTGGGATTAAACCATGACACCACCAAAAGAAGCAATTGTCTGTATACCTAGAGAAGGTGCTCTCCTCTGGAAAGTTCCATACACTTTTCAGGAGACTCAAACACTCCTGACCCAACATGCGCACACACAGTTTGATGGGTCTGAGAAGAGTCACTCCATTAACACTTTCTTAAATCCCCATCCAGGGAGGTCCCATGGTGTAATGGAGAGCACTTTGGACTCTGAATCCCAAGGTCCTGAGTTCGAGTCTCAGTGCAGACCGTCCCCTGGCAGTTCAATGCCTCCCTGCCATTCCATCCCGTCGGATCTCGGATGCTCAGCAGGGTCAGCCCCAGTTAGTCCCGAGGACTTCACTGTCACTGTCCAAGCTTGCTCGGCCATGGCAGATGGACCTTAGGACTTAAACGGTGGGGCCAGTTCTGCACACGCTGTGCCTCACCTAAAAAATCCACTGCACAGGCTGGAAGGGCATGCCCATGTGGGGAGAGCCCTTCCCAAATCTGTGTTCGTGAAGTTTGGCCATACATACATACATACAAATCCCCATCCTGTTTGTCTGTGACAGATGAAGTGCTCCAGGGAGGCAGGATGCATGCCAGTGAGGAAAACTGTCCACTGGAATTGATTAATTCTGGCATGAAAATTTTATCAAGTCCCATGTGATGGTTGTGACGCAGCCGTGCACTTGACAAAAGAGCTCTGAATCCTGGCTGGCCACACTTTTGACAGTCTTTCAGGCTGGATAAAAGTTGTTTATTCCATCGAAGCAAGCAGAGAGGAAAAAGAGAAACCCTTGCCTCTGCCTGAGTCTTGTCCAGTTGAGCTTGCCAGGGCTCTGAAGCTCTTGGGAGTGTTTTGGGATGCAACTTCTAGATGGAGGTTTTGCACCACAGGACTGGTAAACACAGTAGTATCTTGAGATACCACCATTTGTTAGAAAGCATCAACCAGGATCCTTTATCTGAGCAGTCTGCAATTCCCTCAGGAGGAAATCTTGAACCCCTAATAAGGGCTATTTTTTCCTTCCATGAAATGTCAAATGTTAGATATTCACTTTGGTATCTCTGGGAATTAAAAGCATCAAGATGCAGAGAAATGTCCTGGTTTCCCAGTGGCTATTTTTTATGTTGTTGACAAATCTGATGCTATTTTCTATGCAGGTGGTCAATACTTAAACCCAGCTTTGAGCAGACAACAGTATCACTTTTCAGCAGTACAGGCTTCTTGTCTGCCATTGCTCAGGACAGCTTAAAATGCCCTCCACACATAACAAACTGCTATTTCTTTTCAGGATTTACCAGCATCAGAAATTTAGATCTATGAAAATGAAAGAGCGTGCTAGGGTCTAGCTTACAGTGACTTTATGAGGCAGCTAGGATTGGAGTGGTCTTCATGAAGGATTTGTAGCAATGAGAGTACAGACTTTCTATAGATTCTTTTTCTCTTCCACATTCTCCAAATTCAGTCCTGTTAGGTAGATACTGTTCAGCTAACTAGAAAAGTTATGACTGCTTATTTCAAAGTGAATTTTGACTGAAAATAGAGAGCTAAAAGGGACAGTGAGTGCTAGATAAAACCATATTTGTGAAGTCACCAATCTCAGCAATCCTTGTAGTTAATAATGAGAATCATAAAGGGCCATTTCAGAGGCCTCTTCCCCATAATGGATTTATTGGTGCCTTATGAAAGTCTTGTTCCACATGTTTTAATGAAGCAGATCTCTAATAGGTCTCTCTCAGCTTTACATTCCAGGACTAATCTTTGACACTGTAATAAAATTGGTCAAAGCTCTTTCCTGAGGCTGGGTATAATTGCATTGCACTTATAATGCCTGCTTGTATTTTATCTAGATGAGCTTTTTGCAGTGAAGAAGGAAAACAAAAGCTGTTGCTAACAACACGAGTCTCACCAAGTTGGCCTCTTCTTATCTTTGTAATATTTCAAAAATTTAATATTAAAAGAAAAAAGAAAAAAATTCTCTTCATTTACTCCTTTGGTGAAATCTGTCTTTTATTTTTAAGAATAAATTTTCCCACATATTTTTCATCAGCTCCCCTTTTGGGAGTTCAGTATCCTTAGAGGGAAACTGTCAAAAATGCCTAATAAGGCACCCACTGCAACTGATTTTCATAATGCACAGTCTTCAAGGAAGTTTGAATGCTATGCAAATCTTATCTGTGAAGTTTAAAAAACATGTATGAAGAGATTCATCACTAAAAAAAAAATCCAACGAGCCAAAAGGTAATTTTGGGGACAGAAAACATGAGAGTCAAAAGACACTAATTTCATATTGAATACTGTATAGAAGGGTGGTCCCGTGGTGTAATGGAGAGCACTTTGGACTCTGAATCCCAAGGTCCTGAGTTCGAGTCTCAGTAGGGACCGTCCCCTGGCAGTTCAATGCCTCCCTGACATCCCATCCCGTCAGACTTCGGATGCTCAGCAGGGTCAGCCCCGGTTAGTACCGGGTGCTGTGACAGTCCCGAGGACTTCACTGTCACTGTCCAAGCTCGCTCGGCCATGGCAGGTGGACTTTAGGACTTAAACGGTGGGGCCAGTTCTGCGCACGCTGCGCCTCACCTAAAATATCCACTGCTCAGGCTGGAAGGGCACACCCACATGGGGAAAGCCCTTCCCAAATCTTTGTTCGCAAAGTCTGGCCACACATACTGTATAGAATCAGCACTTCACCAGAGGATGCCATGACAAAGGAACCATCAGTCCTTTACTATGTGCACTAGGCATTATGAAGTTTAGGAATTCAAAATGTTACTAACAAGGTCAAAATATATACCAAAATCCTTATTTTTCTGCTTTTCATGGGTACTTACACAGTATAATTTTCAGCTTTTCTCTGCAACAAGAGCTTGTCTTAGAGAATCATACTACTCCAGATATAAAACACATTTAAGAAAATATATATGTGAAACTTTAAAAGGCTGTCTTACAGGCATTGCTTAGATAAATTTTTCTGGCCATGCTCTTTTTGAGTCAGTCTTCCTGACAAGAAAGTACTTTATTGAATGAAACAGGAAAGAAAACTAATGTTCAGTGCTTCAAATATGTTTTCATCCTTTCAGAGTATAAAATTACCCAATAAAATAAGTTTGGTCATCTCCAAAAAAATTTTCTCCCATGCTTCATTGCCATCACTTCTGATAAAAAGTTCTGATAAACATTAGGGACTGACTCCAGTTAGCTGGTACAGATTTAAATACAGGTTTTCAAAGTTCTATTCCAATGCAATTTTAAAATTTTATTTTGTCTAAGTTCTATTAAATATTTTAAAACAAATTAAAAATATACTGATTTCCTTTACACTCATGCACAATGTTTAAGAGCCTTAATTCAACTGAGGGGTAGTTAGACATAACGTCCACTAATAGTAATTGCGTTGTTATACACTCAAAACACATTCCAGAAAAGGAAAGAACCTCCAAAACTCAGACAAAAAAGCTACAATATACAATACCAAATCTGTTTGTCTGATGGGTTAATACTTTTATGGAGTTTTACCATTTTGGAGCGGGATTTCACCCAAATGGCAGTTTTTCCTTCAAAACACGTTTCTTTAAAACTATTCTAAAAAACAAGATCAATAAAGACCTGATAACCTTTGAATGTTCGAATTTGCAATTCTACTTCTTTCACTTAGTCAGGCAAGGGGATAAAATGTTGTAAGGACATTCTCGCAGGAAGCATTTAATTGATACTCTGGTACTTTGGTAATCTAGTCGCCTCTCAGGTCCTTTTATTTGCCATTGTAGAGGCAGAAAGGAGATTGAAGAATTTCAAATATAATTAAGCTCCTACTTAGTCAAAGGGATCTTTCAGTTTTTCTTGTGCTACCATAATGAAGCCCAAATTCATTTTAGAAAGCTGTCAGTGACACAACTGTGTTAGGAAGCATTTCCCGAATTCTGGCAATTTTAATGATACTAGTTGTCAGTTTTTGGAAATACAGATTTGAAGATTTTTTGCTGTAGGACAGTAGGTACTTTCATCTCCTTAGAATTATAAAAACAACTAAATAAACAAAATGAAGATACATTCCTAGGCAATCTAAATTATTGAGATCTGTTGCAACTACTGCAAATCTCACCAAAATTAAGTAGTGTGAGTACTCAAACAAATTAGTTAATAGAGCAGTGGTAGACTTTTGCCACCTTCCCTGATGAAATGTTTTGCCACCCAAACAATTAATGGAAGAGCCATTGATTTAGAGAAGTTGAAAAAACCTTATCAGATATGAAGAGTTCTTCCTTTATTCAACTGACACTCAAGAAGAATTTAAACTTTTTCATCTTTCTGTCTGAAATAAGACTCCTTTGTTTTTTTTTTCACTTTTCAACTTTCTTAAATATTATAACAAAGGGATTCATAGGAAAAAAAAGTATGGACAATATTTAAACTACACAGCTTAAAAATAAGAATATTTAAAAACTATTCCATGGAAATCCAAGTCTCTCCAGATCTAATTGGTAGAAAGGTGGAAAATAAATTACAAATTGAAGAAGGATGAGGCACTGATGAAATTGTTTATATACACTTTTTCATAGTTAGCTGTTAATTTGTCTGGAAGTTCAGTAGAAGCAGGCACTAGGACAGAAGAATGGCACTAAGATGGGAATTGACACATTTAGGAGCGTACCTGGGTTAAGTATATACCCTCTGAGACAATGAAAGCCTGAGTCTGTATGAATCTCATGCAGAGAGAAATCAGATCTTTAATTCAAGTAGGAGCAGCCTACAGGCTGATCTAATTAATATCTGAAGAAGGCATTTTTAGCAATTAGGAGTTGTCAGGGAAATATGAGGAAATATGAGATTTCTCTTTTTTACCTGGCCATATCCCTTCTGTGAGTGGCCTGATGACCTGGGTAAGAGTGACACAACTTGATCACTTCAGTGACTGCATTCAGCTGAATGTTCTTCTAAAGCAGATGTCAGCTTCTTCCTCATAATTCTGTTCTCAAGTACCTCGTTAAAGGAAACACTCTAATTTTGTGGTGGAAAAAGAAGTTCCACATGCATTGTTCAAATGATTGCACTAGGCAGCCTTAGCTATAATAATACAGTCCACAAGATATTCAGTTAAGGCACTAACTCTTCCAAACTCAGGATGATTAAAATCAGTTTCTGTACATTCTTGTTCCATAAGTGCCTGCCTGCATTCCCATAAATAACCACACAAACAGTACAGCAGTACAGTCATTATATACAGCAGAAAGAGAACAGGTAAGCTAGCGATACCAGGTGGCTCCAGTTCCACAAAAGCTTTCTTTAGTCTGTCCTTATCCTGCAAAGCCTTTACACACACGCTAAACTCAAAGCACATGCTTCAATTCCATTGTGCCAACTGAGTACTTGGCTGAAGAGCAACTGACTGCTGAATCAGGCTCAAGGTTTTTCTATTTAGTCCTTAATAAACGTCTAACAAAAAAGGACAGCCTACAAACTGTGTATATAAAAGGGAATGCACTTGGAAATGGCACTTCAAGGAGGAATCAGAATATCTCCCAATACAAGACAAGCTTTAGTCACATAACAGAACATAGAATATACCTCCTCTGCATGTGATGTGCAACTTTATAGAGTACTGAGGCCACCTCGAAAGCAAAAGAAATTAAAGAATTGAAGTATGTTAAGAAACAGAATAATCTTTCTCCTTTTCATACTTCTCTTCATTATTTGGATGTATATTGAGATGCTATTCAGGGCACTCATAAATTACAAAGATAGCTACAATTCATGCCAGTTCATATTTCACTGGCTATTCCTAAAGCATCCCACCACAGAAGGCTAGCACGAGCTTTTTTCCTTTACACAACTGTCTTTGATGCAAATGCATTCTGTCTGCCTCCCAGAAAATGCATGCCTTCTGTTGCTGGAGTACTCTCTTCCAGTATTACCATACCCTTTCACATTAGTCTAGCTAATTTATTTCAGTGATTAATGAGGTGTAGCTATTTATTAGAAGTAGAATTTTTTTTCAAAACTATCCATTTAATATATAGTAAGTGAAGCATCTTATACCCTCACTACAACATCAATATGCTAGACTTATTGCTGTGGAGGGCTGTAGTAACTTAAAACAATTAAAGAGAAAACCCACTCATTTCAACAGGTGAAGGATGACAGGAAATTAAAATAAATGCAAACAAACAAGCAACAAAAAAGGACAGCTTGATATGCACTATTGGCTAGTTTGTTTTCTCAAATAAAATATCTAATATACCAAATAACTTTTAACCTTATTAAAATCTGACATTATTTTATTAGCCAATGTCATTATTACAATAGCATACAGAAGAAAATGAAATACAATATAATTATGTAGCAAATAGTCTCATATACTAAGCCAGAACAGAAAGCTAATGCTTGAAATATTGAATGCAAAGATAATGGCTGGTGATGCTTGTAAATGGACACAGCACAAACAGGTTGCTACATGCAATTCACTGATCTGTTTCTCTCTTCTCAGATATGCACATTACATCTAACACTGGCTGGACCTTGCTAAACGAGTTACAGTTGTATATGCTTGAAGAGGAACATTTTTAATAAAACAATATTAATTATTTTGCAAAAGAACATTTAGTTTATAAAAATCTCTCCAACACAGCATAAACATCTTAGCTGCTAGAAGTATGTTTGTAAGCACACTTTTATCTGAAGAAATGTCAGTGTCCTAAATTGACCTTTCTCATGGCAAGAAGGGATTGGGAAGAAAGCCAAGGGAAGCACAGGAAAGCCCAGAAGAAGCACAGCTAAGGAAGCTGGCACCTGTTGCTGCAAAGATTCCTGATGTGATTTGAAATCTCCAAATGGTTGTTGAAGATTTTATTTCATGTAAAATGAAGTGCATCTCTTAGAAACACTCAGCTAAGGGTAGTCAAGACAGGAAACATGCTCCTACACAAGCATTGCTTTAGCATGCACAGAATGCATCAACTGTTGTGTAAAAATGATTTTGTATCACTAACAACAGGAAACAAAAGCTGAGAAAACAGGCAAGACAGTCACACAGCACTTTATGCTTCTATACATTTCTGTCATGTTACACCAAGGACTAGATATTCTCAAACTAGTTTTTCAATACCTCCTTCCTTTGAAAAGTTCTCATTTTTCTTCTATCACAACACAGCAGTTCTAGGAGAACCAACTCAAAAACCACTCCAGGGAGCAACTCCAGTCATAGAACTGCCAGCTGTGAAGGTATCAGTTCCAAGATCCACGACACTTACAGTTATTCCACAAAGACCAGTCACTAAAAATCAACAGCCATCAACTAGGAGAAAGCCTCACAGCTGGCAAAAGAAGAGGAAGCGATGATGTGAAGACACAGACACCCTAAAGAAAAGCATGGGATATTACGGTATCCAGCAGTCTGCAAGACACCGCATATTCTGGGAGAGAGAATACCAATGCAAACTGTTACAAGCTAATTATTATGTGAAATGTGTTGGTTCTGAGCAGATAAAACCTTGTATGGATACTTCCAGTACGAAGTACTGAACACAGAAAACCATGTACCACAGCAGCCCAGACAGAGTGGCTGGAGTAATTGTGGCTACTGCAGGGGCATTTCACTTAGGCCAAAAAAGCAAGAGTATTACATGAATCCTTGCAGAAAGAAGTAGCCTCCCTACTTGAAATCTGACAAGAAAAATGTACCTGGATTCACTGTCACAGGTGACAATTTACCTGGTCAATTATGACCAGGAGGTAGCTCCAGAATACCTCCCACCTCAGAAGCACATGTGCTGAGTCAGCAGACACTACCTTCAGAGTGCTTTTCAGATCAGCTTACTTCAGAGAACACCAGAAACTGGACCTGAGGAAAAATCCCTGTTAGTTAGAACTGCCACACCACTGCATGGACAAAACTATGTCCAATTTGAACCCTGCTGATAAATGGAGACAATTTTTAAACTGGTCCAGATGCATCTAAATTGAAGTAATCTGAGCTAGTAATAAGCAGATTTGAGCAAAGCTGCTTAATGATATATGCAAACAAGAGTAAGTACATTCGCATTTCAGGTGCCATTTGCTTAATTCCAAGACCATGTCTAATATTCTTCTGAGTATTCTGGCAAGAAAGTAGCAGTGTATTTTTCGTCTGCTTTATCAAACACATCACATCAGAGTAGGAAGCAAGAAACCTTCTCCTTCTGTTTGGCTCTGGTTCAACTACACTCAACTATAACATTCTGGTTTAGGCACCAAGTTGTCTAGAAGCCATTGACTGAGTGGAAGGAGAGAGGTGGAGAGATGGGAAAATACTCGGAGGATTGAGACTGGAGAGCCTAATTTCTGGGAAGAGAATAAAATCAGACCTATAGAGTTTTGTTAGATGCCAATGAGCTGGCAATAAACCAGCTATCTGCTGTTCATATCAAGGAGAGAATGATAAGGTGTGATAATTAGGGTTTAATTAGGAGTAACAGGAATGATATTTAAACACAGAAAATATTTGATCTCAACTGGGGAACTCTGGAGTGAAAGCTGTATGAGACTTTAGACAGTCTCTTGAGAGATACGGTGAATGCCCTACAGTCTATGGCTTTTTAAAACTATCCCAATAGATCCTTGAAACATACACTGTATGCTCAACGCTATCTTCAGTGAGGTGAAATAGAGACTCCAGATTATTTCTGGATGAGCCTTTCAATGGTATAAAAGAGCATGTAGTAGAGTTTTATCAGCAGAGGCTCATCTTCCACTCCTCAGTTGTGCATTTATTTTATTCCTCTTACATATTTCATAAATAAATTTCTTAAACATCCTATTCCCCATTGCTCTTTCTGCCTTCATTATTACCTTTCTTTTGTCCCTTCTCTCACAAACCATCCATTTGCATCTACTGAATTCTGACTTCTCGGACTTCCTCTGTGTTAGATCATGGAGTTGTGACGCCCAAGAACAGACTGCTCAGTGTAGACTCCAGTGTAAACACAGAGCAAAAGAAAGGAGTAAACCATGCAGCTGCATTTTGGGCACTGGGCTCAGATCTCTCCCTTGTGTTAAATGGATGCCAAAGGCTGAAACATGAAAAAGATGGAAGAATTGCCAAGTTTCCCTTTTACCTGTGAGAAAGATGACTATAACATAGCACCCTATACACCAGTGAGGTGCATTGAAGACACAGGGTGACTGGGAGCAGTGTTTGTGTTGTTAGAAAGATGCCCCTCCACTAGAAAAGGGAGCTGATAAAGCCTTTTGGCAGAAGTGCCTTCTCAGGTGTTTTTCACCTGTTCAAAGTGGTGCTGGTGGGCAACATTTTTGGACTGGGATAAATTAACAGGTACTTAACTGATGCAGGAAGGCTGAAAACAGGCACTGAAAATACTTCTCAACAATTATCTGCACAATGGCTTTTCAGCTCAAAAATTTCTATTTTCAAATCCCAGAGAGACAAAAGATCATTCTGTCTTCTCAATCCATTGCTTATTGACACAGGTTATCAGTTATCCCAACTCGATTTCAGTTCTTCTAATACCTGCATTTCACTACAGATGCCCAGAGGCAAAAGGTACTTAGGAATTAGAGGCGCGAATCCTTTTCCAGAGGCACTGAAAGAGATTTAACAAAATCCATTGGGTAAATATTTAGCTGCAGGCTTGGTTTTAAGAAAGCCTATGGAAGTGTGGTTTTACAACACAAATGAGTAGAAAAAGGGACTTCAAAGGTCAGAGAGGCTTTTTTCCCCTCCAGTTGCTTACTATTTTATTTTAAAAATTTTATTTAGCGTTTTGCCACTCAATCCTATTTGTAGAGCAGCTAGAGAGCACAAACACCTTTGTCTGCAACAGACTTACATGCTGTAGAGTGTTGAAATACTTGACAAAGGCCTTTTGGTAATGTTCCTTGCCTACACATTATTCTGCAGTTGAGAAGCACCGAAAGGACTTCTACTGGCAGTGTCCAGCATGAGATTTGTTTGTATCAAGTGCTAGTCATTCCTTACTATATCAGCAACAGGCTATTTAAGGCTGTACCTTCTAATGCACAACACCACTGAGATTTGGGTGCAGCAGAAAAACAGTACAGGGTAGTCCTTCTGGAGGTGGCATTTGCAGTCAGTCCTACGAGATGGGCTTCCCAGAGCAGAGGCCACAAATGGTCCGTGAGAAGTCAGGGTGGAGCAGATCCTACTGCACCTAGCAGCATCCCTGAAAGTCTTTCAAACACCGTTTCTGATAGAGTCAATCAACCTGCAAAGGTTTTAACACAGCAGTTGTGTAGCTATAAATAACCTACAGCATTAATAAGGTCAAAATAATGAGTGTGAAAAAACCCCGTAACGGGATCCCTTCGAATTTTATTTTCATTCAAGAACTTGCATTTGGAAGAGAATCAAGATGCACCTTTTATAATCATGCTAGCTATGCAAGAAAAATACTCAGGGTTCAGACAGAAATACCTAAACCTCAGCAGATCTGCTGAAATTGTACAGATGGAAATAGTGTCGTTCTCTTGAGGAGGAGATTAAAAATCATTAAAAAGCTTGTGAGTTTTGCAAGATTACATACTTATAAAACTATAAAAATGCATACACATAGAAATAACAAACTAATGCACTTAAAAAGGAAATCAACATTTTTAAGCCCCTGGAAGTTGCTGGTTCTGTCAGGACTATTCCATTATAGCAGCTGAATTCTTCAACACTGCCAAAAACTCGGACACTGGAACAGTTTTAGGCGAGCTACTCTGAAAAGGAAGAATATTAAGCACCAAATCCATATGTGAATGCTTTCTGTTCACCTCTGAAACTTCAACAGAAAAACTAGGTACAAACATTTTTAAAAAAATCAACACCTTATCAGACTTGAAGAGCGTATTTGCTAGGATCCAAATGACAATCACATATTCTTCGTCCTGACTGTTCAGTCCTTGACATGGCAAAGGATTACAAAAACAACATATACAGTACTCTCTCAAATGTTCCCATTCTCCTCATGCACACCAAACAAACAGAAATCACATCTGCACACATTTTGTTACATCAGGATAAAAACACGTCTGTTTTATATTTATTTCTCCAGTATTGCAAACAGACTGCAAAACAGGTAACACCTGAATATGTAGGGGGTAGAAAACCTTTTAAAATTAAAATTTTTGAACTTCCCACAGGCAACAGCTACTCAGAATAATATTTTCTTCTATATCTCTATGCATGAAAAAGATTTCTACATACATTTTCTGTCCTTCCAAGCAAGATACAGCATCTGGACCATCTTTGTTCAGGTACAAAGGTGTTTTACTTGTTCTTCAAGTCATGGATCTTATGGCAACAAATACAAACTTCAGTATATCACACATCAATTCATGCTGATATTTATTGAGATTTGGAAAGAAAGGGACCTTAGTGTATACCTTTCATCCTTTTACAGAGTGACTTTTAAAAAGGAAAATGTCTTTTTTTTTCTGGTTTTTTTTTTTTTCCCAGTAAGTGGTTCTCTTGTATTCCAAGCAGGTAACTGTGTGGGAAAGTAAATGATTGTTATTTAAAAGAATGGGTTTAGGTTTCTTCAGAGTCTGGGCCAAAGTTTTGCCTGAATGACAAAGAACAGACAGAGAGCTTTGCATTTCAGGACTCCTGGTCAGAGTTACCATTAAGTCCTGGAGCACCATATTGTGACAAATTTCTCTTGTGAGGAATAAATAATGTAAATTTTGTTTTGAAAACATGGCATCCTGCTACAACTCCTGCTTATCCCTTGAGGTTGTCCACTGTAAAATGTAATAGTACTTGTTCCATTCCTTGCAGGCCCCCAGGTAAACTCTCTCAGCATTAGCACCTGGGACAAGACAGACGTGACTCTGCTCCTCTGATTTTTGCCACAGAGAAAGGGCAAAATTAACATGTCTCCATAGAAACAAACACTTCTAAAAGTCAGAAGCCGTTTGCTCTGAGTATTGCTATTGCTTAACTTGCTCCCTCGAGTGGATATCCAACACAAGTTGCTATAACAATAAACTTTGACAAATGCAGCCTGTACAGCGTCTTATGGAAAATGTCTTGTGCTGAACTCAAAAGCCTCAGTAAACACGTCTAAAGTCTCTCCTCTTAACAGTGGGCATTGAAGCCTGCTGAAATCTAGCTGGATTTTCTTGCTGCAGCCCTGTCAAGTGCAATACCCTCTCGTTTGTGAACAAAAGGCACTGGCTGACAAACCTAGCCATGCTTGGCCTGCACCAGTTGATGCTTCTCTGCTGCTGGCAGGGCATACTTCCTACAGGTCATGAACTTTTAAGTGGCTCTGGTCCAGCAGAGTACATTTAGAGAAAAAAAGGAGGTAGTAGAAAGGGTGCATATGTCCATGTGGGAAAAAAAAAATCTTATCTATAAATACAGAGTTTAATCTCAGTTCCACTTAAATCAATGGAAAGGCTTTCAATGACTTCAATGACAATGAAGTAAATTTTGCCAGCATTTGACCTATGTTTAATTTCAGCCTTAATGGCTTGTGTTTTCAAAAGTGACCTGTGATTTATAATAACTCTATTTCTGGAGATATTGTAAGATGCCCATTAGATGTCCACTTTCACAGTGTTCTCATTCTGTCCAGAAAATCAAGCTGGGCAATGAAAATAAATACCTTTCGAAAACAGAGCCTAGTCTGTATGTTTGTCTGTTTTGTTGTCTTGAACTGTTAAAATTAGAATGCTCCAAGGTTAAATTGTAATGTGAACAGATTCACAATCAAGGGAGAGCCAAGACAACAGAACAGCAACATCAGAAATAACAACAGATAAGAGAGGAATGACAGCAATGTGTGGATCAACAGTCACTTCTGCTCTTTAATAACCGTAAGTTTCTCAATGAAAAAGGTGGCATTTGTTACAAACTACACAATCTTGTTCATCCTTATGTAGCAGTCACTTCTGGGAGATTGTATGCATCATTTTATCAGCTCATTTTTTCCACATCTTTATCCACTTTAGATAATTTTGGATTAAAAATTATATGCTGTTTTTACAAAGATAGGAAATTACCCTAATGACCTTGATGTAATCATTTCAGTCACTGATTTCCAATGAAAGTAATCTATCCCTTAGCTGTCCAGAATTCTGATACAAAAAGTGTAATTAGCAAACAGTGAATACAGACAAAAAGAGGATCAAAAGCACAGAGTGCATTGGACATTCCCAGAAGAGAAGTTTAAAATACTCTCTATTTTTATGAACTAAATCAAAGGAGAGAGGGAGACGTTATTTGTAAAATGTGGGCATAGCCACCTAAAACTCTTCTTCCTGGCTTGCAGGTGTTTTCAAATACCAAGTTTTCATCTGACACAAAGGAAATTTAAAGGGACAGGACTTTAATTAGCAGTAGCTCACTTGGTCCTGCCCTTTGCAAAGAGATGCAGTCACAGCCCTGGTGTTACTTGCCTCAAAGAGCAGCTTCAGAAATGGAATGGGGTTTCGGATTTTTACTAGGCCCTTCCAAGAGGTACAATTGCACAATATAAATACCTTGACTTGACAGTTAACATCAGAAACATCATTATGAAGACAAATTCTCTCATGTAGTAATACTCAAAATACAGCACAGAGAGTAGTTATTGCTGTTAGAAATTAAAATTTACATATAAAACGTTGGCGTTATGGATAAGGGTAGGATATTTCAGGTAAATAGAAAATTTAATACTATTTTTAAAAAACTGATAATCAATCATTGTAATGGTGTCCTTATGCTATTTACAACCTTGTATTATCCTGGGTTTTGTTCAGAAGTTAAAATGCAGTTATATGAGCTTAATAAAAGGGTGCAAAAGCACCTTCTGCTCCTTGGCTCACTATTTTCAGATCCATAGCTGTTCTGTACATTGCCAAGTCATGCCCCAAAACAAAGAAAATTTTCTGAACTAATTGCGCTGGTGGACTGCTGAATAAACTTCTTATTTCCTAGGCTTTAGAAAGGCAAATGGGAACAGAATAGCTTGGCTACATTTTGAACTGACTTTCTGGAAGGATATCCTTGAACTTCACTCAAAACTTAAAGGCCTGGGATGTTCTGCTACTCAAAATATATTTCTGAACATTAAGATCTATTTCTGCACCTCCCTGATACATTCTCTGTCTTAAAGACTCCTACAATTTCAGCAGTTTTAAATCACATCTCTTTCTCCATGCAGCTCAGTTAAATCTGCTTAGATGAGACCCTTGTTTAACTGAGAGAGAGGAGAGAGCAGGTTGGAAAAAAAGCCCTGCAAAGAACATGCTTCACTGTTAGCCATGCACATCCATCTATGTCGACTTACAATCTCTCCTTGAGCTCTTGAGCTTTTGACTTAGAACTCTTATTTAGGTTGCAAAACATAGTGATTTAGTGTATATTAATCATAACTCAGGCATTTAAAGAAAATAGAGGAGAATAATCTTTTATTCCCAACAGCAGGGACTGTTATACTTACCTAAGCCTGCAACCAACCAGACCCAGTGCAACTCTAAGCAGGTGATGCTCCAACTCATGGGAATCTCTCTCACTGCTTTCCCCCAGGCCGGTACACTTCATGGTTTGAAAGCACAGTTTTCTTTTGCAGCCAGCTCTGTTTGCTTTAAAACCACCAGAAGGTCCCTTGTGCCAGAGTAATTACGCTTAGGCTCTTAAAAATCAAAACCTGACCCAAAATGAATAATTATTTCGTTCTGCTTTTAGTCTTTTAGGTTATTTATGTGATTTACGGATTTTCATATTACCAACTCAGAGAAAAAAAACCCAACTACTAATGCATCGCTTAAAATACACTCCTCCTTTAGCTTCTAATCATGGTTCAGGATTATTCCATTTTCCTGCATTTAATGTATCGCTGTAATAAATTCACTATGAAAAGGAGACTCAGCATTGAGCTGCAGCAACAACATGAAAAAGGCAGCATGGCAGGAGCTGGCTTCCTAATATCACACATGGTGCAGCTCTAAGAAGAGGTTTCTTCTTTCAGAAGCAGGTAGTGCCCTGTCTCTGTGCTCACAATCCCCCATTATCACCTTCTGTCATTCACCCATAGATTTTTCTTTCCAAAGATCACTGTTCAGTGTTCAAAGCACAGAAACCACACTTGCTTTTCTGTTACACATTATCTTGGCAGTTAGGGAAGTGATTTCCAAGTCTCCAGTACAAAAGCATGTAAGGGCACTTCAGAAATAAATATTATGCATTTTTAGGGTATACCTCATTTCTACATCTTTTCGTAGAGGTATGCCTTCCTACCTTAGGAAGGCTGCCCTACAGATAAGAGCCCAGACCCACTGCCATAGGCTCCCCCAGCACCTCCAAAGGTCACCTTCCAGATCAGAATGAAAGGCTAATGATGTTAACAGCTCAAAATTCATTTGGTGCCCCAGTGGGGCACCTGAAGAAGCTGTGACCCCCAGCCAGCCCAGCAGTGCACACAAGGTGACCACATGAACTAGAGGCAGGTGGATCAAGGCACCTCTCTTGAGAACAGCTTCTCTTTGGGAGTGACAAGGCTTTCCTTATGGGAAAGGTCTGCCAGAGGGAAAGCTCCTCAGTTCCAATGCTTTTCACCTCACAGACACCAAGTAAGTGCTGGGCTCTGGCAATTTGTAATTTCAGTCAGGTATGTAGGGCACCAAATAGGTTGTTTTATCAGGCACAAGGCAACAATATGAAAGAAGGTGGGTGAGGGTCAATTAGTATCTCTGAATAACATCAACAATTGGTCCTATGCAAAGTATAAATGTAATTGCAGCTTCAATTCTGATAATAATCAACATTCACTGAGAGAGAATCAACAAGTAACTGGTGCTTTATGAACACAGAAAAAATTAGCCACCAAAGATGAGACAAACAGAAGACATGGGAACAATTCAAGGCAATGAAAAGAAGTAAAGGTACTAGTGATGAGAAAAAGAGATTCATCAAATAAATGTTAACACATAGGTTCGAAGGAAGAGCATCTGGCCTATAGGAAATGCGAATCTGCTCCAAGGAATAGCACAACAGAGGGAAATAAGTGCACAACATAGGGAGGGGGAATAGGACAGATGGAAGAGAAGGGAGTGGCAATGCAGACAAGGGAAGGCAGTAAGAATAAGAAAGAGGAGAAGGTAAATACAAGGAATATACAGCCTGAAAGCTATGGATTACCTATCAGTGCCCTTCTTATTAAAGTGTTGGAAGTATTGGCTGACAAGAAATGATGAAAATCAAACTAACTCCTTTGCTTAGAGGCCAAAGGACTAGGCTTTTTTCCTCAAGCGCCACAAAACAGTACATTTAAACTGCTCAGAATTGATGCAGTCAGTTATAGGGTAGGATAATATTCTTTGAAAATTGCTACACCCACACTTCTAGCAAAACAGGAGGCATATCCTGATCTTTGTCTCCACCTCACTGCCCAAGGTAACCGTCTCCTCTCCTGCAGTGCTGCTAAGATGTATGAACTCACACATGGAGATAAAAGTTTGCCACAATCTGGAGGGCTTGGTATGACACTGTATGATACTGTCCCAGCACATCCATGTATATAAATGAGGTAGATGCTACAAGGGGAATATCACCTAGCAAAATCTGAAGAGAAGTTTGAATGCCATAAAGTCAATAAGGTCTAACTGGATACTTGCTAAAGATTAATAATTACCATCATTTCAAGACCTCAGTGTTTAAGTGTAATCCCTAAAGCCTGATGATGGAAATCCTCTCAGAAAACTAATGTAGGGGATGAAGTAGATTATATTAGATACTGGGGGGAAAGATCTATTTCTGTTGCTATTTAGAGCCATGATATTTGAGGAAATTGCACAATATCATTTTTATTAACCTTAGATGTTTCTAAACATAAATTTCTTTAAAATAAACCAATTGAAGCGCATTTTTCCTGTTTAAACATATTTCAAAAAACATCTGTTATTCCCTATTTTGGAACATACTGCAGCACTTGCTTTGTCTGAAAATGTATTTGCATTCATACAGATGTAGTCTGATTAATTTAATTTTGGTGTTAATATTGCTGTTGAATTTTCCCTCTAGACTGGAATACAGTTTGACCATGCTGTTAAATTAGGCACCCTAGGAAAGCCAACTAACTGAAATCTGGTTTCTTCCAGGAAAGCTGGAATGACTCCTAGTTTCCCTTTTCTGCCACCTGCAGACCCTTTCCTCCCTCCAACAGGTAAAGGAAAAAGCAGACAGATTTCTCTAACAGCTCTTCCTCATGAGGATCTTGCTCACCAGTTGCAAAGAGTCTACAAAGAATACAAGAGAATCATATACTCCATGATCTTCTGTCAGGCAGAAGACCCTAACTGTTCTTCTTGCCCCAAGCATTTGTACAGTGTAAGCTCTTTCTCTTGACACCTCGAAGACTTCAGCGTGCTCATAAATCCTAATGAATCATAAAACAAACCGGTGACTGATAGGAAACCATAAAAAATTTGGCCTTTAGCTACAGAACATACCTTGTTTTGGAAATAAAGTCTTACAGACTATTGGTTTTAAGGGATATTAGTGGGTATTTAACTTTTGAACACAAGTACACATTCACTTTAGTGTCTTTGGAAATAGATGCACAACTTTTTTTGTCTTAGTTCTGTAAATATCCAATTAAGCTAATAAACATTTAAACTGAAACAAATTAATTGTGCCAGTGCAATATTTCCATTTCAACTACCCTGTTAATTTAAATGTTCATCTGCATACTTTCAATATAATTTAACACTGGTAAAAATCCAAGAAAGCTTCAATATAATGAAAGATAGCCTGACTGGAATGAGAATAAATCCTTAGGTGAGATGTCAGCAGTGATTTTTCCAAGCAAATTGACAATAAAGAAGGCTAATGCCTTTATGAAGCCTAGGGCTTATGAAAAAAAGAAAAAAAATGCAAAAAAGCAATCCCTTTTGTTGCTTTGTTCTGCTATCTTCAGCAGAATTAACAGTCAAGATGTTCCAAGTTTTCCAGTATTGGCATTCCTCAGTGCACCCTCAGCTTCACTGTCATTTTCAAAGGGTGCTTGAAAGTCTAGTCTGCCTCTTTCCACTCTAAGAATCACTCCATACGAAAATACCTCTAACTAAAGGCAGCTGGCAGGCTTTTAGTCCTCACCTCATGACATAAATGTGTAAGAAGTAGCATTTTTAATTCCAGTTACTAGGTGGGTGGGTGGCACAGCGCCTCTCAGCCCTGCAAATCCAGCTGCTTTCAGTCCAGTGCTTGGCTACAGCTCTCAATGAGGTTGGGACGGTCAGCCTCAGAGGCAGCCAGAACTACTTAAGCATCACAGAAGAACAGGATAGTTTGACATCATTCACAGACTACTTGTCCAGCAAATGGAAGGGGAGACTTACAGTTGGTGTGTATTGTACTCTCCTTGACCCAATGAGAAAGCCCTTCTTAGATCACTTATCTATAACAAAAGAGCTCATGACATTTCATCTTTTCTTCAGTCATTTTTCTTTCTGGAAATCATGAAAACCAAAGTAATTCAATGTATGTATGTATATATGGTGAGGCTTCACGAACTAAGATTTGGGAAGGGCTCTACCCACGTGGGTGTGCCCTTCCAGCCTGCGCAATGGATATTTTAGGTGAGGCACAGCGTGTGCAGAACTGGCCCCACACTTTACTCCTAAGGTTCATCTGCCACGGCCTAGCGAGTTTGGATGGTGACAGTGAAGTGCTCAGGGCTAGAACCTACAGCCCCTGGTATTCCCAGGAGGCCCTAAGCTTCTGGTTAAAGAAGCTGATTTTCTTTTTCTTTCACAGGAAGTTAACTCCACACTGAAACTAATCATCTGCACATATTCCCAAATGCATCTGTAAGTTTTAAGGTCTCTGCACTATATGTCCACCTTGCCCACTTCAAAGGGCTTTTCTTTTGGTTGTACCTCTACTGCTCCATCAGAAAAAGAGAATCTCTTCTCAGGGTGTCACAGCACTTGGCTTTTTGTCCTTTAGAGACTGTACTACTGGAAACAGGAGACTGAACAGACTCTTTTGCTCTGCAAAAGAACAAAGAAGTTTGCCATGGTTCACAGCTGCAGAAAAGAACATGCAACAAGCCGGAAAGCAGAGGATTACTAGCATCTCATCACTGCCGTGTAGCACAGACTCGTGATCTGTGAGCACTTGGAACTTGGCAATATTGAAGGCAAATTCCTCACAGGAAGAATTATACAAAGTGTGACCACAGGCAAATGTGGCCAAGTGGCAGCTTCACGTCTCTCCTTGAGGCAGCAATATAGAGCCTCCGTTTCTTGGTCAGTGGCCACATCAGTCCTGGACCAGAGCTTCATGTTCCACAAGTTGCTCCAAGTGTTTGACCTGTTTCAGCACATTCTTAAAGATTTAATGAATATTGAAGCTTGTCCTAGAGACATCCTGATGCCACAAGCTCTTGTGCCCTATGAAGAACTGAATCAGCTTCCCCTGGGATGACTTCATAGCAAGCTTTCTTCCAAAAAGAAGAGTCTTCTTTAATTTTCCACATTGAATGCTTTAAGTAGCTGGACCTTTCGGAAATAACTGTTCCTGAGAGCAGTTCCTGCATATGAAGAAGACACACTGGACTGCTGCCAGTGTGCACTCTTGATGTGAGATGTGGCCCTAGAGATGTTCAGTCCTCCCTTTGGAAATGCTTTTGCCCATTTTGATTGAGCCAGATGAACATCTGGATGTGGAGCCCAAACCCTTAGAGGTAGCATCTGCTACTGTAATAATTCTTGTACATATTTATCCCTAGAAAAATATCTCAGCCATCTGATGGCTGAGTGAGGGACTGGCCTGCTCCTACTGGTGCCCATATTCCTACATCAATTAGTCACTGCAAGTTGTTCCATATTGGAATTTTGCCTGCATTACTATTTGCATACAAGGAACACACACATCATATCACAAAGCCTTACAATTTTTTGTTTGTTTTGACTCCTACTAATCAAGATTCCAGATTTCATTCCTCTCAAAGGCTGACACACAGTCATGTCAGTTCAAAAAATTAATTTTTTTCTTTCCAGTAGAGTCAGTTTGGTATTTCTGCTGTTTTCCACAAATCCAAACCTAGTAAAAAGATTATCACATCAATAAATTGTTTGATTTTAATCTGTAAGAGTATGCAGATCAGATCTGTCTTGCAAATTTGTTGTCATTATTAATGAGTTACAGTTTTAATGTTGAATAAAAACTGAATTGCAAAATCATGCAGTGAAACTATTCTGATGGCACAGCACTGCTTTTTAGAAGTCTTCCATGACTTTCTCAGCTGGTTCATGTACAAAAGGCACCCATACATTGAAAAGAATTATTGCTTGTTTTGCTGCACCTTTCGTAGGTTTCAATTGGCAGCAGGTATTATTATTGTGCCATCTACAGACATATAAGACACCATCCTTTGTTTTGAAGGTTTTATAAAAGATTCAATGGGATTAATGAGACAGTAAGTGAAATCCAAGGGGGAAGGTTCACATGTACTCACAGATCCTACAAATGAACATAATGTGATACTTCAAAATACACTATTCTTCACCAAATCATGACCAAGATTACCATCATTGAGAACATCTGTAGAGTCTGATCCCAGAAAAAAATGCAATGGAATATTATTTGGTGAAGGAAACTATTCCTTCTCTTCACCAAGCTTCATCAAGAACATGGTTTCCAATACCCATATTTCCATAATCTCTTACCTTTTTGCTAGTCAAGCAAAGACAATTAGCTAGACACTCTTTTCAGTATTATTTTGCTTAACAATGAAGCCCCTAAGACTCTCACTTCCTTTTCTCCCTTCCTTGTGATAAACTATCACAGATGTGATTCCAAAGACAAATAGAGAGGAAAACACTTAGTTGAGGGTCCTCTGTTTTCTTTTATCTAAGTTCCTTAATTTTTTAATTCCCTGGACAAATTCAGCCCTAAAGCATCTCTGTGACAGCCAGTAAGATAGTGTGTTAATGATACTATGCTATAAATCACTTGCATCCCCAGTGCCTTATGGTTTAGGCCACAATGGATGTGCTGTATCAGTGAAAAAAGCTTTTGGCTGTTTAAATTAGGTTCCTCATTCACCCAATCAAACCAGGGCTCTAGATCTAGATAGATTAAGCTTCTTTGATTGCTTAAATAATTTGATCTGGTCTTCCTTCCTCTGCTTGAAGTGGTGGAATCAGAGCTAAATCACTGTCCTACTTTGCTTGAGTTTTCCCTTGTACAGCTAATCTTCCTGTTCAAAGATTTCCACCCCTTCTGAATCCTCATTTTCAAGAATCACAACTCAATCTCTTGCAAACCTGTCTCATTCTGGGCTTATTAATGGGCTGCATGTTTCCATGTTTCTCTGTTTCACAAATTCTTTCCTGTAAGCTGATGCACCAAGTGGCTGCTTCTTCAACTCTGCTGAATTCACCTCATTACTGCCAGGGGAGCCTTACTTAAATCTGAGCTCTGACCACACAGTTCCTACAGTGCTGAATAATGCACACGTGCTCTCTGCTTGTGGGAAAGTTGCCTACCCCTCAGGTAGTTATATCCTAACTCAGGCTGTCACTTTTTGCCACTAAAAGGGGTGAGTGAGGGGAAGGCCTGACCTTCATATCAGCCCTCAGTTTCCACAGGACTGCTTCCAACCTGCCTACAGTGGCAATGAGTGCTCTGAACCCTGGACCACCAGGGATATAAAAGTATCTGAAGAAACAGAAAGCTCACTTGAAATCTTTTCTTACAGCTGTGGAGAAAGACTGTATTTCAACACTCTTGCCATGCCCTATGTTAAAGTACTGGGTCAGGCCACATTCTCCTCCTATTTCGTATCTGTATACCATGAAATACATTGGAGCATTTCTGATGGACTGGCTTTGCACACACATCCATACCATGTGTCTTGTGCTTTCTGAGAGAAACCAGGGAGTGTCTTTAGCCTCACCACTGTTCCTAAATTGCCATGAAAAGTGCTTAGATATCTGCCTCTGATTCTTGTTATTTCTGTAAGCAGAATCATCTGTGGAGTGGAAGTTTGAGGCTTTAACTACCTTTTATACTACTAGGAGAGAACAGTAACTATTTGGTGAAATAAACAGAGGCCAGTGGTAAGGAAGAAATATGTTCTAAGCTGCAGATAATAGAAAGCATTCAAAATGTTGGAAACACCTCATGTGAAGCAGGAAAACTACTAAATCATTTAACTTGAATTTCAGGCAGGCTCTCCACCTTCTCCACTACCATTTTGGTCCCTCAGTTTTTCCCTTTCTAAAGCACTGTTGTCTTCCTCCATCTAATGGATCCTACTTGAAAGCCTGTCACATTTAACCTAGTGACATGTAAAAGCAAAAAGAAAGGTGCATAGAGAACATGGGAGAGTAAGTAGTTTTTTGAGTTTGATCTGAGCCCAAATAAACATGTAAGTTCAATGCTAACATTAATTATTTCTATTTACCTGTGTGTGGATGAATGGTTAACAGGATAAAAAACACAATAACCTTTCATGTCTTTACAAGTGCACTGAAGTTTGGTTAACTGCATTAACAACACTGCTAGACTTAAGAAGGCAGCATAAAATCTGAAGGAGTAAATGACAAGAAAATTCATTTCCAAGAAGACACAGGCAGCCTGATGCAGCAGATTGAGAGGGAGAGAGAAAGAAATGCTAATAAAATGCTAAAGAGCACATTGTTAAAAAGTACTGATAATAAAAAAAACCTAAGTAGTGATAATGCCCTGGATTCTGACTGACAAGAGAGATATTCTGAACCATTGTGCAGATAATAACAAAACCAACACTTGTTCAGCATTTTGAAGTGAAGCTGAAACAACCACAAAACAACTACATACACATATTGCACTGATTTGAGGGGAAGCACCTTCTAATCTGTAAGACAGGTCTCCCAGCAGCAAAAGTCTCTCTAACAGTTTAAACCATTGTCAATGTATTCACATTTTCAGGTTAGTAAACCAACTTTCAAAAAGCCACTTGGAAATACTGAGGGAAAACTCGCTAGGAAGTTGTGCTGCCCCACTGAGGAGGGTAAGATCTCAGGTTAATTGCTGTGGCTGTACCTTACCTGGTTCTGCAGTTTAGCACCGCCATACGCCCCTAATTTTCGCTGTGTACAACATGTGCTGTGAACTGGAGCATTTGACCTTCCCCAGCTCTCCAGTAGAAACTCCAGTGCAACCTTTACCTTCAGAAAAGAGCTGTGTTCCTTTTCCCCCTCATGCTCTGCGCAGAGCAATCTAATACACCTCATCATGTGGTGTGTTGCTATAGCAGCAATGAATCCAGCTGCTGCAACACAAAAGACTGACAAAAAGTTGGGTTTTTTCCCCGTCCACCCACCCGGTAAAAGTCAGGGTTGTTTTCTTGTGCAGCAAATCTAACCTAGATAGCCTCATGCCATCTATGTTAACTACATTATGGCAAAGCCTAAAACAAATATACAGTTAAACTACAGCTTTTGCTTTGGGGGACAACTTTATTTATTTTTAAGAAAACAAATGAGTCAACAGTTACCCCTTAAACAGCTGATCATTGTTTTTTCTGCTCTTGACATTCACTGGTTTCAAAACTTAGGTTCTTATCTCCATAGGATTTGCAATCACACAATCATGCTCAGCAGTCAGAAAAGTAACAGCTGCAGAGCCAGTAAAGGTGACAAACACCAGATTTACACCTGCAAAACCAAAACAGCCATGGTCTTGCACCCCTGTGGTCTGGAAAAAAAAAAACTTTTACAAAGTTGTTTGATTGTGAAACAGAACTGCATTTTTCTGGAAAATGCTAAATAATCGTTACTAACACTGCCCTACTGGATAAAGCATGAGGACTAACCACAGCAAAACTCCTGTACTGCTGAGGCATCTTGGTAATACCAAAGTTTGCCCTGGGAAGTGTACTAGAATACATGAACCACTACTTCTAAAGTCCCAGTCTTGCAACTGCATCTTTGACAACAAATTCTTCCTGTAAAGCATGGCCATCTTCTTCCTCCAGCAGTTTCCCCACAGAAGAGGACAAAACATGCAATATGTAACCAAGCCTTTCACCTGTAGGAAGCGTCTTCAAGATTAGGGACTAAAGCGGCAGCAACCTGATACCTACCATACAAACTGTGCCAGGCTTTTCTGAACTGGTCTTAACAAGGTTTTCCCAGGAACCTGCCTTCCTCAAAACGTGCCAGGCATTTGAGTTGGAGTAACTGCTTCTCATTTCAGAATATGTTCAAGGTGTTAAAGATACTATTGCTCCAGAATGTAGTCCTGCAACTGCATCATCAAACAGTGAACTTTCCTATTCAGTTCTCCATTTATCTCAATGTAATGGAAGATGTAGAAAAAATAGCTACTGGTATCACAGACCTCAACCCACCCTGTTAGAGAGTCCAAAATAAAAATAAACATAAACCCCTAATTACTAATTCATTCTCTCTTACTGTTTTACAAGTAGAGTCAAACTCCATCCAAATGAATTCATAGTATTTTTACCCTGTTTTCATACAGGATCTGCCAAAGCTGTTTGTGGACTCTTACTGCATCTGGCAGCAAAAGCTGGCTTTGGAGTTCACAGATCTCCAGTTTTGTAGATGTTCAAAATCTGCTGCAGCTGTTCTAAGAGACTTCTGAAGATGGAAAGCAGCAACACAGGCTCCTGGAAGAGTCACCTTACTTTGTGTTGAAATAGGTACTTATTTATTCACTTCTGTCTGGCATTCTGGATACAGGGATAAAACACATGGTGCAAGAGGATTCTTCTCAGAGTAATTTCTACAATTACTCAATGCCTATTCTGTTAATTGTTAATACACAGTGAATTTTCTTCCCCAAATACTATCAAAAGAACAGATAGACCATAAAGCACATCCTCAAATTGTGTAATGTGACTGAGTTTCAGTTGCTACACAGTTGCCTGCAAACTCTGTGGTACTTTACACACAAACCATTCAAAAACCCCAGAAGCTGGAAGGTAAGCAAACCTCCCATGCCCATCTGTTAATATTACTGTCTGTCTTGTATACTGTCAGTGACTTAATTTTAATTGTGCACAGAGTAAACAAGTAAAAATGAAAACCTATTGAAGGAGTGTAATGGACTATTAAACAACATCACCTGTTGTAAAAGAAATGAACACAGGCTATTTAAGAGCAATATCCCACAGTCTGAACCAAAAAATGATTCAGGTCAGGCAGCTGAAACTGCAGGCTGGAGCCCCAGCAGAACCACCTCCCACTTTCTGACCAGAGGGCTTTCCCACTCAATAGCACTTGCAGTTATACAGCACCTGCTCACCGTTTACAGAAGGGCTGACAACAAATAGATTTTCAGAGCCATAAATTTCAATAATTCATGTCTGGTCTGATGTCCCAAGGCCAAAAGCAGCCTTCTGTGTCAGTCATGACTTCATGCTTTCACAGTCCTTCTTTGTCCTGCTGTGTTCCCCCTGAGACCCAGTTCTCCTTCACTCCTATAGATTTGTAGCAAAATTCAGGGGATCTGCAGGAAAATCCAGACAGTTTTAGAAATTGTGCTTGTCAGTAATGGGGGACAGCCCTGAATTCTTCAGTGTTTTTTTGGTTTTTTTTTAACACAGGTAGGCACCTGGAATCTGCTGCTAAGGAAGGTGGAAACCAGCTTCCAGGTGGCAGTTAGTTGGTATGGAAAGGGTCGAGCATGGCTTGAAGCATCATTGTGTGCTTACTGTTCTGGAACAGAGTCAGTTAATACACTACCTGGGAAACACAAGAGGAGAATGAGCCAATGTCAAATGTACTCAAAGGAAGGTTACTCTGCCTTTCTTTAAACACCTGTTGGCCAGGGGCTGTTTGACACAGATGGCACAAAGTACATTTGCACTTGTAAGACAAATGGCCATTTTCCCATCAAAAGACTTTCTCATCAGAAATGCTACTTCTCTTCCTATTGCTGTAGTATAATGGATTCTTTCACACAATACTCAAGCCACGCAAAAATAAAGGTCTGGTTCCTATGAGCACTGACTCCCTCTGGAGGAACTCAGTCTGCAGCAGCTGCCAAGATTTAACTCTCCTCTTAAAACAGAGTGAGCACAAGGAATGAAGTTGCAGCACTGCTCCGGCTCTTCCAAAGCCAAGTAGGAACTGGCACAGGAATCACATCTTGCCACCCCCACTTGCCTGACAGACAGCGTAGCTTTCTTCACTGTGCCTCCACAGCCTCCCTGCCCAGCACTGGGCAGCTGCTTGGGTTGATGGATGGGAAAGACCTCACTAGTGTGGCACAAATGGCTGAAGGTTGGGCTGCAGATCCCAGGAGATTGCAAGATATTAAAAGCAAACACTTGTGGCTGGGTCTGTTTGCTGTCAGATCTCTGAGCCACAGCTGGATCAGAGTTTTAGGCTTTCCTTTATGTAGAGGCCAGCACTCACTCTTTTTTTTCTGTCATTTAATTGTTTTCACAAGGAGCCAGGACTATTAAGTCCCATTGATCCAAGCTGCATCCTGGCTGAGCCAGCCAGTGTGTCTCAGCAGAGCTGCTGGGTATGGCACAGGGTCACGCAGCTGGCTCCTGAGGGGGGTCAACAAGATGCTATGCCAGCTCCGGCTCTAAGCCTGACATGTTGGACCCAATAAAGTGTTCATGCAGCCGCTTGGATTTTACCACCAGAAGTTCCTCAGGGATCTGGATTCTACAAGTCCCAACAGCATGGATCCAGCATGGCTTTGTAGAGCCTGTGAGGCCCATGCAAGCCACTGCACAGGACAGCAGAGACAGCCAGAGGGCATGGCCACAGTGCACCAGTGCTAACAAGCCCATCTGTGCTCAAGCCGACTTGGATGCCCTTCTCAAATTAATAATGCCTTAGGCTGGAGCAGTGGAAATACAACGTAGAATCATCTCTGCAGCCGAGCCGCTTTACAGCACTGCAAATATTTTGTTCCAGCACTGCCAGGGAGGTGGCATGCAGAGACAGGAGAGCAGTCATGGTCTGGCACAGGGGAGACCTGGCACTGAGGCAGGCAGAGTTTGTGTTACAAAACTGCACCCTTACCTTGCAATAGCCAAAAAAAGATTGTGACAGCTGAAGTCATTACTGATCCTCCTCCCTATTCCCTCCTTCCTGAGGATCCAAATATCTGGTAACTGGCACTGCATGCCACTGGAAGTCAAAAAAACAAGTCAAGCCCTATGGTGCAAGAACGCAGTGTCCTGAAAAATTATTTAGATTCTTTTATGAGTGGGATTTCTTGCTCAATGTGTGTCTCTGTGATTAAACTCTGAATGCAAAACAAAGCACTTTAACCAAAACAGGTCAGAATGCACAAAAACTCTTTGAAGAGGTGGTTGGGAAGACAGGTGTGTCACCCATGTATGCTCTCATACCAAGCTAGATGAGGAACTATACCCTGGCAAAGACCAACTACAGAGACCCTGCCTGCATAAAACTCCATGGAATGCCTGCAAGAAGCCTGCTGTCTTTTCAGATGGCTCCTACGGGCTTGCTGAGTGACTGGGAAAATCCAGATACATGGGCAGAAGAAGAGAAAAAGAGAGAGGAAAAAAGCAAGCAAGCAAGCAAGGAAGTTATACATAATTTCCAGCCTCTTTTTCATAATTTCTACCTCTTTCCCAAGATGAACTCACTTGCTGTGAATAGCCTACGAACTAGAAGGTTTGACCTGTGTTCTTTATGCTGCTAGAAGCATTCTTTCCAACACAGGACTGGTTTGTGCAATCCCTTTGTTAACTACTGGTGAGCCACTGAGAATTTTTGCTCACTATTCCGAGTTGTTTATTTAGTTCTCTTTTCTAAAGAGAACTCACCAGCCACCTCAAAGCATTTTCAAATATTTTCCATCCATGTCAAGACTATGTCAGGTCTGGCTTTGCATTTTCTCTCTTTCTCTCCTTGACATGTTCCTCGCCTTGTTCTGCTGCCCTTCCAGAGAACAGTTACTATGGCACTGAGTACAAAGCCAGTGATGCCATATGAAGCAGCACTGTAACACTGGGGAGAACAAATATTTGAAGACTGTACTACAACGCTATAGCAGAGGGACAGCTCAGGCACTTCCAAAGCGACAGAGCAAATGCACAAGGGGCCAGGGAGCAGTCTGATGAAATGGCCTTTTTCTAATGGTTCTCAAAAGGACAAGTTTAAAAAAAACATCTGCAAATAAATTAGCAATTAGGCTCCCTACCACTATGGTCGCTTCTACACTCCTGCAGAGACAGTTCTACTTGAAACACATTTCTTCATTTATATTTTAACACACTTCCACAGAGGCAAAAGTTCAAACTACCTCGAAAACCATCTGGGCTAAATCAGCGCAACCACTGTCCTCTTGCTGCTCCCCCAAAAGCAGTGGGGCTGCTGCCAGTCCTGCCCAGCACTCTCCTGCTCTCTTACTCCACCTGTCAGTCCCTCATTCCCATGGCTGCTGCCAGTCCTGCCCAGCACTCTCCTGCTCTCTTACTCCACGCGTCAGTCCCTCATTCCCACCTCCCAAGCAGCTTAGGTGTGAAGTGTGTATATGTGCTGGGAGCACACATGTTGTGAAGGGCATGCAGTCATGATCTCATGTAGATGCCCTTTTTTCACATTGGACAGGCATTTTTAAAAGCGTGCAAGGTTTCTTTCAGCAGCTCAATGATAAATCACCTTTAAGACATAAACAGACACAGGCAGTGGACTAGGTGAAGACAGCAGTCTGTCTGAATTTGTGTATATTCTATTTTAAGCATCTAACATGAATGACCTGTGAATTGCCTGCGTAGAGACACCTGTCTCTCTACAATGAAGTTACTGGGAATTGCTGCTCCTAATGCTGTCCTCTGAATTGCATCCAAGTTGGATGCTTAAAGCAGATGGTATCAGTACATTTTCTAAGGTTTTGCTCTAAGTAGAAAAACCCTAATCTCTTTTAAAATTAACAAAATCAGTTGCAGGAGTGCAGACCTAAAATCCAGGCAATCCAGGGGCTGGAGGGACCCTCTGCAGAATCTCCTTATGCCAGAGTGGTCCAAATATCTGCTGAGAGAATAGTGATGAGGGCTTCTGCCAAAAGCTCTAGGCCACTTCTTCCATTTATTTGCTTTTACTTCAGCTAATCAGCATAAACTAAAGAAGGTCAACCCAGTACAAAAACAAACCTCATGGGCAAAATGGAGGCCAGTCAAGGAGAAGGGTGGAAGTCATGAAATGGCACCCTGCCCTCTGAGTCAATGTTGGTGCCAGGGGTGGATGGTGTGTGACAGTGGATGATCTCAGAACCAGGGCTGTTAGACAAGAAGATGAACAATACTTCTGATCACCTGTGATTAGGGATCATGCAGTTTTTCTCCAAAATATTCTGCCCAGCAGTACTGGCCAGATTACACTATCAATAGATAATTCTGTTTGCTACAGTTTCCTCAGCAGTTTCGGTCAGGCACAGCAGCCTTCCTTGCTTTCCGACCCCAGATCCAGTTTCATCTGATAGGAATGGATATTAAAGTTCCTGCAAATACAAAGTTTTATACAATCTCCCAGAATGTTTAATTCCTGCGATTATTAGGGATATATTTATATACTGTTGTTATCAAATTTTATGTAGTTTTGTTATCATATGAGGGGGTTTTTCGGCTCCATTTGTCACAAAACATAGGAATTCTGCCTAATAAGAGATCTAAGGATTTCCCTTCCTCAGCTTAGCATAAACTATACATGGTGATGTTTGCCTCTGTAGATATGTGGTAGGAATCCTGTTAGCATTTACATATGCCTCCCAAGATACTTATTCCATGCTTTAATTAACCCTAGGATTTGAGTCTTTCATTAGAAAATTATCAAGTAGGGCCACTGTAGTGTGAATTAACCACTCAGCCAGAGGGAGACAAGGGTATTTTATTTTCAAAATTACAAAGGATATGCCAACAACCTTTCAACTACGGCAGTTCACTTGCAGTTATGGCACCATGATAAGACCAAAGTCTCTGAAGATAGCATCATGACATTAGTAGTTGAAAAGCTAAAATTGATATGCATGTCTGGTCTATTTTGTTGCACATAGTTTAAGGACATCAAGGGAAGTGTGCCATATATATCTTACGGAGTGCTTTTATAACCAGAACCTGGCATTTTATAATCACAGCTTGGCACATACTACAAAGGAAGCTGATGTGCAGAGCTCATCCGTTATTCGAGATAATCATTAAGGTGCCACAAATTCCAGAACAGCTAAGTATCTCTATTTGAGACCAATTCTGCAGTCTGGCAGGTAGAGTTGGACTGGGGCAAAGGGGCCACCAGCTAGGTGAGACCCCAGGACCACTGCTGATCTCTCCTTAATTCTCTTCCCACCAATTATGAGGTGGAGCAGCTCCATCGCCTCTCCCAGGCCCTGGTGACAAAAGAAGCAGCAGTGGCACCACCCTCCCTGGAGTCAGGACAAAGCAGGGAGGAGCACCCATCTCTGTGGGGCTCCTGCTGCTAACCAGGGCTGCAAGCTGATGGTGTGCTTAGGTGAGGTTTAGGCTACCTGAACAGATAATGCACACTTCACTACCTGGAGCTTTCCATCTCAATCATAAGTGCCAGAAACCATATTTTAAAAAAACAACAAAACAACACACTTTTTTTCCCACATGCTACTGGACCTGATTGCCTGTCTGAGGCTGAACCTCACTACAGGTCAGGGCTGTAGGCTTCCAGAAGACAGGGAAAGAACCAGATAGGTGAAGTAAACATTGTCCAGATACCATGGCAACAAGAACAAATTCTTACTTATCTGCTTTTATACACGTCCTCCCAAGCTTTCTGCTATGTTACCCTGCTGCCATGCATGTGCATTCTGCTATGGGGCTCCAACAGCTCACCTCCCTGAATGCTATGAAAGTTATTTTGTCCTCAAGCAACAGAAGTCTGCATGGGATTTTGTTTGACAAGGCTTCTCACTATAAAGAACCACAGTATTTACAAGAACAGTTCTTAAAAAACACAATGAACTTTTTTTTTAAAAATTAACTCTCCAACTTTCAAGTATGGTATTATTACACAATATGTAAAATGACTTAAAATAAAACAATTCTATTAATAATTATTTTCTTTTGTGTGATTCATGGTTTAAATGACACTGTACTTCTGTTAGTGCAACTTTTTAACATAAAAGCAGAGGAGAGTGAAAGTAGTAATAGAATAAAAGTAACACAGACGAGATTAAGGGAAATGCATTGTTAAACTATATTTAACTCTAATATTTGATTACACTTCATGGCCCATTTACACTTTTGAAGTGAGGAAAGAAGTAAGATTTTTGCTGCAATTTTACATACTGCTTTATTATTTTACTTCCAAAAGCTTTTACTTACAGTGCTTTGCCAATAGCCATCTTTTGTCCTTTTTAGCAGCTTGCCTAAATAAGTAGGTTTGAAAGATCAGCAGGAAGCAGTAACGTGTCTGAGATACGATCTTCTCACTGCTCTTGCTGAGTGAACTGTTTCCCTCTATGTTTCTGCTAACACAGGGAGAAGAGCCCCAGCATTGTGGAGAGGATCGAAACCCACATTCAGTCATGAACTTACACAGATTGAACCTTGCCTTACACGGTCCATCACATCACTGTTTGTGCTGGCTCAAGGCAGTCTCCACCTGCACGAACCAAGCACACATAAGACTATGTGTACAATCCTAAATCTTCTAACATTAATCCACCATATTTTGCAGAGTACATCTCCATCACCTAGTTGAGTTCAAGCAGGCAAATCAGATGTAAAGTCTCTTTTTAAAGGCCCTGCATCACATCTAACAAAGCCAGTATCTCTGAACAGACTCACTGCCAGAGGTCACTGTGCTTCCATGAAGGCGGAAGCCAAAGCTTGTGGTGTCAAATGCAAGTGACGCTCACAGGAGCTGCCAAAACGTGGCCAGCTCCTGTGCCCTGATCTGCTACATGAAAGAAACTCTGCTTTTGAATCCAGTGAGTCCAACTAAGCACATTCCTAAGCCTTGAGAGGACTGGAAACCAATAAATCGTGCATCGACAGAGATGCAACTATTTTAAATAAAAATAACTCTTGATTTGCATTT
The DNA here is from genome assembly GCF_047495875.1 of Pithys albifrons albifrons. Classification (NCBI taxonomy): domain Eukaryota; kingdom Metazoa; phylum Chordata; class Aves; order Passeriformes; family Thamnophilidae; genus Pithys; species Pithys albifrons. The sequence goes on from NC_092461.1 coordinate 72,317,814, forward strand.
ATGGGCCTATTTGCATTTTTTTTAATTCATGCACTGGGATGTAGTGGTTTCTCTCTCCCTAAATCTCTTTGAAAGCATGTTAATGTGTCTTCTTTTTAATTTAGCAAAACCAAAACTGGACAGACTCAGAAAATATATTACTACTCAGAAAGAAGTGATGTGAGCTAGATAGGGCACTATCAGCAACAATTACAATGATGTGTAAATGTAATTGTGTCTATCTGTTACTAGCATGAAAGGTAAGTATGAGGAACAGCACTGTGGTGATGTAAAAGCCTTTCTGGAGAAATCTTTAAGGAAAATGTGACTATAAACAGTGGGTAAACCACAATGTTGGTTTTTACATGACTTTTAACCAAAGTAAGCCTGACTCTTCTGCTGGGAGTATGCCGTAAGTACATAGTTATATAGGGAACAAAAGGAAAGATGGAAGAAGACAGAAAGACACAGGGATCTGAAATTGTCAACTGTCATTGTCCAATATATGAAACACTGTCCAGTGTTCAATTGAGGGCACTGCAATGGGACATCTCCCTGCCTTCATCTGCCATACAATTAATTACTACATATGCCAATGTCCAAAGAGCTCCAAGTGTAAGTTAGGACCTCCTTCATAATATCCACACCTACTTTCCTTATTTACATGTGAAATATTGTGCAGGAAATGGAAATGCATCCTGGCTGCAATTAGGCTGGTTGGATACCTGTCATCAACTCAGATGGCTGAACAGAGTTCCAGCTTCAGTTGCAACCAGTGTGTTGCCATCTTCAGACATGAAGCCTGAAACAGACTCCAGGATTACAGTAACAACCCTATTCCTAAATCTAAAATGGGCAAGTGTTTTCACATGTGTCTCTTCAACCCACATGTGGTGGGTTCACTTTGAAGACCCTTTCCTGTGTTCACCTTCTTTTTCCCTGCATATGGCTCTGCATGAGAGGGGAGCACCTAGTGTTTGACAGTTCATGAACTGCCACATATTATAGCAAAATTCAGGCCAATACTTTTCCCTGAAAAGAAAAAATTAATTTCTGGCTTAAGTTATGGATAAGGTTGAAAACCTAACTGGCTAATCCCTCTTGCCCTTTCCTCTCATCCTTCGACCAAGATAAAACTCAGCATTCAAGTGGAAGAATGATCCCTAAGCCTTCAAATTTTGGGCTGAAAAGCATATATAGGACTGCCATCCATAGCACAAAAGATGAAACAGGACAAAAATTGTAAAATAGGGAGAGGTTTGATTTGATTGCATATGAAAATCAGCAGACATCCGTGAAGCCATATCCCCCAGTGCCATGACACATTTCTCCTATAGCTGTCCTAAAACTTATCCCTGTATGCTACTCTTTCAGTGTCTGTCAGTTATCTGGTCAATGAGCTCTATAAAATCATGTCTCGCTTCATCTGCACCCCCAAATTTCCCACTCTGTTTTTAGTAAAAGGTGCATGCCAGTGTGAATGCACTACCAGACCCCATTAAATTTCTCCCCCTCTGCCTCTGCTTCAAGAAATCATCTTTTATTTCATGTGTACCTTGCATATGCCAAGATAGGCTAGGACCCCAGTACTCACTTCCTCCCATGAGAGAGACACTGAAAGTCCCTGACTGGGGAAGGGAGTTTGATGACATGCTGACACATTCCTTTCCAGATCCAGCACTTTCTGAAGATAGAGGAGCTTCAAGTTCCCAGGGTAGCACTGTGGAAGCCAGCACCTTGCCTCCTGTTTTCCTGGTACACAGATGTACAAGGCATAGTGGCATTTCTGCACTGTACCCTTCCAATGCTCATTCCTAATCTTGCCTTTCTTTCAGGTGTAAATCAACTCTCTGCTACTATTCACCTGCAATGGAAGCACTAAAATGCCCCAAAAAGACCTACATTTATCCTGAGCTTTGCAGAATCCATTTCTTGTTAGCCAGCTTTGAACAACTTAAAACCAGTATCTGTCCTCATCCCACTGTGGAATTGCAGCTCATTCTTCTCCCTAAAGCACCCCCTTCAGCAATTATGAACAAAAACCCTGAATGTTTGTGTAAGGGGGAGAGGACTTTCATGATACACAAGATTCCTGTTATATTTTGACCTGCAAGCAGAAAGGACGGAACCTTTCAGGTGACTAATTGTTGCTCATTTTCAGGGATGATTCTCCACATCAAGCACTCTATGACCAGAAGAGTTGAGTGCACTCTGGCCCAGAAAATGGAGGTGACTACCCTCTTAAGATTCAAGCACATAGAAATGACTGATGAATTACACTGTGGACCTTCAAATTAAGTACTTGCATAAATACAGATAATTGACATTATCCTTATCTATCTTTGCTGATAATATTAACATATCTACAGATAAATGCTGGAGGAAGATGGCTAGGAATTTGTATACAAGAAGCAATCAAGTTGAACACAGCTGTAGCTGATTAAACCAGTTTCAACTTAACTAGTACTGAGCCAGTCAGCACTTGGGAGCAAGAATGCAAATAAAGTGTCCTGACAAAGGGAGAGCTGGGTCTCCTGGGCATCCAAGGTCTCCTGGACATCTGACCTGTCCAGCCAGAGCAGCAGCCACTACAGAAAGTGTGTCCCTGCTGAAATGCTTGTAGATCATAGAGCAACCACAGCTAAAGTGAGTGTGACATTCAACTTTGGTAAAAAGATACATAATGAAATGGATATGGACTCCTGCATTTAAAATGAAAACTTTCTGGGGTGGGGTAAGCAATGCCCAAAATGCAAACCATATAAGCAATGCATTTATCTCATTATACTGCAGGAGAAGGGACAAATAAAATGGGCACCAGGTTACTCTTACCCCATAGCTTAAGCAACGTGACTCTATATCCATTCTGACTGTCCACCAGTAGCATTGGTCCATCAGCCCTGTTGCTTGGCCTACAATGGTTTCTTACTATGACAAACTTTTCAGAGAAACTTATAATCCAAAATTAGTTGTCAAAGGACAACCCTGTGAGCAGGGTCCACTTTTATCTTGAAAATACCATAGCCAACCAATTAGTTAACAAGCTACCAATGTTCAGGGAAAACTGTGGACTTCTCTATTTTTACTTACTCCTTTGAACATTCTGTTCCCGAACTTGTCCCACCTGACACCAAAACTATTGTGTATCTCCAGTTCAGCAGCAACAAGGTTGTCCTCCATATGAAAATTATTTTAATAGCAAAACACACCCCAACACTTTGCATAAATATGTGAAATGAAATGTGTCTTTGAAATTAAAGCCAGTTATAATTTTCTTTATTTGCAAAATTTCAATTATAATTTTTGCAATTTTAAGTATGACTGAAAACATCTTATTTAAAAAATGGTTCCAGCAAAGGATGAGAGGCAAGCTGCAAAGTCTTAAGGAACACAGTAAAAGCAACATCATTCATAACTGGGCATATTACTTTTGGTTTACAGCAGGAAAATGGCCTTAGAAAAAAAAATTGCAAAAGGACACATTAGAAGTCACCTGTACTCAACAGCATTTGTAATACATACTTAAACCTAGTAGCTGAGTGTGGAGGGAACTTTCCATTTTGGTGTTGTTCTTTGTCTGTGCTGGCCTAACAGGGGGATCCTGGGCTCAAATTCTCCTGAGCTGGAGGAATGAGTGGGGAGGTGTACCCAGGACTTGCTTCCACTACCCTGATTTTCACCAGATGCAAAGTAAGGACCAGTTTCTGAGAATATGCTAGGCACCTGGGTACCTTACCTTGTCTGCAGAGAGCAAACACCTCAAAGACTGCATCAGAAAGCCCATGTAACACTGACTTTCCAAATGAGAAGCTCACCTTGGTGTTCCGTTTGGTCCATTTTTCTCACTTACCACAGTTGGCACAAAGGAGAATGAATTGACTGAGAGAAGGGCAATCAGGACTACTCTCTCCTTTGTGTAGTCTGCCCACTCTTGGCACTATCTGGAGCTCAGTACTGCAACATCTGTTTGCTTTGAGGGCATTTCAAAATATTTCTTCAGTTGCTGATTTAGTTTCCTGTGAGGTCAGTTTAAACCTCCATTCTCTCTAGCAGTGATTAACTTCACTTTTGCTACAGTTAAATGCACTACTGGTACCTTAAATAAAAGATGCGGTGTGTGTGTGTGTGTGTGTGGGGGTGTTGGATTTTTTTTTAATGATACTGCTGAAAACAAATAGCAATCAAAGATAATTGAAATCAGCTTATCTTTTCAGACACTGCAGCAAGCATTGCTTGCAAAGTTCAGAACTTGCACATGAAATACGAGAACATTACTTACAATATAGTATGAAAAGCAAAGCTGGCTGGGACTTTTTCCAGTATAGAATCTTGGGTTACAAGGGACCTTAAATATCATCTGCTTCTAAACCCCCTCCCATAGGCAGGGACATTTTTCACTAGATGAGGCAGTTTTAAGTCCCCATCCAACCTGGCTTTGAACACTTCCAGGGATGGGGAACTCACAGCTTCTATCTACAACCTGTTCCAATGTCTCAACAGCCTCATAATAAAGAATTTTCTTCCTTTTATCCAACGTAATGTCAGTTTAAAGCCATTGCCCCTTACCCTTTCACTACTAGCCCACATGAAAAGTCTCTCTCCAGCTTCCTTGTACATTCTCTTCTCAAAGTTGGAGAGCCCCAACTAGTCTTTGGCCTGTCTTATAGGAGAAGTGCTCCAGCCTTCTAATCGTCTTTGTAGCTCTCCTCCAGATTTGCTCCAGTGGGTCAATGTTCTTCTCTTGAGGACCCAAGAACTGGATGCAATATTCCAGGTGGGGTCTCACAAGAGTAGAGTAGAACAGTAGAATCACCTCCCTCAACCTGTGGGCCACACTGCTTTTGATGCAGCTCAGGATACAACTGCAAGCACACATGGCTGGTTTGTGTCCAGACTCTCATCTACCAGCACACCCCAGTCCTTCTCTTTAAGGTGGCTCTCAGTCCACTGATCTCCACTTGGACATCAAGCTATTGACCACAACTCTTTGAGTGTGGCTGTCCATCCACCAAATAGACCCTTTTTTCCCTTTTTATGCTTCCCCTTTTCCAGTCAGTGGTAACTTCACCAGACCATCATAATCTCTCAGATATGATGAATGGTGATTTAGCCACGTCATGTGCGAGTTCGCTCAGGACTCACAGACAGATCTCATCAGGTCACATGGAATTCTGCACCTTCAGGTTCCTTTGACAGTCTCAAACCTGATTTTTTTTCTACAGCAGGTGGTTCTTAATTTTTCCAGTCCCTGTTTTTACCTTTTATGACTTAAGCTTGCTGTGCATCTTCCTTGCTGCCCTAAGGATCTTGAACCTCACCATTTCTTGATCCCTGCAGCCAGGGTTGGCCTTGCACTTCACATTCCCCACCAGATCCTACTTGTTGGTGAGAACAAAGTCCCCCACATCACCTCTCCTTGTTGGTTTCCCTGTCATGTGGAGAAGGAAGTTATCATCAATGCATTCTGGGAGCTTTCTGGATTGCTTATGCCCTTCTATGTTGTCCCTCCAACAGATATCCTGGTGGTTGAAGTCTCCCATGAGGACCAGGGCTTCTGAACATGAGGCTGCTCCTGTCTGTAGAGGGTCTCATACCTCTTTCTGGTCAAGCAGCCTTTAGCAGACCCCTACTTTGAAATGACTAGTCCCTGCCCTCCCTTTAATCCTGACCCATAAGCTCTCAGTCAGCTCCAGAGCTCCATACACTCCAGCTGGTCATTGACATAGAGGGTGACATTGCCACCTTGTCTCCCCTGTCTGTCCTTCCTAAAAAGACTGTGTCCTTCCATTCCAACACTTCAGTCACAGGAGCCATCCCACCATGTCTCCATTATGCCAATAAAATCTTAGCCCTGGAGGTGTGTGCACATCTCTTGTTTATTCCCCATGGTACCTGTGTTTGCATAGAGGCATTTCAGTCACACCCCAGTGCAGATGACTAAGTGGCTGAGTGGCTGGAATTCCTTTGTGCTGCTCTTCAAGTGCTCTCCTGCTGACCTCTGATCCCCCTCCATGCTCTGGGCATCTATTGCTGGCCCTGGCATCCAACTCATAGGAGTGGGATGGATTTAGGTTTCCCTCCCCCACCAGTATGTAAGAAGAAAATGCTGATTTACTGAATGCAATACTCATTATCTGGTTTTGATAACAGTTTTGTTGTAAAGGTTTCTCAGGTCCAAGGTAGAATTTTTTTCAAAGCCTGAAAAAGGCTCATGTGCACCCCGTGGTTAGAACATCATTGGTGATTAAGAAGAGAGATGTCAGCTCTGTGACCTTAGCTCAGGAGCCTTGGAACGGAATGTCACCAGGAAAAGCCATCCTTCTAACTTCTGGGCTGCTACAATATATGCGTGTAGGAATCCATTGTTGCATATTTGAAAATAATTTAGTTTTTAACCAATGATTAATGAAAAAAACCCAATACTATCAGCACTGAGAGATTTCAATATGAAGACGACAATATCGTGCACACTTCTGGTAACAGCACACTTCCCTAACACCTTCCTCCCTCCTTACATACAGCAATTCTCCCCAAACTGGAACAGTCTTGTAACTACACTGGTTCCCTTCACTTTTCACATTCTTTTGCAATCATACTTAAAAAATTTTCCAGGCAAATTGCAACAAAGATCATATTCGTAAGGATTGTATTATCCAACTAATTTGTAATCCGGGGACTCTGGCTTAATTTCCTGCTTGTTCTCATCTCAGTTCTCTGTCTATAAAATAGGACTAATAGCACATCATTCTCACAGCATTTTTCTGGGGACACAGACATTAATGAGCCTGATGTGATGAATAAGATCACATGGACCAAGTGCTTAAAAATAACGCAGACAGACCTTTGCTGCCAGACCACTCCTGGTAGCACTGTCCAGACTATACCCAAACAGGCTCAGCACAGGCCTGATATTAAGAGAACTACTTACCCGTGCCTGTGAGCCCCACATCAGTGTTTATTACACCAAGGGGAGAGCGAGCAAGCCAGACCACATAGTGGCAGCTGGGAGAAAGAGCAGCTCCTGGGAAGGAGGATGGCATGGGACACCAGAAGACATTGGGGAGGAGGAAGGAAGAATAGAGCTGTTTTTTGGGAGGCTGTTAATAGAAATCAGGCAGAAATATATAGTGCTCCCTGTCTCTCACACATTAGAGTCAGGGCAGAGACTAATAATTGAGCAATAAATCAAGTGAGCCAGAAGTCTAAACATCCCACCAGCTCCCTAAAGCACCTGCACCAGTTTCCATCCTTCTGCCTAATACTGCTTAACGCTCACCCAAGTGACATCAAAGGCATCATCTTCTGAGGAAGGCGAGGATTTCCCAAGGAATTCACCTAGGCATGTGCTACAACTACTAATTACAGACAGTGTGTGTGTGTGTGTGTGTGTGTGTGTGTGTGTGTGTGTGTGTGTGTGAGAGAGAGAGAGAAACTTCTTCCTTGTTTATTTTGACAGCTTGAAAAATTTATTTACTAGAACAATAAATACAGGTCTGACAATGTAGTATAGCCCTTCTAAAGGATTTTGTAGTAATTTCCAGCATCTTATCAAAATTTCCAATCCAATCACCTCAAGAATGAAATGGAAGACATGAATCGAAAGCCCATTTCACCAAGCAGAGACTTTCAGATTAAATATCTAAACTGAGCAGCTGCAAATGCCCTTGGGAAAATCTCTGCTTACTGTCAATAGTTTTATTTGTTTCCTTGTGGATGCTGTATTTTTCACCAGCTACTGAACGCCTCAGTACTTCAAATGTAGAGTACAATATCACTCACCAATGTTTTTACAGATCAGGCTTCCCCTTGCCCCAACTCTGAGAGTCCCAAATACTGTTCAGACACGTTATTATGTTCTTGTTATTTTCACTAAGGCCTTAAAATTACACTAATTTCTGGCTACAGAGTGAAAGCAACACTATGATTCTTGTCCAAAACTCAAAAGGGCACTTGGCTGCAGGACCTCATGTACCAATGCATACCCAGAGACAAGTGGACCCAGCTTCTTATTCAGAGAAATACAAACATGGTCATTTTACTGATTTTGTTGCTAGATGTTTGTGGACCAGCACAACTGAGCCAATTGTCTGCTAACTTTCAAAGTGAGTATTTTCTAAAGATGAAGTAAGGCAGAATAAAAATGTCTATGCTTATTAATCTGGACAATTAACTTTTTACAGAAACCCCCTTATAAATGTGGGATGAAGAGTGAGAAACAAACAACTGGTACACTGTAAAATTTTGTACCATCAGGATGCCAGTGCTGAGACACACTGAATTATGCATAATGCTTAAGGTTAGGATTCTTACATCAGAGAAAAAAATCTTTAGATGAAAGTCCCACATTTCTGTGCTAGTTTTAAGACCCAGGACAAGATGAAGGGAAAGCCTCTCTCTTGTTTTTTGTTTTTTTTTTCCCTGAAGCCCATCTGATCCTCCTGCTGTGTGTACACACTGCACAAACCACTCCCTCCACTCCTGAGCTGATGCTTGGATGTCACGACCATTGAAGCAGCTTGTGACTCACAGGCCACTCAGCAGCACAAGCCTGACCTGCAGCTGAGACTGTCACAAAAGCACATTGGTGTCAAATTTGCCTCAGCATACAACACACTGCTTATGCTGGCTTGACACTGTGCACAGGAGGTCACCCTGTCAGTGCTTTTTGAGTGGCTCTGAGCCCGCAGAGCAGGGATCAGTGCTTTGCCACCTTCTCCCTTGGTGCTAGTTGTTAGGTACTCCCAAGCTGGCTCTGGGACCCAAAAGCCTGATGTGCTGTACTGTCAAACAGCAGCTGGGGAGAACACCTGCACAAGGATGCTCTTCGCCCATGTCAAACAAAGTCACTGACAGCCAGCTCCAAGACAGACCCGCTGCTGGCCAAGTCTGAGCCCACCAGCAACACTGGTAGCACCAAAAACAACTGCAGAGGGAGAAAGAATAAGTGAGAGAAAAAACTCCAAGGTCAGTGAGGAAGGAGGCGGAGGAGGGGCTTCAGGCATCAGGCTGAAGGGCCATGGTGGAGCAGACCCACCTGCAGGTGCCCCCTGCAGCCTGTGGAGGACCCCACACTGGAGCAGCTCGATGCTCTAAGGACAATGTGACTCCATGGCAAGTTCACGCTGGAGCAGACTCCTGGCAGAACCTGTGGACACATGGAAAAAGGAGCCCACACTGGACCAAGATCGCTGGCAGGACTTGTGAACCCATGAGGAACCCATGCTGAAGCAGTTCATGAAGAACAACAGCCGGTGGGAAGGACTCACATTGGAGTTCACAAAGAACTGTCTTCCATGTGAGGGACCCCACACTGGAGCATGGGAAGAGTGTGAGAAGTCATCTCCCCAAGAAAGAAGAATCAGCAGAGACATGTGATGAATTGACTGAAGTCCCTATTTCCTGCTCCCCCTGTCCTGCTGGGGGGAGGAGGTAAAGAAAAATGGGAAGTTGAGCCTAGGAAAAGCAACGGGTAGGGGGATAGGTGTTTTGAAGATTTGGTTTTATTTCTCACTATCTTACTCCGTTGTGATGGTTTATAAATGTCTGTTTTGCCTGTGACATTAGCTGTTGAGTGATCTCTCTCTGTCCTTAGCTCAACCCATGAGCCTTTTGTTCTGTTTTTTTATCCTGTCCAGCTGAAGAGGAGACTGATGAAGTGGCTTTGGTGGGCACCTGGAGTGCAGCCAGGATCAACCCACCACATGGAGTGCTCCCTCCTATGCCCATGTTTACATGACAGCAACTTGCTCTGGTACCATCTGCCTGGGAAATGTTACAGATACAGATATATTCGCAGTGAATTTTAAGGTCCAGCTTTGTTCAGTCAGGCTTAGGTAGTCCTGAGTGCAGCATATCAAACTCCACCAGTTCCTTTGTATTTTGCTGTGGACAAAAAATGGAGAGGAAAAGCACCACTTAGGACAGAGACTGGCAAGTCTGGGCATGAAGGCTGGGGACATTCACACCACCCTGTGACCATAATCTAATGCTACTAAATGTGGCAACCTCGCTTCTGACTCAGGAAGTCATCGAGCCACAGTCACCTCTGTGCTAGGAAAATATCTTGAATGACCTTAAACATATTTACCCTATCTCTGGTACCCTGATGAATACATGTACAACACCTCAGGGCTGTTTGCAAGTTTGTACATCCACAGTGTGCACAGCTGTACGTCACTGCTACTCCAGCAGCAGATCTGGCGTAGAAGCTTCTGGGAGCCAAATGGATGAAGGAGCTGATGCAGCTGTGAGGATGGTGGCATGAGGAGGAGGGCTGAGCAGTGTTTGCAGGAGAAGGGATCTGCCACTGACAGTGTAGTAACACGGTCCCACAGCCCCCAAAAGCTGTGCTGCCAGTGCAAGGCAGCTTATGTCCCTGCTTATCAAGTGGAGAATGTGACACCTGTCTTGGGACACTCCCTCGACTGTTATCAGCTGTCATACTCCCTGAGCTGATGTTTCAGGCTGTGCTGCCTGACAAACATCCCCATGGACAGAGAAAAGGAACCTTTCTTTCCCCTCTGCCAAGTGACTTCTTGTTTTCCTTCTTTTAAAGAAAAAAAAAAAGGAATTCTTGGTCTTCTGCTGAATAAGATACCTGGTATTCAGCAGCAACTTGTTAGGGCTTGGGTTAAGCTTATTAAGTTTCAGCATAGCTCAAAATACACAGGATGCTTCTTCAAAAGCTGAAGCTGCGCACAGTCTCTCTCAGAGAGTGCATCCAATGCTTTTACATAGTACTGCATGTTTTCCAGGGAGGCTGCACCCATTGTGACTGCTAGGAGGCTCATCAGCTAAGGTATGAAATCAGGATTATTTTTAGAAAAATACAGGCTGGTGGAGGAGGCAGCATGAGATCAGAGATGCAAAAGCCTTTCTTGGCAATGCATCTTGACTCCACAGGGCTTAAAGGATATGGCTGTTACAAGATGTTTTTATCCACAAAAAAAGGAAAAAATCTGGCTCAGCCTACAGCCCTATTTTCCATGGTATTTTCCTCTTCTCCTTCTATGGTCCAATTTGATACTCTGCTCAGTGAGCAGCTAATGCATGGCTCCCTTGGTTTTAGAAGCAAACACTCCAGCAATATTCGCTTTTAAATGGAATTTGCATTTTCTAGGCACTAGTTGGTGGAAATCCTAGCAGGACTGCCTTGGATAGTCTCAAATTAGCTTTCTCACAAGGAACAATTTCTCATTTGTCCTTTGAAAGAAAAATTTTCCTTCACCTGTTATTAAAGGGTGCATGCTGGGAGGGTCTCTGCTGTGTGATCCCACTTACACAAACAGGAAAAAATAGCAGAAGCTAATAAATCCATTAGCTAAAATCATGCACTGCCAGTAAAAGCTCACAGTCCCTGCAAAGTAATTCTGAAAGGCTTTCTTGCCATCCATCCAGAAGAAGCCAAGCCTGAAAGAAGCAGGCTTCTGCTGTACAGGGGATTGACATTCAGCTTGAAAATAGTGCATCAAATACGTAATCTCTGCTTTTCATATGAAGTTGAATGAATTATAATCTGTGTGGCTTGAGAACTAATTCAGGCATTAGAAAACTGCATTTTCTCACTGTCAGAAAAAAAAATGCATGTTTCCATTGCACAGATAACTGAGCTTTCAGGAGTATCTCAGGAGGCTAATTTGCACCAAATTTCTGTTACAAGCTTGGTTTGGGCAAACATTTTAGACATGGCCCACCAAAAAGGCCCTAAGTCTTCCCAAATCTCAATGCATATGGTGGCCATGCTTAAAAAGATTTAGTCACTGCCTGTCCACGACACCGTGGAGACCTTTCAGATTTCCATTCCTAAATATGCCATTGGTTAAGGCAACAAAACCTCTCCTTTTTTCAGGCACAAATGCTCCTTTCAAAGCTAAGCTTGGACATCCTGCCTAGATGACATACAACAGGACCAAGAATTTCCAACACTTGCTCTTTGCAATTTTGAGATGCTGTATCATTCTGATGTACTGAAGAATAACCCTGTGCCTTAAAAAGGGCCAACAGGTTTGAAAATTGGTGCCATGGCAAGTTATTTCCACATTGAAAATCCCCCTTTTGGTATTTTTCTGTTTGTATGTTTCAAGTGCTAGGAAATAGGAAAAAATGTGAAAAGAAAATACAGCCCACACAGAAACTTGAAGCTTAAAATTCCATACATACATATATATATATATGTATATGTATATATACACACATATATATACATATACATATACACACACACATATATGCATATACACATACACACATATATATATATACATATACATACATCTATATATATATGTATATATATATATACACATATACATATATACATACATACATACATACATATATATATATATATATATATATATATATATATATATATAGTAATACATTGATGCATGGTAGCCAAACCCCATTTAATCAGCTCCTCTAAGCATCAGAAGCTGAAGTCAGAGTGCTTTACACTGAAGGCTTTTTAAATGATAAGTTCAAAGTGGACACACAATACAACTTTCATCCTCTACTATGCAAAATCAAGAGTAACATTTACTTCTACATGTAGGAGTGAAACTTCAGCTATATAAAATATTCACCTTAGTTCAACAAATCCAAAGGATTGCACTTTAAGAAAGTTCCAAGGGAAACATCTTGGTATAAATTATAGTGTTCTCCATTCTGGCAACACCTGAAAATAGATCTCTGAGGGCGAATGAAAACTTGGGTGTCTCATGAAGATGTTGCCTCCAAACTTTTGTTAGCTACATCTTTCATTCTGGTCTTAACCTACAGTGTACTAGGCTTAATCTAATTGAATTTTCCAATCCCATATCTAAAATTAAAACAGCAGACCTAACCATATGTATGGGGTTTGTGCTTTGCAGGGCAGTTGTTAAGGAAAGGCTGTCATGAATCTACTATGTAGCCTCTGATATTACAAAATCTTTCCATGGAATGCTATTTAGGACACCAGTGATCACTATATTAATTTGGTTTAGTAAAGATAGCAAGAAGAAAAAAATCAGTAACAGCATTTTACTACCACTGGTCTCCACAATCAAATTAGTAGCAAGTGTGATGTGAGTCCTATGTCTGATTTGTTCTGTTTCCTTTGTAAGCTGTGCCCTAGCAAACACACTGGACACACAGAGAGAATGTGACGTTCGGTACACAAACATGGACAGTGGAAATACAAACTGCTCACGTAATTCCCCACTACTGGGGAATGCCTGAACTTCTCAGGTCATTCAGTAAAGTAGCCTAAACCTAGGGCAAGAAGATTGATATTTTCAGCTGTTGACAATGCTTTTACCCCACCTACTAAGCCAAGCCTCTCTCATTTTTCCATATCAAATGTCTAGATGGAAAGTCTCAATCAGTACTTTAGATGGTAATTTTTTCCTGCCTGCATGAAGAAAGGCACACAACAGTACACAGTAAGAAAAAAAATCCAGAAGTTACATTGCTTTTGGCTCTTGTGTGTTTTTCATATTGTTTGTAAAGCTCTACTCACTTGTCCTTGCTTTGAGAAACAGTGCAAGAAGTCAGTAAGTTGCCACTTTGCCATTAACTTCTGATTTTGTGAGGGTAGTTTTGATTTCCATCGCTCCTGTATGTGGAAAGCCTCTCACTTTATCTGAAGAGTTGCATCCTCCCTGCCTGTTCCTCTGTTTTGCCCTTTGGCAGGCAAAACACCTTAAAATAATCTGATGGACAGAAACACAATTGCTTTTACAAGCACATCACTTCATTATATGTTTGTTTTGAAAACAGTTTCCAGAGCCTAGAGTATGTCATCAAAAGCCAAAGAAAGTGTGTTGATGTTGTTACAAGGTCAGCTCTTCAGAGACAGCAGGCAGCAATGCTGGCACTCTGATAGATTATCACCATGGCAAAGATGGCAGCTCACAGGCAGTGATTCAGCTGCTTTGACAATACCAAGGCTCCAGCGAAATGTGAAGATAAGGTACTCATATTGCCTCAAACACATACACACACACACACTTGCATGCACTGTAGTTCAGGAGTTTCTTAATGTCTTTTTTTTAATGATGTCACAGGGTTTAAGGAAAAATAGAAGCAATGTGCTTGAGGATGACAGACCACAGTGAAAGTTGTTTCTCCTCATACACATATGTTGCGTGCATATATACACACACCTACAACTCCTTTTTACAGTATACTATTATAAACAAGCTTGTCCTTAAGCAGTTGAAACAGTGAAACCTGATTCTCAAAAGACTTCCTTCCTCTGTAAGATAATTTCCAGCTTCCCTTGCCATTAGCATAAGGGCTCCTGCACCTTCGTTTGTGGGCAGACAGGCTGCGACAGCCTTCCCAGGCAAGAGCCAGCATGCACAGGGGCTTGGCAGGGGCTAGACACATGTTCAGCTCCCACGGCCAACAACGTGTAACTGCTCAGACCTGCTCCCCTTTTGCTCTCTGGGGAACACATTTTGGCTTCTCCCCTGTGCTCAGCTGCCAACATTTTTATGGCAGTAATAGGAGTTGTGTAATTCTGGAAATCTCTTTTATACATACCTTGTCCTCTTGCTTGTACACAGTGAACACTTGCATATGTAATGTTAACAATGCCACATCTCTGTACTCCACAGATCATCAGAAAACTCTTCCCAGTGGAGGGAGAAGCTTTGAGGCTGTGCATAGATTGCAAGTCCTCTTAAAACTACAATTACTGGCAAGCTTTTGGGAGCTGCTCTGTAAAAACATATGAATTTAACTTGAGCTTTTTTATTGGGATATTTTGTTTTAAAGTCACTGCTTTTGTTTAATTTTGTGGGTCTGCAAGGACAATTTAACATTTGAAGGAATGAAAAAACAGCTTGAGATAAACTACCTCCAGTAAAGCCTGCAGACTTGTTAAGAGACAATGCCAGCACCATCTGCTCTGAAAGGCCTTTTTCCAGGCTGGAACAAGCTAATAACTTCACTTTGCTATACAAGGTGCTTTGTTCTTAGTTTTGATACTAAAAAAAAGCTTTTGTATCTATGTATGCCCTGCAGCTTTGTCCTCACTCCATGTTAGGGCAAGAACAGGGTGTGCATCAGCTGCCTCCTCTGTCTCTGCCTTGGCCTGTGCCCAGCAGCTTGTAGCTGTCCCAGAGGAAAGGAAATCCAGTGCAGGGAGGTTCCACACATCTTCTTAAGGCGCCAGCTTGGACCAGGTGGGGAGGATTCAAGAATCAATTTACCATCCAAGATGTGCTCCTACAGGGAAAATATTTCAGCATTCCTGTGTGAGCAGGTTTTTCCCCAGGGAAGGTACAAGGATGGCTGCTCAACTGTATGAGAGTGCACACTCGTGCAAGGGCCAGAACCAGGACAGCCGTGCAACTGGCAGGGTGATGAGCAAGTCCACACCAGCCAAGCACATTAGGCACAGTGGAGGCTCTGCAGCTTCCTTGCCCAGAGTAGTTAACTCAAGGAAGGATTCTGTCTTTGAAGCAGAATCATGACTCAACTCATCAGCACCCAGGGGAATGTGGGTCCCCCCTGCTCTCTTTCCTCTGTGGCCCTTAGACTCTGTAGTGGGTACACAGTGTAAAGCAGGAGAATGCAAACATCTGGCTGCTTATGAAACAGCAGCATTAATAGGGCTTTCCTAGCAGTCACTAATTCCAGGAAATCTCCTCATTTTTCTAAGAAGAGCTGTTAAGAGGAGAACATTAAAAAATACTTTAAAATCTTTTGAAATATAAGGATTTCTTTCTGGAAGTACTGGGGTCTTGGAATGCTTCAGAACTCTCAGGAACAAAACACTGTCTAATGATGATAAGCATCTTTGTGATCTTACCCAACTGACATGAAAAGCTGAGTTTGCACAAGGTCCTCCTGCATCAACAGCTTTGCATATTTCACTGCATATCTCCATCCTCCATGCAGCCATGCACTCGTTGCCTTATTTCTTCTCTATCCTTTGATGGTTTTGATGCTTGTGAACAGAATGGGCTGCAGACAAGCTGAGTGTTGTGTCAGTCTGCCTACTTCTCCCCTTCCTCCTCGCGATGTCTCTTCAGCAGGACCTGGACCTCTATGGATCAGCCAGCTTGGGTTGCAAGAAATGTCTTGGTTTGCTCAGGCAGAAGCAGCACAGGAGGACAGGCAAAAAGCCAAGTCCACTTCAAAACTTGGTTGTTTTTTTGAAGGAGAGATTATCACTTTTTTTCCCCTTTGAAGAAGATACTTATCAAGGGAATACTAGTGGAAAATGGAAAGACAGAGCTGTATTCCTGTGCCTGTGATCAGGTATGATTACAGAGAGAAAAGATAAATGTGCTTTCAGCGAGTGCAAGAACCACTGTCAGAGCCACAGGAAAGGTGGAAGCATTCACTCACACGGGGACTACATAAAAGGCAGGAGAGAAGAGTAAGCCAGGCAATGTTTTCAAAATGAGAACGTATACATAGATGCAGGAGTCTAATTTTAATCACCCACGTATGAAATGTTTGGCCCAGCTCCCAATCTCCTCTGAGCAGGAGCAGTTGTTCAGGATTCCCTTTCCTGGCAGGTGTGCAGGCTGATGCCTCTCCTCTGCATCAGAGTCCAAATGAACACTCTCAATTCTTTTTAAGGGGGAAGGAGATGCAAAAAGGAGAAGCTCGCCGTGCAGCAGAGCATTGGTCCGGCAGTGAAAACAGACATCAATCACAGCTCTAGGCTCGCTGGCAGGTGGATTTCCCTCCCACTGCCATTGCTGCTCCTCAAGCAAGTGGCCAGGTCTGGAGGAAGCCTTATTTTCCGTCACCCACGTGCATGCCACTCAGCACAGGGATGCCAGTAATGTTCTTTCATGAGGCTGGGAAACAATCACTAACTCCTTAAGCTGGGGAAGAGCCTCTGAGAGATGTGACTTCTTCCTTGCTAGGGATGCCACATGCTGCCTTTTACTTCAGAAAACTGTAAATGCACAAAAAAGGATGCTCCTTTTTTTTTTTAAACCCAATACCTATTTATCCCAGTCATGCTGTTCAACATACAGTTTATGAGCAAGAACATTAGGCCTCTGTTATTATTCTTACAGGTCTTAGGCCCTAAAAACAGTCCATGCCTTAAGGAGTAGAAAAGATACCACAAATAACTAGAAATTACACTGCCCAGATGAAGAGCTTCTCCTTTTGTTACTGTTAGGCATCATTTTGAAGATCAGCAGAAATGTGTTAGCTAAAAATTGATAATCACTGACTTCCTGTTTTATTCTTAATACATGCTTTGCAGATTGTCTTACCCATTTGAGGAAATGAAAGCTCTCATTTCATTGCTGCTGACACTGTTCTGCTGCCTTACAGGAAAGAAAAGCTAGGAAAATAAGAGCAGTCTCAAAAGGAGGTTAAGATGCATGTTTGTTGACCCAAGAGTACTGGACAAGAGGTACAAGTATTGACCAGCAACATCTTGCAACTCCACTCATTACCCAGCTGCTGGAAAATAAAGTATCATAAGTATCTCATTGATTTTCAGGAATCTAAAGCATGAGCCACAGTACTGATGTTCAGAAATCTGGAAGAAGGGAGAAAGGTTTTTTTCAGCACTAATAATAAATGAGTAGCTTATCTCATCTCTGCTTAGAGATTTAAGGCCCAGTCACATCAATACTATTAAAATCATGGATGAAAATATTCCTTTACAAGAATTAGAACTGCATATAATTTAATGGGAGCCAAAATCAAAGCAAATGGCAACAAAAGCAACTCTGCAATGAAAATCTGAAAAAGCTTATGAGTTTCTGACAGCAAAACACACCCGACTATATCCTGTGAATCACAAATCACTGCCAGCAGTAGAAAGTATTTTAACACTCTGCTGATTTTGGAGTTTGGACTCAGTTTTACTTAAAATTTTATAGGGGAAAAACAATTTCAGTAATTCCCCCTTGTAAAAATAAATTTTCAGAGGCAGGCAAGTCTTGGGTTAACCAGCTCCAGGACTTCAGGTCCTGCCTCAGTGAGAACATTTTCAGAGATGAGATATAAAAGAACATTAAAGAACTCTTCCCTTGCAAGCTAAAAATAAAACACACGAATTCCTGCTTCCTTTCAAGATGCTAAAACAAGTCTTCAAACAGTTACTTGAAACAGTATTTCACTGTTTTGTGCTACAACTCATCCTTCCCGCCATTTATTTTCTGCCAGTCCTTGGCAATTTGTACAGAAAGTTCAAAAAATGACTGACATAGGTATTCGTCCTCTATGAAGAATACGATCCCTCTCAAGAAATTACTCTTGGTATTACTGGACACAGAAAGGACATCCAGCTCCCCATCTCAGGCACACACTTTGCCAGTGCCCCAGCATCTAACACAGGCAAGGCTTCTCTTCCTCCACACCATGCCCTCTCTGCTCTCCCCACATATCCAGGGCAGGAGTTGCTGGGTAATCTAACACACCCCTCATCTAAAAAGCCAGGGAACAGGTTCCTCCAATATATTTTACAGTGTCTGGAGCTGGATATTGCCTTGTGCAATCAGCCCCTTAGCCTACACCAAGTACATCTTTCCCACCCAGTAAAATCTTATTTGTATGCAAAATGGTAGTCTAAGGTGTTTTCCAGCATGGCAGTGTAGGTGAGCATGAATTCTTTCTGCTGAAATACTGCAGGGGAGTCTCCTGATTGCTTGCATCGACTCAAGGAGCATCTGCCTGCCTGCAGAGCCTGGGGTGGTGAGGAGAGCTGGAGACAGCTGCAGGTCTGCCCTGGTTTATTCCAACCAAGTGAGCAGGATCAGTTCAGCACCAAAGCTTTTTGAAATCTCATCTAGAACATCTAGGGAGGATGGGGTCAAGGAACAGTAAGTGCTGTGCCATATCAACCCCAGAGCAGGATGGAGGAAGAGCCAGGCCTCCATGCAGCACTGCCAGCTCCACAGCACTACCCACCAGGATAGATCAGCTCCCAGGGAGCAAATTTATGAGGAGGCGGAGGTCCGTGTGCATGCTCTGAAGAGATAAAGCCTGGTACCCTCCTGATTCATAGGCAAGGTAATAAGAAGCTTTCCAAGGCTGAACATCAGTCAGAAATGATTTTCCTTAATCACCTATTTATTTTGTCCTTTAAAAGTATGCTATCAAGAGGAAAGGCTGAATTAGAAAAACACCTTATCTGCATTTTTCAAAGATGTCATATTACTTAAGGGACTGGTAAATTTAGCTTTGCACATTGAATATGCAACTAGCCTGGTCCAATTAACCCTTAAGACCATTTAAGCTCACACAAGGCTGTGCTGGAGCCCTAAATCCTAGCCTATTGAAAAAAAAAACAACAAACACCCACTCCCACCCCCTCAAGTTGATATTAAAAATAAGAAAGTAATTTATTTTCATTTCAGATTGGTTAGTGAATGAGGGTACCTAATAAATATCTTCTAATTCAAGGAAACTGAGGGGGAAACCTGACATGTAGGAAGGGCATTTGAGTATTTCTTTACTAGCAGAGTTTATTAACTACCTGGACACAGTAAAGCACATACCTATGTGTTTACAAGACGATTGGTGAGAACAAGAGAAAAGTAAAATACTAATCTACAACCCTAAGGGTATCCCTGGTATTATAGAAGAATTCAGTAATAGTTGGATAAAATTAAGAACTACATTGTAATTTTTAAGGACTACATGGATAAACACACTTCAATACTTTATTAAATACTTTTTTCTGCTACTTTTCAGGAGTGTCTCACAGTCTCCACTGTAAACTCTCCCAAGTGGAGTGCTAGCAATGTGATATGTCCAGTGGTGACTAGTCTGGGGTTAAAGGTACACCAGAAAAGGAATGAAATGATGGGAGATAGTCTAAGATTAAGTTAGATCTAGATTCATTAAGTTTCAAAAAAAGAAAAACCCACTCCAAATACAGTACATTCCTCCAAATCATTTAGTCTTCAAGAGTTAAAGAACTCCTTTCTAAATGAAGATAAAATTTCATATAAATAACCCTACATTCCCCCATCTTCTAAACAGCAACTTGCATAATTCAGGTGGGAGTAGCAGCAGAAACAACACAATTTCTATCTCAATCATACTAATGTACATACTTTTCCATCTGAGCTCTTAACTCTGGGTAGTGGGGGTGGGTGGGTGTATCTCCCCCCTCGCATTTGGCCTTACTAGCAATTAAGTAGATAGAGTAATGACTCCAATGTCATTGCTGAGGACACCAACAGGGCTTGGGGGTGGTCATTAACTTCATGACAAGGGACAACAGTGGAAAGCAACTACAACAGTTAAACATGTGATTAACAGTGGTCAGAGATCAGCCATATGAAATTATGGAAGAGTTTCTAACTATCTGGGAAAGTCTAGCAATTCCCTGGAGGTAATTCAGATCTCCAAAAAAACCACAGCTAATGTAATTCTTCAATGACTCACAGGTTCAATACGGTGGAGCAAAAGAAGGGAGACCTGGTGAGTTGATTAATAGCTCTGGTTGTCAAAGACGAAACTTAGCAAAAGAATCCTTCCTATTGAAGGCCATTGGGTTAAACGGAGAAACCAGACTACCATCTAGATATTTAATACAAACAAACAAGGGTCAGAAACAACATTCTAGAGGGAATGCCTTTTTTCTTCTTTTTAAACTTTATTTTTATAGAAACTGAAACATGCTGCTTTATATCCTAGGACCCACAGGACTTTTTATACAGATAATAATTCTTGTTAAAACCACTGAGGTGAGCTGTTGTGTAAGGTACAGATCTCCCACTTCCAGCAGACCTATATGGTGACACACAATAGTCAGATCTAAGGCTTGAGAGGGAGACAATGCCACCATGGATATCTGGAGTGGCATTAAGAGTTTGAGTGTTAATCAATTTCCTTGACAACTATAAACAATGGAAAAATGAAGTAGGTGATTAACACCTGTGCTCTGGTGGCTACTCTCACGGAACAGGATCAGCCTCACAGTGACAGCAGCTGAACTGTGTCACAGACTCACAGAGTGGTTGGGGTTAGAAGCGACCTCGGGAGACGATCTGTTCCAACCCCATGCTCAAACAGGGAAACTTGGAGCTGCTTGCCCAGGACTATGGATGTCCTACCCAGGAACTGCTCAGCTCTTTCCAGCATGTTAGTACTACATGTACAAAATAACTCTTAGGGTAGATTTTAAAAGCAAGGAATTTCCATTGGCAACATTAAAAAGGAGCTAAAAATGATCTTGAAAGTTTAGTTCATAAGTAAAACAGTTGGTTCGTGGTGCCACAGTTCTGCAATAAGTCCCTGCATGGATGTAACAAAATGCTGAAACACTAATTTTCTGATTTGAAAAAAATCATGTTAATGAAATTAAATAACAGCTGAACCACAGAGAAGCCAGGAAAGGGGGCAGTCTATTTAGAGCATTAATGACATTTTGTTTACTGCCTAGGATGAATTCATTATGCAAACAGTCCAAAGTGAGATCCTGGCAGGCTCTGGATGTGCTCAAAGAGGCTGAGGCCAGAGACATTGTACATCCATATTAGGCTGTGGATCAAGTCCTGAGCCGGATTCAACAGTTCTGCTTTGCCTGAGACTTTGAAAACCCAATGATGGCAATTTACATGAAGAACTGCCACTACCAGAACATCCACAAATTCATCTGACCACACTATGATCAAATGTTAGCTATAGATCAAGTGTTAGCTATAGAAGCATGAAACTACAGCAACTGAACTGGACAACAAAGCTTCCGTATCACAAGACTGAAGGAGGATGAGCAGAAGGACTCGTGCACCCAAGGGAAATGAAAATATTTGCAAATTAAACTAGAAAGTTTAGCACAAAGCATGAATCTAATATATGTATGTCAAATCAAATTTTTAATTTATACTAAGGAAACTACAGAACTAGTCTGCTTACTCAGCACTGAATTTATTTCTAAGAAAAGAAATAAATCTACCTCCCTAAAAATGTCACTATGTTTATTGTTATTATTAAACTGCATAGTGCTCAGCAGTTTCAGCTGGCCTATGCAGCAGTGACTTTTTTTTCCTTTATGCCTTCAGATATGGTAGATAACATAGAATCATAGAATAGTTTGTGTTGGAAAGGACCTTAACTCTCTAGTTCCAAATCCCTGCCATGGGTAGGGACACCCTCTACTAAACCAAGCTGGTCACAGTACTGTCAAGCCTGGCCTTGAACACTTCCAGTGATGGGGCATCTACAACCTCTCTGGGCAACCTGTTCCAGTGACTCACTACCCTCACAGTAAAGAATCTCTTCCTAATTTTAAACCTGCTCTCTTTCAGTTTACAGCCATTCACCCCTGTCCTGTCACTACATGTTCTTGTAAGAAGTCCCTCTCCAGCATTCTTGTAGGCTCCCTTTAGGTACTGGAAGGCTGCTCCAAGGTCTCCCTGGAACCTTCTCTTCTACAGGCTGAACAACCCCAGCTCTCTTAGTCTGTCTTTGCAGGTGAGGTGCTCCAGTCCTCTGACCATCAATGAAACAGGTGGAAACACTGAAACAGGTGGAAATAGGATGACAGGCAGTTTACATTTAAGCCTTCCCACAATGTCTACTATTACTGTATTTGAACACAGCTACTCTAACAACTTGGGTGACCAGCAAAGAGATCTTCATGTAACAGTTAGAAATGGATACAAACTTTGGGCACTTAATTTTAACAGCCTGTGTGGAATGAACTGTCTGCTTAGTATTGTGCACATGAACAAATACTTCCTTTATAGACATGACTCAGGAAAACTTTCCTCCGAAAAGGAATCAGAGCTGTGCAGTGCTGGTCCTTTAGTTCTGCTCCTGACTGATTCTTCTCACACCTGCATACAAGCACATCCTGACACAATTTGGATCTAACTGAACAGAAGCTGACATGCCCTGGAAGCTCAGTCTCCTCCTGAAACCAAATTTTCCCATCCAGATTGTTTAGCTATTTGCACACATGCATCAGTAATATCTGGGAAATCAGGGACAACTGAGCTACATGTTGTTAGTTAAACCACAGTCACATCACCCTGTTACGTGCATTGAGGTTCCAGTAAAAGGTACCAATACAAATACTTCTTTGTAAACAGAGAAAACAGAGTTCCAGATTTAGAGGAATTTGGAAAAAAAAAATTAATGCCAGAAATTAGGGCATCAGTGATTTACTGCAGCACACTGAGTATAGTGCCGGGCCCAGGAGACAAACTTTTTTGTATCCAATGGCAAAATTTCCCCATAAATATTTTCATAGCTTTTGAAAGCAAATGTGTCATATCTCTTGAAAAACCTTGCTGACAGCAAGATCCTGCCCAGCAGAAGACAAGCAGTCAGGTTGGGTTCTGGCGTTTCCCAGGGCAGATTTCTTCCAGCTTAACTCGGGAGCTGTTATGGAGGCAGCTTGCCCAGAGTTCCTGAATAACCTATTACAGCGTTCAATGGAGTTCATAACCCATGTCTTGCAACATGATGGTGAGTGATGGCAACCAAACGACCACTTCTTTATTTGGTCCCATCTCCCTGGTAAGACTATGTCTATATTTGCAAGTGTTACTGGGCAAGGAAATGCTCCTGGGTGCTGGAGCTGTTGCCTACTGCTACAGCATTACAGCAGTCCCTGGTGCAGTTTTGTTCCCACACAACCCTCCTTTCTTCAAAGGGCTCCTGGGCATAAATGGGGAGTTTGCAAGTGCCAGAGACATTTCCAGCAGGCTGTTTGCTTGTGGCCACCCTGCTCTGGAGACATGTGCTGGGTCATCCCAGTTTGTCCTGGTGCTAGAGGCATTCCTCTGACACATTTACTAGAATACAGTGTCTCAGTCAGTGAGTTATTTAGTGCATTGAGGTCTCCACTTCAGCTAGATATATGAATCTACATGCCAGAGCTCTTGCCAAAATGATGCAAAAATGACACATTGCTTAAAAAAGCTTATTTCCAAATCAGGCTTTTCCCACTAAAACACTTGTAATAATGGTAGTGAGACCAGCTGATTTATCTGAGAGAATTGCAGCTTTCCCTTCCAGTCTTAAATACATGCCCTCCACAGCCATAGGTGAGAATCCTGACAGATTGCTCAGACCTAAATCTACTTTGATAAAGGTCATATCCTTTATATTCACTGTTTCTGTGCAGGGTTTGTTTTTTTTTGGTTTTTTTTTTTTTTGTTTGTTTTTTTAATGAGCTGCACACTAAGGTGCTCTCAGAAACCAATTAGGGCAAACTCTGGCCTTCTTCTCTAGCATTGACCATATGCTTGGAGCAAGAAATAAAGACAGAAATCAACCCTGTCCAAGAAATTGCCATGCTCTGGGATATGTACAAACAAAACTCTTTGGTAAGCCCAGGTAATGCACAAACAGAACTCGAAAAAGCTGCTTTGCCTCATAAAAGGTGCTTCAGTTTTAATAGCTTCTCTAAGAACCAGTATTTTACATTCAAGTATGCTTAATTCCTAATAGAGGTTATTAAATGAAAAGAGGTGGTACTAAGCTAGGACACATCCTAGAAAAGTATGAAAACAAAGATGCTCTAAAAAACACTAGCTTCTGCTTCTGAGTGTAGAAGGACTGATGGCACAATATTCCTTTAGCTAGAAGGAAAACCCCCAAACAACACTGTACTTCTCAAAGCAGTTTTGGTACCCACTTAGTTGCCTGTTAACTGATGACATAAGCAATGGCACTATTTGTGAATGAGCTGTATCTTACCTCTTTGTGCAATGCCTATGTTATTTTTTCTGTTCTACTGCATAAGGTGCAAATTCCCAGGATAAGCAGCACATGCTATCACATATCCTGAACTACATATTTAATCTGAGAGTGGGACTTTTACTTTCTTTATCACACAGCCAGAGGTAAAGTTACATCTCCAAAGTCATGTTTAATGTCAGTAGAGTGAGTCTACTTGAGCTGACATCCTAAATCCACTTCCCCGATGATCATCTGAATGGTTTTGCTGTTTAAAGGCCACTTGATTTATATGACTGGAGAGTGTCACAGATTTTTACTTGCAATTACACAGCCAATACTTTAAATCTTTTTGGAACCTAGGACTTTTTTTCTTTCTTTTAAGGTTGTTTATCTGAACCCATTTGTACGCAGCAACCTGAATTCCGTTTGCAAATAAAATCACAGAATCAAAAAATAGTATGGGTTGGAAGGCACCTTAAATTTATCTGGTTCCAACCCCGCTGTGCCATAGGCAAGGACACCTTCCACTAGAACAGGTTACTCAGAGCCCCATCCAATCTGGCCTTGAACACTTCCAGGGATGGGGCATTCACAACTTCTCCAGGCAACCTTTTCCAGTGCCTCATCAGTGTCACAGCAAAGAATTTCTTCTGTGTCTTACCTAAATTTCCCCTCTTTCCATTTGTACCCTTTACTCCTTGTCCTATCACTACAGTTCCTGATGAAGAGTCCCTTTCTGGCTTCTCTGTAACCCCCCTTTAGGTACTAGAAGGTGGGTATGAGGTCTCCCCAGAACTCGCTCTTCTTCAGGCTGAACAGCCCCATCATTCACAGCTTGTCTTGACAAGATGCTCTAGTCCCCTTATCAACTTTGTGGCCCTCCTCTGGACTTGCTCCAACAAAACACTATGGTAGGGCTCTGGTCAGAGCACCTGGGAAGCGGCAGGTTATTCACAGCAAAATCCTGCTTGTGCACTGCCCTTGCATTCCCCTCCAGCCTCCAGCAAACACCCACCTGTTACTTCTCATCACAAAGATTTGTATCTCTGCTGCTCTTCTTGTAAAGAAGCTGCTGGGACGTGGGATGTCTTCTTTTTAATTGTTTTCAAACATGTAGTGGGAAAATCTGCCTCACATTAATAAAAGGCCATGTCTTTAATAAACCACTTAACTATGGTGCTCATTTCGATTTTTAGTTGTCCAATAGATTAATTACTTTACAACTTTAGAAACTGTTTGCAGAGTGGAGTCACTGAGATGTACTCATACCCTCTCCATATTCTTTATGCCTTGGCCAGAACATTTCTCATTGAACAGTCAAGAAACATGAGGTCCAGTGAAGTGAAACGCAGGGGAAGCAAGAACTGAAAATCTTGTGAAGGAGATCAAAAAAAAGCCCAAACCTTTTTACTACAGATAACTGGGCGGGGGGGGGGGGGATCTGTTGATTTATGCATATCTTTAAAATGTCCCCACTCCCTTTTGCCAGAATTTTGTTCAGGTTTTCAACAAGTACAAGGTGGGTTTGTAAAAAACACAATTTCTTGCAAACTTTGCCTATGACTTATCCTTAAACCATTACCACCAGAGATGAAATTGGATCATAAGCAGTGTGTCTGAAACAAGAAAAGACTATATAAAGCAGATCTTTTGAGGGGAAAGTGATCTCACAGTGTTATAAATTGCAGTTATTTTCCATGATAAAGAACTTATTTAGGCAGATGCAAGAGGATTGGGGAATCAATAAAGAAATGCATTCAGAAATATTATGCAGCTCAGTAAAAAGCATTAACTCCTCCCACCATACAAATTCACATTGATCTCAAGTAAATCTACCCATGCGAATAAAACACAGTAAGCATGGGGCATTTACTAAGTAGGAAACAATGTTCATCTGACCACACTGAACAAAACAGAAAGTGAATCAAAAGGCTCTTTCTGAAGAAAAGAGAGACTGCTAAAAGAGAATGGCAACAACCAAAAAAATGCAGAGCTGAAGAGAGGTGTAATCCTAATATCAAACACACTGATGACAGTAGGATCATTTTCTACTCAATACCGGCAAATGTGCCATAACAAAGGTTTCAAAATGTTCATGTATTTATTTTCCTTATGCCTGTTTTTTCCCTCTGAGATCTGTTTAGCTAAAGGCTGGATGTAGGGCAGAAACCTAAAAGTTTTTAAAAGTACTGCTTCATAAAATGAAAGGGAAATGAACTTTGAATGTAAGCCACTTTCTTTCCCCTGAGACAGTGCTGTCCAAGAACAAGAAAAGTCCCTCTCCTGCACCCTGGCTGTCCTACGCAAATGCTGCCAGAAGCACAGATGCTATGTATACCTCACGTGAGCAAGATGTGAAAGCCCAGAGTACTTTGGGATCCTCCATCAAGGTTGTTTGGAATGTTAAGCAGTGTTAACCACCGGAAAGAAAATGGAGGTTCTGTCACCTTTATTCAACAAAACAAGGGCAATGCTGCACTATATGCAGTGGAATTCTGTAACTAGTGTGCTATGTGTTTGTTTGCTTTAGCAGCCTCAGTGCTTAAGAGACAGGAGGTGCCAAGGCTCAGGCTGCCCATGGAACTGCAGCCTTGCCCTTGGTGTGTGTAAGACTGATGGGTACAGTATTTGACTCCTCAGTACACAGTTGTGTGCCTGGAGCTGCTTGTAGGGAAATACAGTGGAAACCTTGGCAGGTGCTCAAGGACTGAGGAACAACTTAGGTGACACGAGTGGGCACGGAGGCTCTCCAGCACCTGTAGAAGGACTGGTTCCATCAAAGATCTTCATCTGCAGCCTGCTCTTAACATGGATAAGCTGCTCTTTCCCGAGGGCTACTGTATAGGCCAAACACAGGCAGACTTCCACAGGGACAGATAAGAGTAGTACTTGACACACTAAGGTCACATGCTCTGCTTAAGTTTACATTCTTGCTTCAACCTACAAGAATACTAAAGCACACCAAAGAAAATAAGATTTTATTTAAACATGAGAAAAAACAACTTTCTTTTGTGCCTGCCTTGTTCTCAGTTTTAGTGAATCACTTGAGCTGAAATATTCCAAAACTACCCAGGCTGAGGAAAACAGCTGGCCTGAAAAATTTCAGTTCAAACATTGAAAATTTCACAAATGCTCTAAAAACTAGGGTACTACAATGGGAACTGCTGGGCAATTTTCCTAATTGGTGGTGCTACCAATCTATTACGTAGTCAGGAATGTACATGTTTTGTTTCTCGCAGACAACACTATCAACTGCCCTCCAGTAAGCTGAAAATAGGCAGTAAGATACAAACAGATGGAAGCAGAAAGGAGGCAGAGCTGCCAGCTAAACCCAGACAAACCTAGAAAAACTGTTCTGTGGCCAGTCAGGGCACAGTGAGAGACACCAAAGGGCAGCTCCTTGTGTCTGCCATGGCCTTACAAAGCTATACCAGACAAATGCACATACTCTGAAGGGAAGGTTTTCACAAATGAATTGTCTGTACTTCTTCCAAGGTCATGTGCCTGAAACCCACAGCCAGTCAGACAGACGCTCAAAAGCAAATGGAGCCGTCCAGGCTGTCGAGATAAAATTATCGCAGTCGTATTTCAGCAGATTGAAAAGAAACCTGAGATGCATGTTCAGATTAGCTGCAAGAAATAGGATACCTGGACAAGCAACAGGCAATCTTATCAGCATGCTGAAAGGAAAACTGGAGCAGGTTTCATACAAACCAACCTTTGGAGAAAGAGGCAAAACATTTCCTTCTTCTGAGGCAGTAAATGAGTGTTTCCAGATCCACATGACAGAGTGGTCAGGACTGTACCTCAGATCTATCTGTGGGACTACAAAGAGCACTCAGCACTGAAGTCTCCTTTCCTAATTCAAAGGACCAATTTAAAATGTTTCTGCAGTGACACGAAAGATCCCACCTAGGAGCTGATCTGTGAATGTGTGTTTTCCAGTTCTAAGAACAACTGCAATGAAGTGAAAACTGGTGAAGGTTAAAGAGCCTTTTTATTTTCTGCTAACTCCAAAATGAAAAACAACAAACAAATAGCTTAGAATATGTTCTTGAGACACTTCAATGTCATTGTGTGTGTGAGCTATTAGAATTTTTAAATTTCCATCGTGTAATAAATAGTGGGCATTACAGAAATTTTAGTATCTTCAGGCAAGGAAAGACTAGATTTAGGATTACTGTGATGTATTTAATTTCCTGAGGCCATAAAGTTAAGCTGTAAAGTTCTTGTGTCAGGTCAAGAGAACTCCTGAGACACCAGAAACTCTTTACTTCATAATGAATTAATCAGATAAAGCTGTCACTTGAAAGATTATAATACGAATGTCCTATTCAATAACCATGCTTGTACAGGATGTTGCTTTTACATTTCTAAGTGGGTTTTTGCACCTCTTGCCTTTAGTAATGTGTGATCCCATCTTTGGAGTGCCTGTTACACTAATATGAAGTGACTCTTCCTTAGCAAGGGTTCAAATTTTAGTTGACCTTCCATTCTGCCCTGGACAGGTAAATGGATCAGGCTGTCAATTCTGTAATAACTAGCTGAATTTCACTTTTAATAAGATTTCCAGTGCAGATTATTTTCCAAGCAGTTCTACCCATCAATTTTCTACAGGGTCAGAAGAACTTTTGTTCTGGATCAGGAATTGCATACGACAGCATAAAAGAAGGATAAATTACAAGTACAAGATTTAATAAATAGGAGACCAAAGATAAGGAGTTCACCTTCAATAAACAGTTGAATTGTGACTACTAAGGTCTGGCATTGAAAGTAAAGCAGGAGATACTTGGTAAAGAGAGTTACACTTCAGTAGTGTGACTGCCATGGAGGCTTTCTATGGCCTTCCTTCAAAGATACAGCTGTTCAGCATCTCAGAAAATCAGTCATAAAGAATAATACTGCATCTAAAGCCATGAAAAATTTATGTATGCAATGCAGTGTTTTCCACCACCAATACTCCAAAAGCATAAACAGGGCAATTTTATGAATGAAAAATTACTGCATTTATGAATGAATGGATGTGCTTTCCAAAAAGCCATTACGGCAGAGGAAAGTAGGGTGTCAGAAGAGGGGTGATTCTTTTCCTAATACTCAGTCTGATCTCTTTCAGGGCTTGATGCCATGAGGAAAGGTAAAGAACAAAGCCATCATGGAATATCTTCATTTTGGTCTCTGTCGAAGACGATCTCCCCTCCCTGCTCCACAATCACATATATCCAGTTTACAGAGGACTGCTGCTGGCCAGGTGGAAACAAGAGGAAATGCCATTCCTGTCATCTTTCTGCAACCAGAGATGTGAAGGGCACATACGTGAAGCACTTTGTCATGAAAAGGAGAAATCACTACAGATTGATCTGAAAGCACACAGCATGAGCCACCTGGGGTATTCACCATAAAGGGGCTGAGAATGGAATCAGAGGCAAAAGAGATTTGTTTTAAATTGTAAAGGTTTCATGGTATTATCATGCTGGTGTGATAGATTTAGCCAAGTTTCACCAGATAAACTCCCATTTGAATATGCTCATCATTTTAAATACCA
The DNA here is from genome assembly GCF_047495875.1 of Pithys albifrons albifrons. Lineage (NCBI taxonomy): Eukaryota > Metazoa > Chordata > Aves > Passeriformes > Thamnophilidae > Pithys > Pithys albifrons. The sequence continues at coordinate 72,347,950 of NC_092461.1, forward strand.
CTACAGGAATCACAGCTGCTTTGTTTTCCAGTATGACAAGTGGAAGGAATACAGGTGGGAAGCAACTTATTCATTACACAGACGTTTCTTCCTAGGAAAACAGCCATTTCTTTTGCCCAAACTTTAGCACTTAAAAAAGAAGACAGTTTGCAAGTGTTTCACTTGTTCTCTCCTACTACTTTTGCCACTTTTTGGGAAGTCCTGCTCTTTATTGAAAAGTTAAGTTATCAGACGTACCTGATAATTCCTCAAAACATCTCTCTGATGTGTTGCCTACATCAACAAGAGAAACTGAATAACCCAGACTGTACCTTCATTCCACTGATGTAGTGCAAAGTTGCTTCTGAACAAATGCAGTTCTGCAGCTGGTCCTCTCCCTTGCCCTGTTTCTGGAGGGGCTCCAAAGCAAAGGAGCTGAGGGAGACATGCGGGAAGCAGAACAGTGCTCTGCAACAGTGCCCAGTGGTGACAGAATTCTTAATAATGATATTTCTGCTCCAAAATGAGGAGTCAGAGCAAGACCCTGTGATGGAAAGGTCTTCTGCTCCACCACCTTCTCCACAAATGTACACCATCCAGGGAATGACTTCATGGGCTGTGATTGACAGAACCCACCTTCTCTGCTTCCTCCCTGAGCTGTCCAGGTACAAGGAAGTTCTAAGCTGGTTTCAGCTTCAGCAGTGTCTAAAATGTTGTGCATCATCACTGGGCACAGTGTGGTGCTACGAGAGCTCTGCAGCTCATGACTGGCATTGGAGAACATCCTATCAGTCTCAGGAAGAGACAGAGGGGAGCTCAGGTTGCCATCTACAGACACATGCCCTACATGTGAATGGGGAGTGGGGACATTACACTTTCACACAAGCAATTCAAAACAAGGTTCCTTGAAGTTTTGTTCATTCTTTTCTTTCCTTTCTTTTTCTGTTATTGGTAGCTTTTACAAACACGTATGTCTGAAGCCAACCCAGGGATAAAGCCTTGTGAAGAAATGATAGCTCAGCTGGATTTACCAGACTTATATTTATTTGAGAAATCTGCTTACAATGACAACAGATCCTGACTATGAAAGTGTCTCAGCAGGAAAAGCCCTTGCCCATAAGAAGTTCTGTAGAAATGAAGAGGGACCAAGCACATTGCGGACTTCCCTTAAAGACAAAAGCTTATAGAACGTACCTATGTCTACATATGCGTATATATACATGCAAACATATATACTCAAACAATAGAGGTAATAGTGTATTTGAGCTTTTCCTTTTCAAATCTGTGACAAGTGTGAGGATGGAAGCTTAAGAGTTTCAAAATCCCTCAAATGTATTCAGTGAAAAGGCTTTTTCACATCATCCTTGTACTCAGTGTACAGTATTAAAAAAACTCCTAACAACATTTTAATGACTGACTCCTTATAAATCATTAATGTATTATATTGCACGTAAGTGCTCTCCCGTTTCTAGGAATATCTTGTTGAATAATATTCTTGTTTGTGATTCATATGCATGTTCTTTTATAATCACAGTGAAATAGTTTCTGGGGAAGTGGGTTTTAAAAGTTTGTTGGGAGCTACAGGAGATCAAAGTATAATAAAACTTACACAGAAGCAAAAGTCATGCATGAACAACATCACCAGCTTTAACAATGGACTGAATAAACACACTATGAACAGGATGGACTGAATTTTGCATCCTGGCCATTAATCGCGGAAGGCTACATTCAAATGAACAGGCTGAGCAGATAAGCTTGCACGTATCACCATAACCATTTGCTTCAAAAATATACATATACATGCCTGGGTTCCCATTGATGGGGACAAGATGCCAACACAGATCTTTACACGCAGCATTTGGGATCCTATATACAAAGCAAATGCACATGTAAAAGCACCCTCAGCAAACAGTCATGGCTAAACCAGACAGTCTTTATTTCAGTGAGCAGAGAGGTGGCCAGAGCAGCTGGGATGACCTCAAATTCATATCCCAGCATTATCAAGAAGGAGAAAACAACTGGCAAATATGTCAGATATGATACTTCAAGATCTAGTCACCTGTTGTTTCATTTTAGCAAGCCACATTGAGGCTGTGGCTGGGAATGACATTCAGCTTGGCTGTATGAAATAAAAGGAAATACTTTCTCTAAGCATGGAGTAAGAAGAGCAGTGAACAACTCTAACAGCAGATCACTTCCAAGTTCAAACAAAATTCCTCACAGCAACTGCAGAACTTCTACTGCTGCTCATGCAACCCTGCTGGTGAGTCTTGAATCTCACCTATCAGTGCCAAAAACTAGAAACCAAATGGATTTCCCGCGTAGCCACCTGCATTTGGAACCAAATTGTTCACCTGCGGAGCTTTGGTATTTTTGTTAGTAAAAGTAAACTACAAGTGCAGTGATCAGCCAGGGAAGGAATTGTGGAATTGTTCAGTCATCCAGACTGAGCACATAGGTTAGCTTATAGCTTCCCAAATATATAAAAAAAAATGAAGAGGACAGCCTAGGTCTGATTTAAACAGTGAAAGAAAAGACCACAGAACAAAATATGACAGAAGTAAAGAATTTTTTTTCAAGAAAATTATACAGCTAGAATAAAAATGATGGAATTGTTTAGAATAAAAGGAATGCAGCAAATAATATATTTTTCCTATATGAAGTTTGCTTTTGAGCAATTGTATTGAAATGCAGTGTTTTGAATGCGATATCCAAATATCACAATAATCCCTTAATACAGAGCTATATGGATCTTATTATGTCAAAATAAACTACAGAATAAAGAAATCTTAAAGGTTTAAATTGCTCTGGGATTTCTGTATAGCCTCTTTGCAGAAATAGTAACCCAAAATACAATGTGAAAAAAGCAGCAACTAAGGATGTTCTGACTGAATGTCTTTCTTCACTCCCAGGTGAACAGAAAGCTCCACGACTTGTGTCCAAATATGTCGAAAGCATCAGTACAAAGGAGTGACAGGTATTAAAGACACCTCCTACTTTTCACCATTACATGAACTGTATCAGTTTGAAGAAACAATATTTTTTTATACCCCCTGCTATGGTATTTATTTTCATTCCCCTCAACAGCAATCTATTCTTCTGTTGAATGCAACGTATTTTAAAACTGAAATGTGGAGGTCATGAACTGAATTAACACAAAGGATAAAAGAAAATTTTAAAAAGGTAGTACCAGTACTTATACAGCATTTTGAAAAGCCATAATCATTACAAAGCCTGTGTAATTGTTTGTGCATATGAAGGGCTTCTGAGGGGATGAAAAATGTGAAAGATTTTCTCTGGTGCCAACTGCAGCAAAATTTGATGTGCCTTATAATCCCTGCATGAACTGCAAGGGCCTGCCTACAGGACCAGGTGCTGCACTAGGAAACACTATCCTACCACTGGGAGAGATCCACAGGCAAGACGGTCCAGACATGTCTGTCTCCACTATGGATGCCAGGAACCTTGCAAAGTCTCTGTGTGTGTGCCAAGGTGCCACCAATGGCCAGGGGCAGAACCAGGTGGGACCATGCCCTGCCCTTGGGCTGCACTGAAGGAAATCCAGGAACACCAGCAAAAAGAGAAGCATGATGCATTCAACAGGTTCCTTGGTCTGGACAGTGGAGGGACCAAGACTGCCCAGGAGCACTGCAAAAAGTACCTGCTGTGCTGCTTGCACCTAAGCTGGAAGATGTGAGGCCTGTTCTCACCACTGCTGTGGGATCACAGGTTAAGGGTGGCATGTTCCTGTGTTTCCATCTACTCTCTCAAATATCGGCTCTCACCCACCTGAGTGCAGTCAGCAGGATAACTCTCACTGTGTCTGCACACTATGTGACTCCAGTGCTGCCTGTGCTTTCAGGCTCTACTGTTACACAGTAAAAACACGGAAGGTTTTCTGCTGAGACAACAGTCAGTACAAAGCACCACCAGAAAGATCACAACAACAAAAGAGAATTCAGGGTGCACAAAACAAGTTTACACTGTTATTAGTGTTGTGTGAATAACTTACCAGACCTCTTCTACCTCTACTCTTCAGTGCTTTGGTACCAAAAGGTATTAAGAAGCACTCCAAATGCTTGAGTCTGACTCTAAGAGGCTAAAAATCTTAACAGAAATTGCATATGGAATTCCCTTTCTTTTATAAGCTTCAGAAACACATGTTTTGAAATTCCCAGTGCTCTTCCATCAAACAATGTAGAAGTGAATAACTAGCAAAGAGCAAAGGTATTACAAGGAAGATTCTTCTCTGCCTTTCATTGCATTTTACAGCTGCTTACATTTGTACCATGAGTTCAAAGCTTGAACATGAACTCTGTCAGTCTGACAAAAACTTTGCGCTCTGTATCAAAAAGCACCCAACCACATTTTCAACATCATTTTTTTAGTCTCCAAGAAGAGTATCTTCAAACATTAATCATGCTTCTCAAAGGCACTGCCAGTACCCAAGTGCTCCCCGCGAAGACATTTAACCGCACCCTACCCGTAGAAATGATGCTCGTCCGACCGCTTGCTCTGTTCCTTGCTTCTTCTGCCTCAGAGTGCTCAGATCAGATCCTGCCCCAGAGAAAAAGCAGAGTCAAAGGCTGGAAACACTCAGAGCTGAGTCCAGGAGTCAGGGTACAGGAGGATCAAGGAGTACTGGGCTGAAGCAGCATGGAAGGGAGACATTTCAAAGTATTGTATCGCTCAACCATTTCACACAGGTAATCTCAGAGCATCTCAGTTCGAAACCGGTCACCATCTGGTGATACAACAAGCAGATGCCAAGTGAGTTAAAGCAAGCTTATGCATACCAGCATATCTTCAGTACATATTGAAACCCACTGTCACCTTCATTCATGCTCTTGTATCTTTCCCACTTGAGCAGTTATGTACAACTTGTGTTAGCCTTTCCTCTCCTTTGCTTCGATTACAAGCCAATTCATCTTTCCATCATACACACACATGCGCAGAACCTTCCAATTCAAGATGTTTCTACTATGAAAGGAAGAGTTAAGACCAAAAGAGCAAGTGAGATCAACAAAGTCATATCACTCCTAAAAACAGGCACAGAAGTCAGCCAATGGGATGGATTTGCTACATGAGGCAGAATTAAAGGGTTAAAAAAAAAAGACAGGAGTCTGTCTCTTGCCCCACTTCACAACTCCTGTTTGTGCATTAATGAAGCCTGGGACAGTGGCAAAAATAGGCCCAGCTGACCTTTAAAAGAATGAATAATTTCATAACATGGAGAGACGTTTTAAATATATGTAACGGCTTTAAATACCCGAGTGCTCTGCTTCTAATTATTTTTGCTACATATATTTGAGGAAAATGTAGATGATATCTCTAATTTGTTAATTACCAGCTGGCTCCTATCGTACATTATTAAGCTACTGTGGCAGTGACTAATGCCTCTGACAATACTAAATTACCAACAACAGCTTGTGGAGGAATGTGACCTGAGCGGCCTAGAAAGGACTAGCCACAGGTGTTTATTTCCAGATAAAGATGGTTTATTAACTCAGGCATAAGACAACAAACCTTAAATACCAGGCACACATGTCCAGAGGAGGAGGGCTGCACCCCGAGCCCCACATGCTGCCTACCCTGTGGGCACCATCATGCTCTATGGTACCTGCATCTCACACTCTTTGCTCATGGGAGAAGATGTGGAGGATTTCTCTCTGGAAGTATTTTAGATGCAGTGGGCTCTGCAGCCATCACCCCCTGCTTGGTGACTTTGGTAGCGATGTTGGATGTGCAGAGGTGGTGCTGCAGCTCACACTGATGTTCATGACTCCTCCGGTTCCAGCCCAGCAGTCCCAAAAGCTGCACGGTGCCACTTGCACATCCCAGAGGCTTGATGTCAATGTGAGTTTGTGCACCCCAACAGGTCTGAGCCCTGTGCCATCCCTTCATGCAGTTCAGTAATTCCCCAAAGTGAAGCACACAAGGGAACTCCTGCTGAAGTGAAAGCAGGCTGCAGGGCTGCTCAACTGCAAAGCACGCCAGGCAGGAGGTCTGAGGGTCTCAGGGATGGCAGGGACTTTGCACCAGGGAAGATGAAGGAAACATAATTGCCCACAGAGGGTTCCTCTGTACAGCTGCAGCCCAAGCACAGCCATTTTCCTCTCACCTCTGAATACAATCTTTTTTTTCCCCTTCTTTTTTTTTCACTCAATGCACGTTCTGCCAAATTGATTAAATTAATAACATTATAGCTTGGACAGGAACTTACACGTCTTAGTCCCAAATGTGGAAATAACATTACTCTCCTTTCTAATCCTTCTGGAGTGGTTAGGAAAGCCAGTCTTTTCTTGTGCAGTTGCATTATAAAATTGCTGAACAAACCTATTCTGCTGTAATGGGAAGGGACACATTTTCTTCCCTATTGTAAGTAGGTCAATGAAAACATGACGTTGTGAGAATGAAACAATTTTCCTCTGTCTTCTTCCCCCTAATGGCAGTTTCAAATCATTCTGATTTAATTATGTCTGTAGTGTTAGCTATAATAACACTGTAAGGTTATTAACAACTGATGTATTGGTCCTAAAGTCTGGGGTTTGTGCTTCCTTGTGGGCTTATTTTAGCCTCAGGTATATACATGCAATTCCTACACATGGCACATCATTGCAGTTAAGAAAAGCCTGCAAAGAAATCTGGATGTGAATTGCAACAACACATTTTGAGGCACAAAAATTTAACTCTCAGCTCTAAGATTCACACTGAGCTTTTGCATCAATGTGATCTCTTTTTAAGGATGAAATTCTGACTACCATCTAAATCTGTGAACAGTGAACTTGCTCTGAATTAATACTGGCATACACGAAGCCAAAGTGTATTCAGTGGAACCATTGCAATTCATAGCACCTGGAGAGTTCTCTGCATGCATTTCATCTCCAGTACCTGGAGAAACATTTATCTTGCAGCTGTAACTATCAGAACACTAAATACAAATTAAAGGCCATTGGCAATTAAAAAAAATACATTTGAGGGGAGAATATTCCTAGTTACACTACACTAAAGAGAATACAGAATGCCTAAAGTGTTATCAAAAGAAATGTTAAAAAACAAGTATTGCCTTTCTCCTGACTTCCTATTTTAGAACAGATGGTGTAAATTAGTTTTGTTGACATTATCTGAAAAGAAAAAAGTAATCAATTAACTTCATGTAATGCCCGTTACAAGCTCTCACTCACCCACACACACACACCAAAGGCTCCCTTCTGCAAATAAATGTTTGCTATAGCAAAGGTTAACCGCTTGTACAAACCCACTCCTTGTATCATTGCCATGAAAACAATAGGCCCGACCAGGATAGTAAAGCTAAGCACATACAAGTGGACATCACTGTGTCCTCAGTGTGAAATTTTTACCTTATAAAACCCCATGACTTCAAAGGAAACTCGGATTTCAACTGAAGAATCCAATTACGTGTTTCAAATTTAGGATTTACTGTCAAGTGCCAGCTGACAAAGTCATGTCCCCAAGTATTTCAGGACAATGATATTTGAGCTGAAATGCAAAGCCAGCTGTTTATGCCTAACCACTTACTTAAGAAATAGTTCAAAATGAGGAAATTATATGATGATTAAGTCTCAGCAAAACACATTCACTCTGCAGGGAGATCTTTGCAACCAGAATTCAGACAGTATGTCTATCACTAAGGTAATTTCATCTGGATTATTATCACCAGTATCACCAAATCATAGGGATGGTAGAAAATATATGTAATCCACCTCCTGCTGTGAGATAAAGTCAGATACACTTCAGACATGTTTATTAAAGCCATTCCTAACACTCCCAGTGTTGGAGACTCCAAAGAACCACTGACAGTGTACTTTGGGCATAACACTTTTCCTATGGATTGCCTCATTTTTCTTGCTTCACTTTAGATCCATTTCTCTTTGTCTGTGGCACAAAAAAGAGATTAGTAGCCTACTCTTTGCAACAGCCTGCTCTGTTCTATTTGTGCTTGAAAACTGCCTGTCTTCTACTCACTCCTCAGCAGGCATACCTTCTTCTGGCACAGAAAACATAAACATTTTGGGCATTTTCTCTGGGACAAGTCCTATGGATCTGTGGTCATTTTTACTGCCCTCTTTTCCACATCCAAAGTGGTCATCATTTTCTTTAAGAGTAGTGCTCCAAAGTGAACACAGGACTCCACTGAGCACTCACCAATGTGGGGATTGCTACCTTCGGGCTTCAGTCCCATATGCATCCCAGTACCATGCTTTCCTTTTTTTTTTCACTTGTGCAACAACTCAACATTGCCAATTCATGTTCAGCTGTGAATCCACAGTAACACTTATCCTTTCCTGAAGAGCTGTTGTCCCACCAGCACTTCCCCAGCCAGTCCTGGTGCCAAGAGCTACAAGACCACAGCCCCATGAACCCTCTGGAGCTACACACCACCACTGCAGCCTCTGTGCTCCTGAGGAGCCAAGCACGCCCTTGTGATGCTGTCCCACAAAAGGCATCAAGTTGAGTGTAGTTTTTAATTAGCATGCAGCACAAAATACTGCAAATCCATCAAGGATCTGGCCAGTATTTACATAAACTTTCCCTCCTTTTATTTGCTCTTTTTATTTCCACCAGGAGCAGGGTGGAAAAACAAGTAGGACTACTTCTTGCAAGGCTGAAATAACCAATTTTGTGTACTTGCTCTATATTGAGCCTGTCAATGTAGACAGTCATGCCTTGTATAAGCCCAAGCAATCATCTACAGTGGTGTACAACAAAAAAAGGATAGGACTAATGACCTGTGAAATAGGTATGGACAGACCTGGCTAGGCTGGGGTTGCTTTCTGGCAAAGCTCGGTTTCTCCTGGACATAACACAATGGATGACTTATTTACTACTTTACACACGGAGTTGCAAAACCTGAGGCATTGTACACCAGGAATTGATTTCTGCTTTCAGAAAAAGAGAGTGGCCTGAAACATTATCAGTCTATCTTCTTACTTTATGACGTTTTCATAGGGAATATACTGTGTAGATGAAAGTGGATATTAAAAACTGGAACACCAAAGGTTAGGTTCATTCAGTCCAAGTTACCACCGAATTATAAATAACTGCATGTGACTGTCAGCAAACACGTATTCCCCCTTCCATGAAAATGTATTGTCCTGCAAAGAGTTTATCTAAGCATGGAAACTGGTTTATTCCTTCAAAAAGTCTTTAAATTCTTAACACTTTTAATTCTATTAGGGAATACATTACCAGATTTCATGTAGATGAAGAACTTAAATTTGCTTGGATTCTTTTCAATCATCCACGACCTCAGTTACTTATTTAGCTGTGGGATTAATGAAATCATAAGTTACAGAATCTCTTTTTGCCATCATCATTTTAGCAAGTTTCCTCTGCCTAGTCCACTTACTACTATGAAACCTTTTTTCAGTTGCTTTGCTTAATTTTATGGCTGACCTGAAACGTCACATATCAGAGTCAAGCTGAATATATTAGAAGTTTGGATGAAGAGGCCTGGAAGGTGGCAGAGACAGATGGGAAGCCCAGATGCAGAATAAGTTGTAAGGGAAGCAATGTGATAGATGACATTATTAGAAATGGGGTTTTTAAGAAGTAAAATACAGTTTGTTTACAGAATAGCCTGACAGAAAACAGCTTGACTCCCAGCTCTGTTAAGCTCTCCTTGCATTCCTGTACCAACCAGTGTAAGATAATTTGTACCTCCATTAAAGTGATGTGATGTATTTTCCCTAATAAGATGTGAAAATTGATTGAACTTTCAAGAATGAAAACAAAACCATAAAATACTTTGTATTTTGTTAGACCTGTTTGGAAACAATTTTTGTTGGTATATAAACAAAGAAAAGTGAAATATTTGCTATTGTAATAGTAATTAAAAATATACATCAAATACCAAGTGCTTTCACACTTGGATCTAGGACATGCCTTTTTTCCTGGGTTCTAGTCTGCAAAGGACTGGCCAGCTCTCCCAGACTAAATTTTATTGCTCAGGTAGGTGGGAAAGCTTTCAGTCATACAAGATAGCTAGGAGTCCATGTTAAAAAAGTGACAAGATTTCAGAATTATCAACTCAGAAGTTAAAAAATACTTAAATCAATGTGTTGCCTTTGTAATTTAACACAGTTTTTAGATGTAAAGTTAGTAATTCTCAAATCAGTTTATAGGAAAAGAGAATGACCCAAAACCAGGGAATGGACTGTATTTCCGTATCACACAAATAATACAGTAGGTCTCTTAATCCAATATAAATGAGTTGTGCATTAAAAAAAAATGAGGGAAAGAAACACATGATAGCCAAACTATCACTGCTTTATAAATCTGCAAAGAATCAAAGCATTTCCTGATCATCTTCCCAGGACAGTGTCACATTAGGAATAAGCATAATTACT